>NC_141253.1:2902500-3249141 GCF_054856555.1 Leptonotus elevatus
TAAAGAATATATATATTAATACTAATTTTCAGTTGTTTAAATTTGCATTTTTTTTCAAAAATTTAAAATAACTAATTTGTTTCATCCAAAAGGAACTTGCATAATTAGTAGGGGTGGGAATCTCTGACATGAGGCCCATTCGATACGTATCTCGATACACAGGTTGTGATTCGATTGAAAAACGGTATCTTTCAGAGCAGAACGGTTCGATTAAGTTTGGGAGCGATATGATTTTTGATTCGATAAGATTCATTTCAATATTCAAAACAATATTATAACTGACACTTGTAGACGTTAATCATAAATCACAAATTATTACAGTATCTTCAAACATGTTTAAAAAAAAAAGCTCTTTGATATTTTCATATATTGGATCCTTTATTTAACAAGATTAATAATTACTAATAATTATTAATAATGATTATTAATTAGTCTTTCTAATAATTGTATTTCTCTTAATAATTTTTACGTTTAAACATTGTACCAAAAAATAAATGTGATTTCAATTACCATAATAATCTTGATTCATATTTTTTTCATAATCGAGCAGCCCTAACTGTCATTGCATCCGTTAATTAACCCTTGACACGTCTGTTATTTGCGAACATTCCAACAGGACCAACAGCTTGGGTATTTACTGCTCCTCTGTCAGGATACTCATTAAATACAAATCGCTGACATTGGTGAGACACAAATGGATCTTTACGAGAGCTGCTCTACCGTCACCGCGTAATTGAGCGCCCACCCGATCACACAATGGCGCTATTAAGTTTCACCGGGGCTCATTGTGTTTTTGACGCCTTCACACACGCACACACACACAATAGAAATATCATCGCACATGTCAGACTGTAACACTATATGATGCGTTTTCTCTCCCTTTGTGACTACGAGCATATAAATCTGGACTCCTTGGTTGTGTTACGCGGTAATCGTTCCAAAAATAGCACTCGGTGATCTTGACCCGCCAATCGATAGGGGAAGGCGCTGAAACCTGATTACACACGGACGGCATTCCGAGCGGCGTCCATTTCGATTTCCCTCCGCCCTCGGCTCAGGCGGCTCAAAGACAGGTGTGATACCGCATGCCTGGCTATCTAGCGTGCCGAATTGATTAAAAATGCAAGCTTGGTCCGCACAGGTGCGCTGTTAACGCGTGCTGCGTTATGCATTGCAGATTAATCACTGCTACTTTTCGTTTGCGGCCGGGTCAGCAGGCAAGGACAAGCACAAACGAGACGGAAAGGCAGTAAAATACAGTAACCAGGTCTAATCTGCACAGGGCCTTCAGACTCCGTAGCGCCTGTGAGGTGCGAAATTAGGACCCAGGTGCAGACAAGACACGAGTCTTTAGTAACTCCTGCTAGGGCAATGCACAATTTTATATGACAAAATAAAGGCCTATAAGATCAAATAAGAGAAAAACTAAGAGTGGCTAATACATCACCATCGTAAGGCACATAATAACGGCATAAAACTAGACGGAGTGGCTAATACATCATCATGCATTATCATAAGGCACATAGTAACTGCATAAGAGCAGACAAACTTAGGATTGGCTAATACATCACCATACATTGTCATCAGAAGGGACATAGTAACTGCATAAGACTAGACAGGGTGGCCAATACGTCATACATTATCGTCGTAATGGACATAGTAACTGCATAAGAGTAGACAAACTAAGAGTGGCTAATAATCATCATGCATTATAATCATAGTGGACATAGTAACTGTATAAGACTAGACAGAGTGGCTAATACATAATACATTATCATCAAAAGGCACATAGAAACGGCATAAGACTAGACGAACTAAGAGTGGCTAACACATCATCATCATATGTTATCATAAGTTACTGCATAAGCAACTGACAACATAACACAATGGCCCAACCTAAAAAACAGTCGCATATGACCCAATGACACAACACAACACAGTCATAACACATGCCGGCCAATGCAAAGTCAAAATTAGTAGCAATATGTTAATTCAACCAATCGGATTTCAAATGTGTCCTCCCGTGACGGTGGTGGTATGTTTTTCACCCCCGAATTTATTGTTAAGGGTAATGAGTTTGAAATTATATATATGAGGTAAAGTAGTCCCTTTTAAAGGTAGTTGAGTTGTATCGTAATAAAACACTAAATGTGCGCTAGTTAAAGCTGCAGGCGTCCATGTAGTGTGAGCGGCTTAATAAAGTTTTCAATTGGAGCCGTTTTGGAGCATCAAAATGGAGTGCGCGGCTTTCCCTCTCCACTCACTTTGTGTTTATAGTCATTTAAACACTCAGCGGCAACGTCGGCCGCGGTAGGCGGTCGATAATGAGCTGTGATGGAGTCAAATGGAAATCAGATGTCCCCCTTTTTTTTTTTCTTGCCGTGCCCTCGCACCGACACGTCCAACCTGTTTTCTGTTGTTTAACTCAAAACTCAAGCCTTCCTTTGGCTCAAATTTAGCTGCCAGCCGCCACTTTCTAGGGAAAAAAGATGCCACTCTCAGTTGCGAGTGTTGAATAACACCAATGGCTTGAACCCCCAATTTGAAACCCTACTAAAGGCTTGAAACCCTACTTTGAATGCCTAACCCTAGCTTGAAACCCTATCCCATGTTTAAAACCCACATTTGAAACTCAAACTTTAGCTTGACACCATAATGTGAAACCATCAGCATAGACTTGAAACCCTACTTTGAAACCTTGGCAATCGCTTGAAACCCTAATTGGAAAGCCTAACAATGACTTTGAACCCTAATTGGAAATCCTAGGTCAGATTGGAGACCCTATTTTATTGCCACAGGTTGTAAACCCTGATGTGAAACCATCTGCACTATTTGGAATCCTAATCTTGGCTTGAAACTCTACTTAAACCCTTAACTTGGCTTTAAACCCTAATTGGAAAGAAAACAGTCATGCTTAAGCTAGACACCCTAACCCTGACTTGAAACCCGAATGGGGAAAATCCTTCAGCCTTGTTTGAAACACCAACCCAAGTTTGAAACCTGAATACAAACTTGAAATCTTACTTTGAATCCTTAAACTGGAAAGAAACCAGCCTTATTTGAAACCATAACCCAGGCTAGAAACCCTAATTGAAAACCCTAACACTGGTCTGAAAGCCTCATTCAAAAGCATTTTTATTGCAGCCCACGTCGTCACGGGTGCCTTGTTTGTCTCAGCGGTTTCGCGTTGTCACTTTTTCACGGCTGAGCGCATAACCCAACCAAGGCGGCGTCTTTATTACTTCGCCAAGGTCACATTATTCCTGTTGTCTTGGCGACGCCGTTGCCGGAGATGAAACCACGCCGACGTCACAAAACAATTCGGACGAGGCGCCAACGTGAGCGAACGCGGCGGCAATACAAAACAACTTCGGGTCCTTTACCATCCCTTGACGAGTCTTTCGGGAACGGAACCGGCATCAAAAGTGACGGGAAAACTTTCAAAGTCCAACGCTGGCTTGAAACCGTAACGCAGACTTGACAGTCACGTGTCTAACCCTAATTTGAAACCCAACAGGGTTCAAACGCTGACTTACTCAAAGTGTAACCCAAACCTTTAAACCCCTCTCCCTGGCTTGAAACCATAACTTTTGTTTAGAACCCTCACCCATGTTTAAAACCTGGGCAGATGCTTCCAAGCATTATTAACGGCAAATTGACTAAGCGCATCTGTCAGTATACGACGCCTTTGACATGACCTTGTTTGCTTCAAATGAGTCGGAAAAAGGCCCCGACGCCAAACGCCGAGCGGCTGACGTCGACAGCAGCCAGGCGAGGGCTCTCGCGCCAGCAGAGCGCCGCCGCTTAATTCTATTTCCCTCTGCACGGTTATTAGACTAAGGTGATCTTCACCTTCTTCTTCTCTGCGAGGAAAAAGAAAATAAATAAAGAAATCACACGTGTGAAAAGGTAGACGGAGCCACACAAGCGTGACTGATTAGACTTTTTTTTTTTTTTTTACGGGAACAACAAATTCCCCGCAGTTCAGCCGACTTCCTCCAAAAAAAATCACGATTGTTGGAGGGGGTGGCTAATTGTGGTCTCAACATACTGTGGTTTTTATACGTGGAGAGGAAAGAAAGAGTTGAACTTGGCGACCTACGACCTGTGACGAGCAACGTGCTGGGGAATGCGCACGCCATCGATAGCCAACAGCAGCCAAGCAAAATAAAAAAAAACATTCTGATTCTGCTTAGTTCAGTGGCCACTCTTTATCTTTCACAGCTCACCTTGCACACAAAGCAACCCGTATTCCTGCTGCTCGCAAATGCCGTCAAGCCTTTGAAACATAAACGTGTTGCAAATTCAAATCCAGGCTTGAAACTAGGGCCGTAACTGATACGGATGGTTTGTGCCTGATGCTGATTCTGATATTTGGCAGGATAAAATTCCGATAACCTATTAATTGAAAAAAAATAATTATTATATATATATATATATATATATATATATATATATATACATATATAAAATGCATAGATTTGTGGAGATAATGTTACAATTTCAAAAATGTGCAGAATTTCACCCGTTACTTCATGTTAAAGATGAGATAGCTCTTAATATGAAAAGAAGAATGCAGTGAGCTGTCACCAACGCCTTACAAATGCAATTATGCCATCTAGTGGCAGAAAAATGACCTCAACACAAATCAATATCACACTAGATTTTTTTACAATAGGCTACAGTAGACCAACATTTTTATTTTTGACTATTTTATGAATATTATGAAATTACTCAATCAATGCCATATTTATATTAGTTAAATGTTTTCCACTTTTATGTTAACAAGAGTATCAAAATGTATTTAAAAAAGTTGATTGTACATTTAGAACAGATATAAAAAAAAATGTGACTAATCTGAGTTAACTATATAAATCATGCAATTAATTCCGATTAAACATTTAAATCGCCTGACACCCCTAAGTATTGTTGGCTTGAAACCTTAATTTAAAGCCCTAACTAACGTTGAATTGAAATCTACAACATTGGCTTAAACCTTCACGTTGAGTCCCTTTTACACTTGTTTGAAACCTTGACTTGAAATCCTAACCAAACCCAAATCCACAACACACAAGGCATTCGGTGATGCTGGTTGACTCCAAAATTTCAAAACAATTGCATCCCAAAGTAAAAAGAGCTGAAGTGTTCTTATTTGACCTTGAAGTTTATTTCTTGTCGTTTGCAAGCATTTTCTCCCAGCAAATTTGGGTGGAACTCCGAAATCCTCTGACTTTTTGGCCGCATTCAACCAACTACGCTGCAAGCTAAATTGGCGACAAACACGAAAAGACAAGCAGCCGTCTTTATGCGAGCTAACCAAGTGGGAAAAAACGCATTAGGAGAGCGTGGTCTTGGATACGTGAGACTCTTGTTGAGCAAAGATGGCTCGGTGGCGCCTTATTAGTCATTCCCACAATGCGACGGCTATTGAAATGCTAACGGGCCTCTCATCCCTGTTATCACGCGTAACTTCAGGAGCAGGCAGGAAATCACAAAATCCACGGGCAACTGCATTTTGCCCCCGGGGCTCAGGCCGGATGGATCACCTGCAGCAGGCCGAGGACAAAGGCATGGGTGTTGATTGTTCTCCCGGCATTAGTCCATATTTGCGCTAAAGCACATCAGGTTGTTATTGAGTGATTCTAAATTGACTTGGCAATTCTCTGAGAGGCGCCGAGTGCCGGCGAAGAATAACAATGAGGACGAGAGAGGCTACTGATGGAGGCCGGCGGGGGAGAGGAGCAAGTGGAAAAAGGGAAAGGGCGGGCTTATCAATAAGCAATTCATTCTAATTGCTAGTTTGAAGCCGAGCTCGGCGTGCAAATGCGCCAACCGGTCACATCTGCAGCTGCGAGCTCCTCGGGCACTTATTTTAGCGCCAAAGCGGTAAAACTAAAAACACCCGACCAATTAAAACACAATTTAACATTTTTTTATTAACATTTAACCTGCGCTTTCGCTCTTTGCTAGCAGATTTAGAGCAGTGGCGGCAAAAATACTCAGACTACAGTACAGCAAGTCAAAAGATTATTTAAAGTAGAAGTATGAAGTGATTAATTAACACAATTTAACGCAACATTATTAACATTTAATTGGTCCCTTGTTCATTTGCTCATGGAAAAATGTTTAGAACAAACTAGCTGGCTAAGAGCAGAAGTAAAATACGCTGGAAAAACTAAAAAATATATATATAAAGCAGAAGTAAACACAGTTTAACTTGACGCTAATGACCTTCCCCTTGACCCTTTGCTAATAAGCATTAGAACAGGCTAGCTAAAAGTGCACTTAACACTCGTAACTAAGCGATGGAAAGCCATGGAAAACTACAAACACCTGACCAAATAAAACATTTGACTTGACACGTTTAATATTTAAACTGTCCCTTGATCTTTTGCTAGCGGATACACGTTAAGAGAAGGTTAGCTAAGAGCACAAATGGAAAAAGTAAAAATACAGATTCTTAAGTAAAAAAGACTTTAGTAAAAGTACTGATTCAATGCCATTGCTGAAGTAAAAGCAAAAGAAAAGTATAGATTCTGAAATGTACATAAGTATAAAAGTAAAAATGTTTTGTTTTTTTGCTGTTTCATACAGTAGGTTTTGTTAGAAACAGCGCTGAAAATATTTCCCCCTCTAAGATTATTTACTCGATCATCTGCGTGCTCATCCTGACACAAAATGAAAAGCAAGTTATTGTTAGCTAAACATGTTTCCATAGCTTTGCTAAAGTTGTGAACTAGCTAACAAAAGAATAAATGCTAAATTAGCTACTGACTACAAACAGAAAAAAGACACTTCATCTATATTGTATTTATTTTTTTCAGATTAGATTGAGGATTATTGAAGCTGGTTGTGTTTAGACTGGCACAAGAAAAAAATATATTAGTTATACAGTTATCTTTAATAAGCAGGAAATCGCTAGCTTCTTGGAATCTGTTGCGTCATCTCATCATCGTTAATAGCTCGCGTTCCAATTTATAAGCACCCAAGATGTCAATGTTTTGACTCGACTTCTTTCTATTAACATGATTTTGACTCCGCATCGTCACCTGTGGAGGTTGAGAAAAATAAGAAGGCAATTTTGACAAATTAAGAGGAAACCTCTTTTGGTTTAACAAACACTTTGTTATTTTTTATCGATATTGTCACAGTAGGTGAAAAAATGCTATTAAGATAACAATATCATGCACTGTTGGGCAGGCGATGTAACTTAAACTCAGCAATTCCAGTAACACTTGATTGTTTTTTATTAGTTCTTCTTGTATTAAGGAATTAATAAATAATGTTTGGGATGCATTCAACTTTATATTTATATATATATTTATTCAAGCCATGTATGGCACTTAATGTCATAAAATATACTTGTTATTTACGGATTCCTGATCCAAGGTCTGCTGGCTTCCCTGTAGTTTGCGCTGTCGTCCTGTCAATAAATCAATGATAAAATTGCGTTCAAAAACAACACGGCTTGTCTTATTCTTCACAGCCGTAACACACCGAGTTTAGCATGTGTGTCTGCACGGCTCGCAGAGTCCATAAGGATGGCAATTTTTGTTTGTTATTATTTGCTTCAATCCTCTCCGCTGCACTCTAGGCAAGTGTAACAAGCTAAACAAACACGCCGTTTATGCATACTAATACATAATCGGGATAAAAAAAAAAAAAGGGTAATTGTACTCAAGGCAAAAGTGAGCTTGTGTCATGTTTAATTTGTTGGTAGAAGTGAACCAAACAGACATTTAAAAAAAAAAATCACATTGTGCAAGCAGGATGACTGCAGCGGTTCCGTCTATCTCACAAATAAGTCATAGTTGACCAGCGGCCGCCCACGAAAGGCTGTTGCCATGCGCAGCTGGAAGGATTAGCATTTCAAGCGGCAAATGACAAGACAGAAAATGCGTTGGAAGACGCTGTGAATGTAATTATGGAAAACGCCGCCACCATTGAGTCCAGTTGACACAAAATCCAAATATATATATATATATATATATATATATATACATATATATACACACACACACACACACAAAAACCACCACAGGAAGTGACCCTGATATGGGCTAATATTAACAGGAACTGATCTGATATCAACAGGAAGTGACCTGTTTTCAACAGGAAGTAAACCGGAAATTGGCTAATATCAACAGGAGGTGACCTGATTTCAACAGGAAGTAAACCGGAAATTGGCTAATATCAACAGGAGGTGACCTGATTTCAACAGGAAGTAATGTGATTTCAACAGGAAGTGACCCTGAAATGACCCAATTTCAACAGGAAGTGACCTGTTAACATGAAGTGACCTGAAATCACCAGGAAGTGACCCGTAAATGGGCTAATATCAACAAGAAGTGAACCAATATCACCAGGAAGTGGCCGTACAGGTACTACAAATACTACTACTACTACTACAAATCGTCTACCACATGCGGCTTCCCACTTTGCAAGAGACAGCAGTCCCATTCAAAATGTCCACGGAAATTTTTCTAGTAATATACATAAAGTTAAATTGAGTTGAGATTTTATTTTTGTGTTGTGTCTTTTTTAAATGTACAAAGAAGTTACCTCGCTCGGCTTGCCAAGGGCGCTAACGCAAAAGAACGATCTTAGCTTTGTTCCATCTTCCCGTAGCTAACATTCACCAGGTAGTTTAGGCTAATACTCAGACGGGTGACACTTGGTTGAGAAAATTATGCATTTTCATCTTAGGCTGTGAGCTTAGCTTTGTGGCAACGCCCGACAGTTCTATAATCCGCCACCTAGCGGCGACAGAAAAAAGCAACCGCGGGTGATAAGGTAGCCTCCTCAATGGGGAATGACTGGATCTCTCTCGCTCTCTCTCTCTCTCTCTCTCTCTCTCTCTCTCTCTCACAGTCACGCTAAACACCCAACTTTAGTTCTTGCAACCACACTTGCTACTGTGTATGGCACCACCTTTAATATCCCGCCTGCATCAAGGAGCCGGCTGTCACTTCCAATCACGATGCATATCACTCGCGTTTGCTACGTCTAATTAGCAAAAGGCGAGCAAAAGTCGCCCCCGGGAAACTAGTTTTCCTTTTTCCTAATTGGCGCATTAATTAGATTGGGAAAACACATTGTGTTTGCATGCTTGTGGTGAGAATATAATGCATCCGTAGGAGCACGTGGTGAGAGGAGGTGGCGACCCCAGATCGGTTCGACCATCTGCGTGTTTCCGATAACTTGACATGCTCGCCATACACAGGGGAATACATGAATCTCATATTACTAACACAGATGCCAGCAGCCATGAACGGAAGTCAAATCATTGAAATGATCAAATTTTGTCACCGTGCTCCAACGTGCTTCAGATGGCGTCGGCAAAAAAAAATTATACAATTAGCGTGGCCCATAAGGCTTGGATAACTGCTTTCAATTTGGGCAAATTCCATTGCATGAGTTTGTTAAAATCTTGGAATTCATCAAACCAAAATGGCTGACTTCCTGTTCAATTTCAGGTAAGGGACCTTGGAACTTTTTCATATATCCGATTCAATATGGTTTTCGATATGTGGTGTGCAAAACAAATCAAGGACGGTTCATTTTGAAAGTGGAACGTTTTGTTTCGGTTCGACTAGTACCTGGCAATTCGATCTGTATCACGATTCACAGGTTACGATTCGATACAGATTGATCCCAATACAAATCTATATGTTAAATTTATATATATATATATATATACTTTTTTTCTTCATTTTGTGTACTTTAAAATGTGTTATGCATAAATATAATGGGTTGAACAAAATCCAAACACGCGTTCCCAGAGTATTAAACACACCTTGCTGCTCTCACAGGCTTATCACTCATCCTGTAGCAAATGAAGCTGGTTGGAATCAATTAAGCTTCTCTCTCGAGGCTGTGGCAACACCGCTGGAGGTGTTTGCAGCTTCGGGCATCATCTATTCATCCATACGTCCACGCTCACACCGGCGCTTGTGACCGATCCCAGGCGAGAGGCGGGGCCGAGACTGCACTAATCACCTGTCAATCAGCCGACTGATGAGGAAGCTCAGGCGTTCTCACCCTGGCTCTTGCTTGCTCGAACCCACACACACACACGCGCTCACGCACGCAGTCTCTCTTTCACACACACACACACATACTGACTCTCACACTCAGTCTCGCAGGCACGGACTCTCACTCTCACACTTGTAAACAAAACACGCACACACTCTCACCCAGGCACACTCATTTGCATTATTTTACTCACACACTCACTCAACCACACTCACACGAACTACACATATTCTCTCAGGCACATGTTCTCACACACCAACAAGTGTACAAACATACACACTGTCTCTCTTAAATACACCCACATGCACAATCACGCTCTCATGCTTCTTTTGATCACAATCACTTACCTCGCAAACACAAACCAAAACACACAAACTCATTACATTATTTTACTCACACATGGTCTCACATTCTCATTCTCACACACAACCTGTCTCTAAATCCCTCTCACACAAACTCTCATACGCTCATTCGTGAAACACACACGCACATTCACTCTACACATACACTCACTGCCACACTCTCTTAAACACAACAAAATCACACTCTCACACACAAAACTCAGACACAAATACACACTTTTTCATGCTCAGACACACTGTCACTCACACACATCTGTTCCCTCAAAAACAATACACCCGCTCTCTCTCACCCACGCACACACAACCCCACACTCACACTTGTATTATTTTACTCACACAAACTCTCACATGCTCATTCTCTCTCACACCAACCTATCTCTAAATCAGTCTTACACAAACTCTCACATTCTCTCATCCATAAAACACACACAAACACTCTAGACACACACACACTCTCATAACCACACAAAAAAATCTATCTCTCACACACTCTCATTCATGAAACACACACACACACACACTCACTCTACACGTACGCTCACTGCCACACTCTCACACCCACACCCACCCACCCACCCACACACACACACAAAATGTCTTGCTCTCACATAAACATACAATTTCTGTTACAAACACTACAAACTCACGGTCTCTCACTCTTGTACGCTCAATCATATTCACACACACATTCTCTCGCAATCATAGATATCTCACACTCACTCTCATTGACACAGTCACTCTCTCACATTCTTTCTCAAACACACATGCAATCTGTCTCTCCTGTCACGCGCTCATGTTTTTGTTGTTGTTGTTTTTTTTAAACATAAAGACAATCTTGATCCATCAAAACAATTTCAAGTCTCCGGTAAACATAACATAGCATACAATGTAGATTTTTTGTGTGTGCAAACATTAAAGACGACGCTGCTCACAACCATGTACGACTGCACAGCTCTGAGATTCAAAGCCCGACTCAACCCTTGTTGGCAGCAACGCTTACAAGAATAACAGTACTCTCATGTAGTAGAGGCCCGAGGACATCGACACGACTTGACGCAAACCTGCTACGAAACGAGTGCAGATCCAGTCTGGCGTCTTGACATGTTCCATTCCTCTCCTCTCCTCTTTTCCTTTTGCAGTACACCATTCCCGCAGCTGTCAAACACCGCACCTCATTATCGTCTACACCCCTCAATCCCCCTCGCTTCCCCGTCTTCATCCCTCTTCATCCCTCAACAGCAACGAGGAGTTCCGGCTCGCACCGCGCACCGACGTCAATGCGCAGATGAAGCTCACAGCAGACAAACTTCGTCTCGGTCTTGACGACTTTTAAATAAAACACGTTTGCTGAGGTGTGTAATTTTTTTTCCTAGTATTTGCAGGGATTTTGCACATCAGCTACATTTTCTTGTTTCTCAGCCCACCGGCGGCACCGCTAAAAAATGCGGGAAGACGGATGAAAAAAAAAAAGTGTTGGCAGACTTTTTTGGGTGATTTTTCCTCCACTGATCGTTACGGGCGCTAATACTGCAGTTGTGAGTACCGCAGTGAGAGGCAAACATCTCCTCAATCTCGCGAGGGCCGCTACGCCGCCATTTCGTTTACCCGGCCACTTTTCCACATTTGCCGTCGTCACTCGATGAAGCACGCTATTAATACGATACCTTTAATATACAGCCGCACGCCGGCCTTCTCAAAGTAATTGTACACCGCTGTGCAGTAAGACAAATCGTTTAATTATTCATGAGGGCGCAATGGTTTCAAACATGATATTTCAGCCCCGTGGACGCTGAGGGAAAAGTTGTTTTCCTACTTTGGGCAGACAGAACAAGGACGAGTAGATGATTATTATTTATTGTTTGGTACCGAGCATATTTGTCCCTGAATCACTGGGGGGGCAAAAGGAATAAGATCGGACTTGTTCTTGGATTTACTGATGGCTGGAAGGTGGCGTTCAAAAACAGCCGTCAATCATGAATCACATGCTGCTTCATCACATCTCAAGATAAACATTAAAACACGCAAACAGTTGGGTACAATTAGATCAAAGGAGGACAGAAACAAATTTGGGGCTATTCATTTCACTCGAAAAAATTGGGTCAAATAAATAGCCCAATTTTTGGGATTGTTTTGTACACAACAACCAAAATGTGTGGGTGGGGTTTGTGTGTGAATTGGTGGTTGGGGGCAGGGTTTCTTAGCTCATTCACTCCCAGCCATTTTCACTGAAGCGACATCCTTTGCTCCCGGCTTGTCACCTTTTTTTTTTTTTACTCGCGACTGCCACCTCTGGCCCAGAAGCGTAACTGCAGCATCTATGTCAGGCTCGTTCATGGTGCGCGTGCGATGACAAAAGCAGATGGATGCAGTCAGAGTAAAACAGACGGGGCTCTTCGTACTCATTTGGGCATTGCGGAGCATGCATGACGTAGAAAAATGGCACAATGCACCTTGTATCTCGCAGCCTGTTAGCAGGCTGGGATTTTAGCCTTGCAGTTAGCACACTCGACTCTCAACAATGTTAACTCCACTAGCCGCCACTGCTAGCAGAGAGCGTTCGGAATTTTTTTTTTTTTATCCAAAAGCCATCCGATTTCAACCCATCACGACCTACGGGAGGCATCCACGTCATATATAAATCCCTCAATCACTTGTACTTAACATAAGTAAGGCTTCGAAAAGCTTCATGCGAAACACATTTTGAGAGCTGCTTGGAAAAGATATCACCTATGAGAGCTACATTATGCTACTTTTCGTGTTTTCCCCACATTGCCGCTGTTCCTTTTTCCACAGATCAATAATGGCTTTTATGATTCATGCCATGTCAAGGCTCGTCTCGCATTGTTGGCTCACCGGCTGATGTTGCCGTATGCGAACACGTTTCTCTACATGCATCAAACATATGGCGCCTTATGTCACAACGCTGACGTGCTAATGCCACGCGTGGAACGCACTCTAGGTGCACTTAGCTGTACACGAGCGAGCGGCATGATTGGAAGACTAATGGCAAGCGAGTCACTGCGACATGTTTTAGTTTTAAGAGCTGGTAATTACAGTCATTTTCTTTTTATCTTAGTAATAAGTCACTCTCAGTGGGTTTAATGAGACATGGCTTCCCCCCCCCCCCCGCCCCCCCCACACACACACACTTTGAAATAGTTGCCAGTGTCTTAAAAACATGTTTGAGGCAAGATTTTTGTCTAAGTGCATATCAGCAGTCACCACTAACTTATATCACTTATATTACACAGTTGTCATACGATAAACCAATTAAACAAGAATTTAACTGTTAAATTGATAGCAGGCCTTTTTTTGTCATAATAGAACTAGACCTACTTCCTACTTTTGTGTCTTAGGAATCATGGGAAACGTAGTCCTACTAGCCAAATGCTGCAGTCGCCGGTCAGACCCACCGCAAGCTGAGCTTTTCTGGCGGTGTACGACCGATGTTACAATACGGAGACCAGCGCGAGGTAAACAGCACAGCCAATAGCTGCCGGGTCCAAGGAACAAAGGTTGACTATTGATTATTTACAGCTGTTGAACTGTCAACCAAGATAGCATTTAGCATTAGCTACTGTAATAAGACACCCAGATTGACTAGCGATTTTATTTGCTATAAATAGTTGCTGGTGAGAATTCATTGTATATTCGATTTTTAGCGAAAGTGTAGTGTCTTGGTTTTTAATTTAGAAAATTAAACAAGAGTACTTTTTCTGTAAAGCTTAGCTTTCAGACACCGTTGACATTTTTTCAGATCGGACAAACCAGAATTACGGTAATTGCACCTACGGAAACGTGTCGCCGGCGGCACGCTCTGTGACAAAGCGTTCCACAGTAGTACAGGGGACATTTTTAGAAGGAAATCAAATGAGCTTTTAGCATTTTTCTGGGACAAATTGTGTCCTAAGAGAGATTCTTATTTTCCCGGGACAGCTGATTGAAAAAGAGAGAAAAATTCTTGGAAAAACTGGATGGGTGGCAACTCAAGTCATGATACTAGCACTATCATTGATAGCAATTTGGTCCGTAATATATGATATCATTATTATTGTTCTGTACCATTGTCAAAGCCAGCAATATAGTGAAACCATTTTCCAATAATAAAACTTGTGCAGACAAAGCTGTGACAATGACGTGGTGACATATGATTCTAACACCACAGTGGATTGCTTGTACTGACATTGACTGTTATTGCAACACAACAAATGTAAAGGTCACTCATGGGGAGAAGGAGGGAGGGGCGGGAGCAATGGATGTGGTTGGACTGTAGGATTTTAAATGAGATTTCATTAGGCGTGTAATCGCATCAGGAATGTTAATAAAGAAGCTTAATTACTAGACGGGGAGGTGCGCGGGAGTTTTCAGACGTGCGGCAGGTGACTGGCACTTGCTGTCCTTGGGGAAATTTGCGTGACACGCCGGTAACTCGTGATTCCCAATGAGATGAACAAGACGCTGAAGAAAATCATTGGCAGAGTACATGTACCATTTGGTCTTGTTTTTTTTTTAAGTGAGCTTTACTCTACCTACTTAACCCTTTAAAGCCTGAACCATGACATATATGAGAGAAAATTCGGATTCTTTGTTAATGCAGTATTTATTGGTCCTTTTGAACAAACCCAAAAATATATTAATTTTTTGGGGAAATCAACTTCTGTCAGGGTGGGCGTGAGCGGTTGAAGGATGGTGGACCAAATGCGGGGAAGCAAGGCATTGAGACAGGAATGAAGTGCAATATGAGGAACTTTAATGAAACATAGGGAGAAAGATGAGCAGACAACCATGACTGGATTGGACTAAGAAAAGTTGGGTCAAATAAATAACCCAATTTTTGGAATTGTTTTGTACACAACAACCAAATATGTGTGGATGGGGTTTGTGTGTGAATCGATGATTAGGGGCAGGGTTAGGGTTTCTTAACTCATTTACTCCCAGCCATTTTACTGAAGCAACCCCCTTCGCTCCCAGCTATTTTACTGGATTTTGACTGATTTTGCAAGGCCCACAGAATATTGTGTTATATTGCTATAAAAACATGGACCCTACCAAAAGAAACATTAGAGTCTCTTCTTTCAACAGGAAAAAAAAGTATATTTCTATCTGTTTCCCTTTTGCAGCAATTAGCATTAGAATATCATTATTCATCTTTATTCACAAACCTGTTGAAAACACTGGGAAAAGAAGCTTGCTGCAACATGGCCCTGGCTAATCTCTTATACTCTGCTGCCACCTGCTGGTCGTTTTTTGTAATAACTACCATTGCTTTAAGCGACCTCTTCAGGTCCGAAGGTGCATTGCCTTCTGTATGCTCTAGCATTAAAAAAAACACACATAAAAAACTTATAAATAAATTTTTGGGGGTGAAGCACAAAGCACCAAAAACGTATTTATACGTTCTTGGGTTTGAGTGAGTTAATAGAATACTATTGGGTCCCTTCAATCCACTTCAATAACTAAAAATGATAAAAGTAGCATCCATTTTTCAGCTGACACGTCCACAGGGTTTGAGAGCTGGGATGGCTTGATTTTTCACAATTTTTATGTCTAGTTGTGTATACTTGGCATTTTTTTAATCATTCAAATTGGGCAGGATTGTTAACACTACTCTCTACATGTGTCAATTTTAGAAGACATTTATTTTCACTTTACAGAGACTGACTGAGTAGTATTCCGTTAAAGTGGCCCACAGTTTGGCTTTTATCAATTAGATCCAAATGACAGCATTCCGTCAATATTACTGTCAGTCCTATTCAATTTTCCTCCCCTCCAAGAATGCCGGGCAGCTCCCTTTTCCTAAATGACATCAGAGTCAGCGACAAAACATTTGTCAGGCATCATAAACACAAGTGTAGCTGACATCTGAGTATCATATAGGACAAAGGGGGGATTGCGATAGCGCAATCTTGTTTGGTGTGTTGCATTTCGCTAATCAATTTGCGGCGTGACAGCTCTCCCCCCGCCGTGCTCCGGCTCATTTTGTTTGCTAATGAAAATAAAATTGGCAGCTCCAGTCAGAGGAGCATAAATTACATGCAGATATTGGCCGTCATAAATAGCCCCAGCCAAGTGGACATGCCGCCGGATGAAGGCTCAGGAGGAGACGCCGGTTCAATAGATTAATAACAACCACCCTTTCCACGTTATTCCCCCGGGAAGTGAGGAAAAAAAGAACGTTGAGTATACACGGTATTATTGCAACCGTGCGAGTGGCGTATATACAGGTCTTTTTTCGATTTTATTTCAGTTCAGGTATCATTCTGACAGACGTGAGGCCATCAGTATTTGACAGCTTAGGCTTGGCGTTTTTTTGTAAACATATCATTTCCTTGCCCATTTCTTGCCAGTTGACATTGGAGAAGCTTTGCAAAATTGCCGACAAAAAGTTTTTTTGTGCCCGACTGCAATTTATGCCATCCATGGCAAGTTTCTGTTCTTGGCAAATTACATAGAAGAAGGCCTGCGACGAGCACTACCGAACTCTTAGAGCAGGCATTCTTGCAAAGCCAGGGCTGCGCTGGAACACAGCCGTAAAAGCTCGGTTCAGTGGACATGGAATTCAGTGGAATGGTAAAGCTTTACCCATTGTTCGGTTGTTGAGCATCAATAGTTGGGTTTCCAACTTTCCATCCACCCATTTTTATTCAAATTTTCAAGAAATGCGGAAATAAAACTGAATGGAAACGCTAGAAATTCGAAAAGGGCCCAAAATTCACCAAAAAGTTTTTACGCTTAGAGGGGGTGGATTTTGACGTGTATCGAAAAATGGAAGCAGGTTTTGCGAATAAACGCTGGCAAGACCAAATACACGTCGCACGTTTTGACCGGATATTCCGTCACACGTACGTTTGTAGTCCCAAAGCAATGTTGGACGATAAAGTAAGGTATGTTTTGGGGGAACGACGAAACAGAAATCTTTTTGGAATTAATTAAAGAAGCGAATATTAATGCTATTTTAGATGGAAAACGGCAAAGAAACACTACGGTTGATCAAGAATTACAAAAGCAAACATACGACGTCATCGCACGGCGCAGTCGCTTCCTGTTCTTCTTTTTCTTTTTTTAAATTACTGGTGGATGACATCTCTATGGCGTATACCGCCACCTACAGCGGCGGAGTCACCTCTCAATATTCGCAAAAGAAGAACAGATGGAAACGGGCATAAGTCGCATGTCCGATTTGCGTATTTAGTAAATTCGCTTCAAAGATTCGCTTAAAAATTCAAAACAATTGGATGGAAAGTACGTTTACATGCAGGCAATCAGCCTTTGTAAAGCTATGTAAACATGTGCAACAACCTGAATATGCTTTGAATAAGACCCCCTTTGAAAACCTGAATTCTAAGCGACCTATAAACGCATTCGGAATACCTCGATTGAACGGCGCATTGTTTTTCGCTGTCGGCATGCTCTCTATTTTCTTCTTCGTCTTTTCTTCTTCTACACTTATTGTAATTCGCAAGGAGTCTTGGTTTTTGTAGTAACGATTTGAATGTGCAGCTCCATCCCATCTCGCCAAAGGAGCCTCACTTGAATACGTTGATTTCTCCGCGGCGTTTTCACAATTATTTTGTGTCTCTACGGTGAAAAAACGCCACAGGTTGTGCCTATTTATACAAGTATATAAGTCCGTGCTTCTGGCACGTAAACCACCAAACATGACCACACTTCTGGAGCGAGGAAGAAACCGACTACTTTATTCAGCGTGGTGAGTGACATAAATGTAGTTTTTGATTGAACGTAGCAAGTTAAAAGCGGAAATAATGTCATTTACGTAATTACGTTGTTCGCGCATCGCGGTCTAAACGAGATATTCCAATTGAGCACAAAGGACATGTAAACGGTTGTTTCTGACGTACTCATTATCTTCATCACACCTTATGATCTCTCATTGGGAACCACTGGTTTATAATAAATGTGGACTTAGGTCAGATCATGAAGTCAGCTCAAAAATATTTGACATGATGTTGGATTGCATTCATTTATAGCGCCCAGCGTAAGGGTCTGTAAGAATACATATTGTAAGATCTTGAGCTGTTATCACATCCCGCACTTTTCTTTAACATACCTATTCCGGGGGTGATGAAAAACCAACGCCTCACTCCTCCCTCTTCGACTTTCTCCCAAAACAACAGAGAGGCACAAATAAAAAGAGCAATTTATCAGAGTTAGCCACACGTGGCAAGGCGCCGTGAACCTGGGATCAGGAGCACTACCGCTAGGCTCTTTGTTATTGCGCATCTCAGAATAAATCTTCCATTAGAGAGGTATGCTCCAGAGCGTGCGCACGGCCTCACTTTTGTCCACATTTTTCACCGGTTTGAGCTTTTCTTTCTCATCTTTATCCATCTTGCATTCAACCGCCTGAGTTGCTGGTCCAAATGACTCAAACATATCTGTTTGTGGAACCTGTGTGAAAGGCACAAGCGAATGAATCCCGGCTCTATATATCATACATTGGTACACTGACTTCAGTTTATTTATCTGTAGTTACTGTAACTAGAGAATTCAGAATAACGGTTCCTGTAGCTTTGCTAGCGTAGGCGCAAGTTTCGCCATATTGTGCAACTGCAGAGGTTCCGTTTTCCAGAAAACTGTGGTGGAAATCAAAGTCACACGTCTGCCCTTTTAATTGGATTGCATGAAGAAAAAAAAAACGCAGACTTTTGTAATCAAGACTAATTAATTTTTTAAAAGGATGGGGCGCTCATCTGTGTCATTGGTTATTCAACACAATCGTAGCCCGCCGGTAGAAGTGTGCCGTTTACCTTCTGAAATCGCAGCAGAGTATACCCGAGGGTCGCAATCACCGCCGACAGCGTTAATCAAATTGGACGTGTGCAAGAGAACAGTGGTGAGGAGGCCTGCGTGTGAACTTAATCCCAACATATTCATCCATCAAAGTCATTTAGTGAAGAAAGGCGGCAAACGGGACCGTTGCGTATGGATTTTGTGCCATTGTCGCAGGAAACCGGCTAATGAATCTCAATGACTCGCAATTACCACCACTGTAGTTACACACAACGCCACCATCGGCTGAGCGTGTCGAGCGGAGGCAGTGGGGGGAGGTGGTGTAGATTCGCGGAGTACCCCCAGGGTGGTGGCTGGTGGGCCGCCACCATTGATTCCGCTCCAAGCAGCGTCTTTGTTAAAACCCACATGTGAAGCATGCACTTGCAAAAGCGAAGAAATTTTGCCTGAGAGCAATTTGACCCAATTTAGGGGTGTTTTGATACAAAGCAAAACTGGGTTAATTTGACCCAACTTAGGGTTGTTCTGTTACACAACAAAATGGGTAAATTTGACCCAACTTAGGGTTGTTATGTTACACAACAAAATGGGTAAATTTGACCCAACTTAGGGTTGTTTTGTTACAAAACAAATTGGGTCAATTTGACCCAACTTAGGGTTGTTTTGATACAAAACAAAATTGGGTCAATAAAACACAACTGTTTTGATACAAAACAATGTTTAGTCAAATTGACCCAAGTATCGTGTCGGTCCAATATTTGACTAAAATTGAGTTATTTGTGACATGGCAGTTTTAAGGGTGCCTTAAAACTGCCTTTACTAGCTTGTTGCAACGGTGGCAACAAATATGACGCAACATCTCTGGGAGGTTGTATGAAGCAGGTCCCGCAAGAACTGCTGATTATTTTTAACTGCCCTGAATCAAATGCGCTTTTTACTCTCTGATTCATATCGTGTCGAACGCCAAGTGCCTTCTGTTCCCCTGCCTCGGAGTGAGGGGGCGGAACTCGGCCATCAGTTGACTCATCAAGTTCGCAGCTCGGAGAGATTAGTTGCTGGAATCACCACTTAATGATTGCTTGTTTAAAAAAAAAAAAAAAGTGAGGGCGTTTGTAATACGGTTATTTTGAACATATCTTTGGCATACGCTGGGGAAGGCACGACAGTCCAATGACATTGTGATTTGTAATGCCTCAACGCTGGCAAATATCTCAGTCGGCAGCTGCTGAACGTACTCACACCTCATATGAAGATCACACCTCCCACCATCACTTTGTTTTGAAGACGAGACCGTGAGAGACAAGAGACAACCACCCTTTGTTTGTTTGATTTTTAGCCAGCCATCCTGACATACCATACCACCAACAAAAAATGTCACAAATAGTATATGCACTGGAATAAATAATTATCCCTTCAATTTATTCACGCAGTCTTCTTTTCTTTTGCTTCTGTCCTCTACAGCAATTATTTAGCGATTTTCAGCTGTAGAAATGTAATATTTTGTCTGGAATTAACTTGATAACGTCATTATTTTCCATGTACAATGAATATCTTTAAAAACGTGAGTACCTAAGCACCGAGCAACTGTGATGTCATTGTCACGCTAAAGCACATGGCAAAATGCGGTTTTAAACGTAATTGGAGATGAAATATTTGTTTTGTTTGGTTTGGGGTTTTTTTACGTTATCAAAATGACAGACAAAATATTGTTGAAAATTGCTAAATAAGTAAAGTATTCCTTTAAATATTGCTGCTGTTTAAGGATTAGAGTAACATCCTTTTTCATAGCATTTACTTATTTAGCAATTTTCAACAATATTTTGTCTGTATTTTTGATAACTTCATTATAATTCATTTACAATTAATACTTGAAAAAAATCATACAAGCATTCATCCAAATACTTGCTGGTCAAAAAATGTAAAGTTCCTCAGCAAAAAAAGGAAGAAGAAGAAGACGACGAAAAAAGAGAAAGAATTATAATAAATCAATCGAGATTGAACGGTTTTCCTCGACAGCTGACGAACCGGCGCACCGATGCGCACCTCTGCCTCTCACTGTCTAACACTGTCAGTAATAAAACATTATAAATCGAAATGTCCCTTTTGATTATTGATATGTTTACGCTTATTTCAAAGTCGTAGAAAAAGACGCTCTTGCATATTCCCTCCACTCTTGAGCTCAGACGTGACGTCGGTTTGCTTTACACGTCATTGACTTGTATTAGGTCGTGAAGAAAAAAAGCACTCCCAACGGTTCCGAGTGAGCGACCTACAACTGGCTTTGAAGAACCCGTGTTTGGAATTGAGACCTAAACCATCCCCGGGCCTGTTTTCTCCGAGCCGGTAAAGGCAGTGGAGCAGGTGTATTGATTTATGTAAAGAAGTACTCCAGTGCGCATCTGCTCTCCTTCTCCTCCTAATGAATGTGACTCTATGCCTTTTGGACGCATGCTTGCTATCATTCGCCCTCCTGCCCCTCCCGGTTCTGCGATCAATGAGATGAGGACTTTGCGTTAAACCTACTATGCATGTCTTTGCAAGCGTGACCTTATCGCCTCGGTCCGCATGCGCCACGTCGCCGACCGCGTCAATTCCGCGGAACATACCATTAGCCCCATCGTACGCGACCTACCAAGACGTTCGCACACGGATATTCTGATGCATAACCTTTAAATGACTGACGTTTCAAAGCAGAGCTCCGAGCGGCGTGTCATCGGCGTGGACTCCGGCAGCGGGTGGTCGGAAACTTTGAATCAGAGCGTGTACTCGAGCCTGCCGCTCCTGCGGTTGGAATCATTAGCGATGCAGCAGTCCAACTTATTAGATCGTCTTCCCCATCCAGAGGGCAGTACATGCCTCGGCATATGTATCAGTGCGTCGCAGTCTTGTAGGCTCCACATACTTCATCATTATACATGTGTACTTTGAGAGATCTAATCCATTACTAACCCTGCACCTTCTGGTCTTGTACGTCAATTTTACTCAAGCACCGGTCATATCTCCAATAAAAGACGATTCACTACGTATCTTGATATATTAAAGTGGAACCATTGGATTTGGTTTGATCGCATCTTTTGAATTAAATAAAACGATTTTCCGTTACACATTTTTTGTTACGCCTCTAGAATATACATTAGTATCCAACAAGTGAATTTACTGAAAATGCGCACAACGGAAATGCGACTTAAGCCCGTTTTCGTCTGTTCTTCTTTTCCGAATATTGAGAAGGCACTCCGCCGCTGTAGGTGGCAGTATAAACCATAGAAAAGTGATCCACCAGTAATTTAAAAGAAAAATAAGACCAGGAAGCGACTGCGCCGTGCAATGAGGTCGAATGAGTTTGCTTTTGTAATTCTTCATAAACTGAAGCATTTCTTTGCTGTTTTCCATCTATAATTGTATTAATATTTGCTTCTTTAGTTAATTCCAAAAAGATTTCTGTTTCGCCGTCCCCACAAACATACCTTACTTCATTGTCCGCCATTGCTTTGGGACGACAAACGAACGTGTGACGTAATATCCGGTCAAAACGTGCGACGTGTCAGCGTTTACTCGCAAAACCTGTTTCCATAGCCAAAATTCACTTTTTATTTTCGCATTTCTTGGAAAAATTAATCGAAAAATAACCTCCTGCTCACCTGCTTTATATAACGAAGGGTAATCAGGTCAAGTGATGAGGTGATTCAAATTGTGAATTGGCTTCGCCGACCCCTTGCATCCTCAGCTCCTGCTGTGTTTGCGATAATAATGACAGGAAATCATTATCTACTCTTGGCGGTACACCAAACCAAGGACAAAATGTCCCAAACACATGAGAAAATGTGTTCATTTTGACTCCCATTTAATTATAAGTTGTTTATATTTACTTAACTTTCATTTTCCCTTGAGTTATACGTTGTTGACCACATTAACAGTGGAAAAAGTTTGAAAACGATTCATCTTGGTCTCGTTTTTTTTTACATCACAAAAACCTGGCACTTGAACAGGGGTGTGTAGACTTTTCATAGCCGCCGTAGCTCATCATTATTCCTATAGAATAAAACATCGCAAAAGACGGGGAAAACTGGCCTTGGGGAGTGATCATAGCTTGATCCAAGTCTTTGGAGAGGGCAATAAGCGGAACTGCTAGCTGACAAATTGCACTATAAATGTCATTAGAAGCCAACATGCATACTTGAGTGCATAGGAAAGGGACGGCGCTAATTCCTCGCAGTGATAATCCCATACGACTCACTCTCAAAACATTATTAGGACTCAGATTTATGGCCAAGAACATTCTGGTCATGTCAGTGCTTTTATTTGCGGATTTAATCCCCTCTACATTCCGGGTTTAGTGTCACTTAAGTAGATGCTTGGTTGAGAGGATGACGCCGGAATGACAGCCTCAACCCTTTCACCATAATCATTTTCTGTAATTAAAGGGGGAGAATGCCACTTTCCAAAAAAAAAAAAATCATAGTTGTTAAGTGTCACAATTAGAGATGTAACGATACAATAATTATCACTATATGGACCTCACGATACAATCATTGTGGGAGGTGGCGAAATGTAAAAAAAAGTTCATTTATAAAAACTCACTATATTGTTAAAAAGAAAAATCCTATTGACATAAATAAATGACCTACAATCACTAATAACACTTAATACTGAGGCCCTTACTTGCCAATGCTCATTGTGAATCGAGTCAATTTGTGGAGGATCTCAAATGCGTTACGTTCCCCTTCATCTGGCCGTTAGCGTGGGTCTTAAACGCAGGTGGCCAAAACACCACCAATGACAATGAAACTGCACTAATAAAACTCACCACCACAGGTTGCTGGAACTGCACAAATGGAATACAACTTTGTCTTTTTAACAAATGTGCTGCTGTTAATATCGTGGCATGACAACAACGATATTGTGGCAATTTTAATATTGAGATATCACGATATTGCTGTTATCGTCACATCCCTACCTGATAATAGTACGCGTGGAAAATAATCTTGAAGGCAACCCCCTCCCCCCCCCCCCCAAAAAAAAAACCCGATGACAACAGCTGGGACGATTATGTAAAAAATGATAGTCACGATTATTTTTGATTGATGATTGATTGTCAATGGGATTCTACATTGACTGCTAGCATTAGCACTGGCAAAGACTAGAAAAAGAAAGTTGTGATTTCGATGTACTTATATAAATCGTTTTTCACAGGACGATTATGCGAGTGGTGTTATATTACCTGTCTGTATGTGTTCCTACAGCGTTTGTGTTTGAATATTCGTTGTTTGAAGCAAAATCACCCGCAGAACTCGATGTTAATTTTCTATTAGCCTGTCAACGGGATTTTACATTGACTGCTAGCATTAGCGCATGCCATGTTTCAAAAACAAAGTATGTCTTGTATTTGAATATACAGTATAATGTGTGTAATTCTTGTTGTGACAACTACAAACTGGGTGTCACTTAAAAAGCTTAAAACACACTCCAGGAGGGCAGGGATTGTAAATATACGTTGCACACACTTCATACCAAATATTTTCAGTTGAAGCAATATTGAATATGAAGGATGACAGGAAGGGTAAAAAACAAAAGCCCGCATCCTATGATTAATGGCGGACGTCAACGGGAACAAGGTGTCCTTTTTAAAAGGAGAGAAGGGATCACGTTTATCTGTCACAAAAGGTGTTAGCGACACGAGCGCTTAGCAGATAATCGACACTTTGTTGTGCAGCTGAAGGAATTCCAAGTAGTCTACAAATATAATTATTTAAAGAAGACTGTGAAAACCACACAATCTTCTTCTTCTATCCTCACTTAGCATTCCTCTTGCAAAATTTGAAAGCTTAATCCTGGTTTGAAATCCTATTATTTGCTTGAACCCTAACCCAGCCTTGAAACCCTCATTTGAAACTCTATTTTGAAAACCTAGCCCAGGTTGCCAATCCTAAACCAGGCTTGAAACCTTGGACGAAACAACATAATTATAAAACTCAAGAGCAATCTTAATTTGAAACCCTAACCTTGGTTTGCAACCCTAATTTCAAATTTGGGTTTGAAGCCAGGGTTAGGGTTTCAAATCTGGGCTAAAGTGTTTTGAAGCTGGTGTTTCAAGCCAGATTCTGGGTTTCTAACAAGGATTAGACTTTTGAGCTCGGTAAGGGTTTCTAACTCCAAACTAAGGACTGAAGCCCAGGTTCGGGTATGAATTGTGCAGCCTCCAATGAGGCTCGATATATAAACATAATTTGAAACCATACCCTTCAAACACATATTTTTATACTGAAAACCAGGCTTGAAACCATAAATCTTAAACCCTAACCTTGGCTTCTAATACTAATTTGAATCCCCAACCTTGTCTTAAAACCCTAAATTGAAACTCTAATTTTGGCTTCAAACCCTAATTTGAAGACCTTATCTGAATGTAAACCCTATTTTGAAACCGCAAACTTGGTTTAAAATCTAACTTGACTTCCCTAATTTGAAACTTCAACCTTGGCTTCAAATCCCAATTTCTAACCCTAACTCAATTTGAAACCCCAATTTAAAACCCTGACCTTGGCTTCAAACCCTAATTTAAACCCACATTTGAAAATCTAACTTGACTTCCCTGATTTGAAAGTTTAACCTTGGCTTCAAACATAATTTGAAAATCTAACTTGACTTGAAACCCCAATATGAAACCTCAACCTTGGCTTCAAACCCTAATTTGACACCCTAACCCTGGCTTGAAACCCTATTTCATTTAATATTTTAAAAAGTTGGTGGTTCCAAACTTATTTGCAGGTCTAAGTAGTCAAACTGCATGTATAGGCTTTGCATTGGGGGAATGTAAGGACAGTTTAAGAAGATCCTATTATTTTGCTAATGACCGGAACACCTCCTGGGCAGCTCAAGGAGTTTTTATTTTGTAATTTTTTTCCCCCCCCCCAAGACTCACGTAGGCCCTTGACTACAAACAACACATTTGTTTTAGAAATGAAAGGACAGCCCTGAAGGTATTGTTTGCACCGAGAGCCCGGCCGCATAATTGTTTTAGAAACGCTCCTGGCATAGTGCGGCATCCTCGTTTCGATGACAGCCAATAAGGCGGCTCGCTTTGTGCCCCCAAATTTCCCGTTGCTTTCCCCTATCTTAATTAACTGCATTACGGGCGAGGGACGGCGTTGGAGTGCGGTGTTACGGGGGCGACTGTTTGTTGTAAACGCTTAGAAAATAACAGCCCTGACACCTTTTCATCGAGCCAAACGTTATCCGAACGGCGCCGCCACTTTGGGTCCAAATGGTGGCGAGCGAAAAATTTAAAAAAGCGCAAAAATGACAGTTTGAATACATTCACATGCGAGGCTCGCTAGAAGCCAGGCCGTGTGGTGCATTTAAATGAAGACAATGGGGGGGGATTAATATGCCGAGTGATTGCTGAATCGGTCTTTCTCAGACCTACAGCCGACTCATTATAAAAACCAAAGTGCATGAAAAGCAGGATGGGGGCGGTTTTTAGTGTGGGAAGTTGGGAAAATCCGCACGCCGCATTCCGAGCGTTCGCTTTAAAGATGGTTCTTGATACGCTAATTGCACTCCACTAAGTGTCATGGTTATTGACTTCCCCCTTCCTCCCATTTGGCCCAATTGGTGCAGATGTAAAGAGGGATAAAACACATACAATCTAACATCAGGGGCTTTAAAATCCAATACTCTCCTCTATAATATAATACATAGGATGCTAATGGATGACATTGGATTGAAGTACATAAGGTGTATACACATGACGGAAATATGCTAGATTATTAAATGTTTAGCACATTAAATAAAACATGAAATATGATTAAGTAGGCATTTAGACCAAGAAATGTTCAGTGATATATGATACATTAGCGGTATACAGAAAAGTAAACACCATACTGGAGGAGGCATCGAGATAGCATGTATTAAAAATATCAATATAGGAGGAGTGATGTAAATTGCAGGCCCGCTGACAGAAATGCAATAACGTACACAATAAAGATTTCCAAATCTTGAACCTAAATTATTCACGAGCGCCTCTCCTTGAACGCAACGGTTTGTAGTTTGCAGTGTTTGGATGCTAAATTTGTCTTTCACAGTCTGAAGTACATAAATATGCTGTGAGAGTATAAAAGTGTTAAGTTAGAGGAACTCTTAACCTTTTTGTTTAGATAGAATAATTTGGACTAATTGGTATAATTCATCAAAATGAGCGCCACTCAGAAGCCTGATAATATGAAATGCAATTATTTTGCCCTGTGTTCGCCTAACAAATGGTTTTAAAGTTTTATGAACAGAAAACACAACTGTTGGCAAAAATTTAGCTTGGGTTGTTAGCTAGCTATGCTAGCGATGTACAACTAAACGTTCCTCTGCTAGATGGCAGAAGGTGCCATTAAACTGTGGATCCAACTGATGCCATTCATACAATAGCAAATTGCTTCTTGTTCAAGTAAAAAAGCTTAAATTTCACACTAATAAATCTGTGAGAAATATTCAGACACGATTAGGGCCCGATTAATTGGCCAATATTGGTGCTTTTTTAAAGATATTATTTTTTATTTTATTTTTTTCATTCAGATATTACAGCATAAAAAAGATAATCACATTCAAACACCGCCCAGAATTTTTTTTTTTAATTGGTCAATTAAAAAAATAAGATTAATCGATTCTAAAAATATTCGATCGTGACAGCTCTAGTAGTCATTAGTATAAAATACCGATTTATTTTTTAAGCTTTAAATTGTGATTAGATTTTTCTGGTCCAGATATTTCAAAGCTCACAGATAATGCGACCCCACTTCTTCACTCGATGGGAAGGCACATCTCGATGAGACGGCTTAAAAGTATTTCCGTGTTAAAACCCTGCAAAAGAAACAACAAAACCCTGTTTTATGTATGAAACCAGAACAAACACCAGAGCTCCGAATTTGGATTATTTGGTATGGCGGATGGTTTTCTTTTCACGCCTTCTGCGCTACTGTACTGTGTAAGAGGCATCCATTAGTGCTATTCTCCCCCCAGAAAAAAACAACACAAAGTGAGTGACCATTCATCCATTAGCTTTGGTTCTGAACTCGATGGCACCTACTCATAAAACACCTACGTGGAAGAACACGTAGGCTGGAGTGTTATTGAGCGCGGCCGTGCCTGCTAATGACGTCACGCTCGGTTGAAAGAAGAGTACTGCCGATAAACAAATAACACATGGATCAAGCGACTGGATGTATGCTTTCATCTGGCTTGAATTGAGGAAAATAATTTGGATTGGAAAAGTCTGAAAGTGTATCATCAAAAAAACAAAAAAAAACGATTGCCGCCTAAAAGCACTCAAAATGCAGAGGATCATAAAGCATCAACACACTCATGCTAGATAGCATGACACAGGCATGTTGCATAAACATTTGTATTCAGTAGATAAAATGCTCCACACAAACATAACAGGAAGGGAAAACGTTCAAAATTGTTCAAATATGTTGTGTAAAGGTTATTTAATCTATCATTAATGCTAATTTGGTGAGTTGGCATTATGAATTGTGTGTTAGCATTAAACTAGCGCAAGGCAAAGCTGAGTTGTTAGTTTAATTACTCAACGTGCAATTCTGTTTAGTTCGACAATAAATATCAACAGAGAGTGTCAATAAACAGTTCGACCAGCTTTTTAATTTTTTTATTTTTATTATCTGCCAAATGGTTGCTTGTTTGCTGCCACCATTTAACGCTTGTTAGTTAAATTTTTGCTCAAATCAAAGTAATTTGCAACCGATAATAATAATAATAAATTTCATTTATCAGCGCCTTTCAAGGACATTTTACAGGGCGAAGGAAACTAAGACGGTTAAAAACAAACCCCCAAAATTTGGGCAGAAAATAAATAAATAAATAAATATAAAAAGGCATAAAATCAATACAATAGGAATGATTTTATTAAATTCCATTCAAAACACTCATTTGATATTAAATAATAGTCAATTAATTAGCAGCAGTAGCGGTTTTCTTCATTTGTAATTATTAGTAGGGATGGGGGAGTACCGATATCGGTCCCCCGCTCTTGTGGGGGGGATCGAAAGTTTCAACTTACTTATGGATTTTTTTCTAATTAATTTTATTGGGTGCTCTATGCAAAATTACTTTTATGAGCAAATAAAAAATATATAATTGCCATTAATTTCATTCCATTTTAAGGAAATTTGGGGATATATATGTATTTTTTTTAAATCATCTGTCGTTTTTTTTAGGAAATTGTATGTATCATAAGTACTAATGGTATCGGCACTTGGTATCAGTGAGTACTGAAGATTTTAGTATCGGTCTCAAAAAAGTGGTATTGAACTAGCTCAAGTTATTTCGTGTCCCTGCAGGCGCCGGGGGCAATAAACGTATGGAACGTATTCGATATGCAACAAACGTCTGTTTGTATCGGGTTGTGCCGAGCCACAGTTAAAAAGCCGTGAAGCCTGGAGAGCGGCGAAGAAATTGACAGCTAACTGATGCGGCTCTTTTTTTTTTTCCTCCTCTTTGCAAAGTGCCAGCCTGAGTGCAGACAGCCTCAATAAATCAAGGCAATCACACGGCGGCATGAGCAAAACTTTGTCATAAATCCCCCCCAAGGATCATAAATGTACACCTTTCCAAGCGCACCGATCCGCCGTGGCTGTCTTTGTTTGCTCAACGTAATTGTGTTATTTCGTTCTTTTCTTTTTTTTACAGATCTGTGCATGATTCAAACACATCATTGATCTCTGCAAGCGCAGATACCAACACTAGTATTTTGTTTTCAGTGTATTGGTATTTTTATTGGTACCTTATGAAGATAATTAAAAAACATTTTTTTTTAAAGATTGTGTTATATCAGTGGGTGGAAGAAACACAAACAATTTAATCTATCGTCAGTACATCACTGCATGTAAAAATTAAACATGCAGAGTAAGAAAATTATATTACACCACCACCATTTTCGCAATAAAAAAAAATTGCAATAAATAATAAAACATTACAGTGAATCCCCATTGAATCGCCAGGCTATGTGTAACACTGACTAGCAATAAGTGATTTATTTATTAATTTGTTTGTTTTAATTTTCTTCCTACTCCATTTTATATTTGGTAGTCCACTTGTTGTATTCCATAAATACAATGTAAAGTAATCAACAACAAAAAGATGTATCGCTCAATTTCACTAACATAAACGTGGTAAAGTAGCATAGCAAGAAAGTCTCTTGTTGTGTATTACCATACAAAATGGCCGACAAGCAGGAAAGAGGCACAACCTACTGCCCTACAACTACCACAATTATGCTTAAAAAATGCTTTAAAGCCACAACCAGAGTTTGATCAGTTCTGCTATAGCCATGTGGACAGAATGAGAGTGTGATAAAAATGGAGGAAGTATCAACTTTGGAGACAAAATGGTCATCAAGCAGGGAAGAGGTACAACAACAAAAACGACAGGTAGGCTATGCTAAGAAAATGCTTAAAAACTCACCACCACCATTATTATTATAAAAAAAAAAAAAGCCTTAACACAACTAGACTGTAACCATGTCTGCTATAATCACTTGAGTTCATTAACAAAACTGTTTATTGGATGTAGTGCAGGATGAGAGCATGTGTGTTTGAAAATGGAGGACAATGTGGATTGGGGACCAAATGGCTAACAAACAGGAAGTTGCGAAAGCAGCAACAGACATGCCCAAAAGAGTTTAGTGAGCACATGGAAGTATTGTAAGAAGCTTTAGCACTTGCCTAGTATCTTGAAACGTTTTCCTAGCAGACACCACAGGGGACCACATCACATCCAGAAAATGCTATCTTTTACTCCAGCTTTTTTTCTGCCACTTCCTGTCTTTCTCTCATTCATTTCCTGTTTAAGTTTCATCCAGCCATTATTGACTTTTTCTGCTCAGCTAGCTCTGCTAGCTAGCACCTGACGTTGCTTTAATTTGATATCAAACAAGATGTTGTCTTAGCATGTTTAGCTAACGAGTTAGCTAGCAGTAATGCTACATGTACTGTATTGCCAGTGCACCTGGAAAGCATCTCTCTCTTTCTCTCTTTCTCTCTTTCTCTCTTTCTCTCTTTCTCTCTCTCTCTCTCTCTCTCTCTCTCTCTCTCTCTCTCTCTCTCTCTCTCTCTATCTATCTATCTATCTCTCTCTCTCTCTCTCTCTCTCACAAAATTCAACACATAACAGTCCAAAATGATGAGCTTTTTTCCCCTTATGAATTTATTCATATGAAAAACAGACATCACAAGTTCACGATGCTGCTGGCAGGCCAAAACTATGTCACAATTTGTTAAATTTAATATTCTACCGAAACTCAGACACAATCTGTTTCCTCCTCAGGTTATTGAATCGGTGGAGGCTGGTGTCTCGGATCTCACGCGGCTTCGTCTGTCCTTCCTTCCTTTTCTCGGTCTCTCCGTTGGTCTCTTGAGGCCTCCCTGACTTTATGTTTTTTGGATTTGTTGGGGTCTGGATGTTTCTTGGGCTGGGGAGGAGTTCTGGTGGGGGGTGTCTGGTCGGTGCTGGATTTCACCTTCCTTGGTTTTCTTCGGTCCCCTCGGGTCTCCTGGTGTTCGATTTAGGTGAACGGTATAAGATTTTTTTTTCTAATAGGTTTTCTGGTGAGCTAACAAACACACGCACGCACGCACGCACACACACATACTCACCCACACACACAAAAAAAAAAAAAAAAAAGGGTATGTATGTATGTATGTATATATGTATATATGTATGTATATATGTGTATATATATATATATATATATATTTAAAAAAAAAAAGAGCAATGATGATGACATTTCCCAATGAACAATACTGAGCTCTTAAGAAAAAAAAAGAAGAAAAAAAAAAAAAATTAATATTCATAATTTATCAAATCTATACTATTGGTCAGTGTGTGTGTTTTGACAATTTTACTATACAGTATTAAACAATTTTTACAAATGACTGACCAATGTGACGTGTTGTAAATGGTTTGCTCTATTTGGCGATACAATGTTAATGATTGAACAAATGTGCCGTATTTTTGGTCTTCTATTTTGTTGGCAATTGGATTTCTCCTAATGCTAGCGATAATTAATCACAGCCTTTGAATCTCATAATAGATCTCATATGTAAATAAATAAATTAATAAGTAAGTAAATAAGTAAGTTACATAAAATAAAACCATAGAGACTTTTGGACCAGGACTAGTTGCCAGCCAATCGCACGGCACATTTACACAAACACCTATGGACAATTGTCACACCAGAAGGTCGGAGCCGGGATTCTAACCCGTAACCTGACAATTGTGAGGCAATTGTGGTAACCACTCACCACCGTGCCTCCTGAACATTCTAGATTAAAAGAAAAAAGAAAAAGAAAGAAGACCGATCATGCTGAACCCTTTGAAGCTTCTAGCGTTCCACCAGCAGATGGAGGAATGCTCCTGGTCTGCCGTAGACGCCCCACGGCCGCCGCCGCCCACTGACGAGCCCCCGTCCCCGGACCCTCCTCCGTTGAGAGGAGTTCCTGCATGGACCTTCACAGAAGGGGAACACATGTCGAGGCTGGATAGAGCGGGCTGGGATGAGTTTGGCCGCGGGGCTGCTCTTTGCGTGTTTTCATCTTTCCCATCAAAGTAGTCTGGTAAGAGATATTTTTTGGGGTAGATGTGGAAAGCTGGCGATTGAAGCCATCGCGTCGAAATGGATGCCCGTCTCGCCGTGTGGTTTCATCTCCTGGCCCTCGTCCGGCCCCCGGCCGGCGCCTCCATGGACTCGTGCTACGACGAGGAAACGGCCGCCCCCAGCCGCTGCTTGCCCAAGTTTGAGAACGTGGCCTTCAATCGGAGCGTGGTGGTGTCCAACGAGTGCGGATCCACGCCCGAGGACTTCTGCATGCAGATGGGCTCGGCGGCGCGCTCGTGCCACCGCTGCGACGCTTCCGTCCCGGGCTTTAGCTACAGCGCCGCCCTGCTGACCGACTTCCATAGGAACGACGAGCCCACCTGGTGGCAGAGTCAGTCCATGTACTTCGGTATCCAGCACCCGAATTCCATCAACCTCACCCTCCATCTGGGTAAGAGCTCTTTTGTCTTTGCTTTTGCTTCATGGGGTGCAGTTAAATGGCTATTTGAATGATTTTGCTAACCAAAACAGCAGCACTGATGCATGTTAACTCATTCTCTCCCAGCCATTTTCACTGAAGCAGCCCCTTTCGCTCTCGGCTGTTTAATTGGGTTTTGACTGATTTTGCAAGGCCCACAAAATATTGTGTTCTATTGCTATAAAACCATGGAACCTACCAAAAGAATGATTAGAGTATCTTCTTTCAACAGGAAAAAAAAAGTATATTTCTGTCTGTTTCCGTTTTGCAGAATATAATTATTCATCATTATTCATAAACCTGTTGAAAACAGTGGGAAAAAGAGCTTGTTGCAACATGGCCCCGGTTGATCTCTTATACTCTGCTGCCACCTGCTGGCCGATTTTGTAATAACTACCATTGCGTCCAGCCGTTGTAGCTGTTTTACATGTGGAAATTGGATGGATGTTCAATTCTTCAATTAACATTAGAAACAAAACGGCTCCTTGCCGCTAGAAATCGTAGTGAAGGAGGAGGGGAGAAGAGGGAAGAAAGAGAAGAAGGGGAGGGGGGAAAAGACCCTGAGTGGGTCACGAACCAGAGACCTGCTGCTTACAAGGCGATTGCACTAACCACAACACCATTCGTTCAGTTAGGCTCATCAAGGCAAAAAGTTTTACTTACACAAGTGTCAGCCAGAACCCTTGATAGAATTTTAAGACGGCCAATTGTCATTGCACTTTTGCATTACAATTGGTTGATTGAATTTAATTGGACAGGATGTTTACTGTTACTATCCCATGGAGGTCTCAGAGAAAGTGGGCGTGCGTTTAGTCCGCAGAGGCGGTGCGGGGGTGGGGCCGCACGTAATGACGTCAAAAAGTTCCATCAGCTCCTTTGCTCAGGTTGGGAGGGGCTGGTGCTTGGAGAGCGGAATGACATACTAGAATTTCTCGTAAAGAGGCGAATGGAGGAAAGCACCACTTTGGTGATGTTTATGGGGAGGAGTTAGCATTTTGACATGGCTAAAAGCTTAAAAAAGGTGATTTTGGGACGTTGCTGTCACTTTAAAGCTCTTTGTGTACGATGCTGCGACCTACTCTCGACTGAAATTGACATCAAAGTGTCCTTGGGCAAGCATCACGGCTCCCGAGTTTTTTAGGTTCGGTCATGTGCCGTTCGCAATGTCAGCCCGAGGGCACTTTGACATCATTTTCAGTTGAGGCGATACTTTTGAGGGTGGGGTGTGCCATTGTGATCCGCTTAAACTTTTGCAAAGTACTGTTGGTCAACTTTGATTATGTTCTCTTTTTATACGCTTTCTTGTGTTGTGCTGTCCGTTCGCCATCTCCAGGAATAGAAAGAATGCTCGCGCTGGTAATGATAATAATAATAATAATAACAACATAATTGAATGCAGATGGTTTGTGGCGGTTCTGGTGTTAGGATTTCACGGCAAAAAAATCACGTTAGCTTCAACGCTTTGGCTTCAGTGCCATTTTCGCATCGGCACTCGGGCACACGCGTCTTTGCACGTTCCTTGTCCCGTCTGTCCACTGGCATGGAAGCGCTTTATGTAGAACAGCTGTGCTAAAGAGCGCGGGGCCGCGGCTCAGCGCTGTCCGCGTAAAAAGACTTTGACACGGACACGGCTTAAAGCCGGAGTTTGTGAGCACGGAGCGCCCTTCCCACCCCCCCCCGTCCCCCGAGGCCTCGTCGGAGAGTTTTGTTGGGGAGGATTTCAAGTCAATAAGGAGGACACAGAGTTTCTTTTGACATGGCCAAATAGCGAGCGAGCGATGTCGGGCAACTTTTGCTCCTTTCTTGTGTCAGCTTGCAATATTAATGCGTTCATGTCTGTGATCAAGGGACAAAGTGCACTAAGATCTAGACGTCAACCTGATGAGAGTTGACGGAAATCAAAGCGGGCGAACATGTAAAACAGGATTTTCCTTGTTATGTTTTAAATTGCTGCCTAAGGGTCGTATAAACATGCAATCAGTATCAGATTGAAATGAAACCTTTGGTAGGTATATGACATTTTGGCTACCACTTTTTTCAGACTGATACCAGTATGAGTAATTAACTTTTGCGTAGATACCGATACCAAATACAGATACTACTAGTACATAAAATTCACCCCCCCAAAAAAACAATGACAGAAATGCCTATATATCCCTATGTAGAATTTTCCTTAAAATTGAATGAAATGAATGGCAATTTTCTATTCTTCTAATTCCTAAGAGGGCGGCCAATAAGGATATCAGCCACTGCCACGATTACCAATACCTTAAAATAAGGCTGGTATTTGCACAATACTCGCCCATCCCAAATTTTGGCCATTATGAACTGCAGGGATAAACAAATCATATGCTTGGTTGCTAAGCAAAACAGCAGCACCTACCATTTTAGTATTGCGCGTGTTTTAAATGAATTCCTCACGCAGTATTAAATACGATCTTGCATTAATGTGGAGACTATGGCGACGATGATCTTTCCTGGAGAATCTGCCATGTTGCTAACCAAAACAGCATCGCCTGAAAATTACCTCGCTAATAAACACTCATGAGCTATGCCACTTACTTGCTCTGCCCAGTCTGCCTTACAGCACAATCAACATTTTTATTCTAAGTCCACTTATACGTAGCATAAATTTCAATATGCTGCTAATATTTATTCTAAACAGCCGTCACTCATCTGCAGTTGAGTAAATAAACTCCTCCGGGCATCAATTCTTTTCAGGACAAATCTGCTCAGTCAGTCCTTGTCACCAAGATGTGCTGCAAAGGGCCACGAAGGATGGATGTGAAGCTGATAGATGGTGAAAATGTCAAGGACTTGTTGTATTTTGTGTTCAGAGGGCAGCTAGTGGATTTTTTTTTCCAGAAGTTTCCAGCAGCAGGTAGCTGTTGTTGAGGCTTTGTTGTCTATAATTTAAGAGCGCTGCCTGTACCGGAGAAAAGCACCGGCGCAGCCGCCGACACAGCTGCCGCTGAAAGGATATTTCTGATGGATGCTCTGCCTCACAAACCTGTCTCTCCTTTACAGCCCAGCCTTTAATGCCATGAGACACAACCAAGATAGTGAGGAATAAGTACTAGCACTTGGTGCGCTCTAAAAACAGTTGGGTCAAATGTAATCAAAATTGGGTCAAAAACAACATTTTGGGTTATTCAATTAACCCCAGAAGTTGGGACAAATGAATAACCCCATTAAACAACTCCAAAATTTTGGTTGATTTGGGGGTTATTGATTTAATTTGACCCAACTTTTTGTAGGGTCGTTCATTTTGATCCAATTCAATTGGGTTATTCAACTAACTCAAAAAGTTGGGTTAAATGAACAACCCACAAAGCAACCCAAAATTGGGTAGTTTGGGTTATTCAATTACCCAACTTTTTGGGTTAGTTGAATAACCCAATTGAATTGAAATTGGTCATTCAACTAACTCAAAAAGTTGGGTCAAATTAAATTACTGTATTAATAACCCACAAAACAACCACGTTTTTGGGTTACTTTGTGGGTTATACATTTGACCCAACTGTGTGGGTTAGTTGAATAACCCAATTGAATTGGGTCAAAAATGAACCAAGCACACTTTTTTAGGTATTTAGCCCATAAAGTTGGGTCAAATGATTAACCCCCAAAATCTACCCAATTTTGGGTTGTTTTGAATTGGGTAAAAAATGAAAGATCAAATTTTTTGAGGTATTTAGCCCCAAAACGTTGGGTCAAATTAAATCAATAACCCACATATCGACCCATTTTTTGGGGGGTCATTTTGTGGGTTCTTCATTTGACCCAACTTTTTGGGTCAAAGGTTGGGCCAAATGAATAACCCACAAAACCCCAAAATGTGGTTGTTTTGTGGGTTATTAATAATTGAATTCCACCCTTCTTTTTAGGTTAGTTGAATAACCCAATTGACAATACCTCTCTTTATTTACATCTTGTTTTCATTAGAAAAATAATCTTCCCACCACTGTTTGTGTGTCACTAAAAACCCTTCAAAAGTGTAACGTTTGAAAGCTGTGTTACCCATCTGGATGTTAGCAGGGGAGGTCTGGACACATTTGTTGTCTTTTGCTTCTCCAATCTAAACATGCGCTCGCCCAGAGGAGAGCTAGGATGACACACATGGCGGCGGGAGTCTGGAGGCAAACAAAATAAGACGAGGGAGGAAGAAGCAGCGGGGGGGCTTAGAAGGGAAAAAATGCTGGTTAAGAATCAGTCGGCTTTTTTTCCCACCAAAAGAAACACATCCTTGAAGTGTGCAGCTGGTTCTCATTGGGCGCAGTCAAAGAACACCAACATCCTGGCTCACATATAAAACAATAATCAAACGTTGAACTCGAGCAAAAACGCGTCTGTAAATATTTAGTCCACGCCCACTCTCTGAGAGTTTAGTCTGGACGAGAGTGACTGTAAGGTCAAAATGTTCCCAGACTGCCCTTTAATAGCTGCCAGATAGATCTAGATTAATAGAGAGACTCTACAGGAGCCACTCAAGTGGATTTGCCAAGAAGCCCGAAAGGCCTAGTCGATTATCTTTCAGGGATTATTTCTCGATGGCCTAGCGCTGACTTTAATTGAGATCAGACTTTAGATTTCCTGGTAGCTCAGGTCAGACATGTACTGCAGCTTCTTCGGATTAACTTAAAACTCTTAGCGGGGTGTCCACAGATCCTTCATTAAAGACCCTGTAAAGTGACACACCACAGAGAAAGGTGTTGGATGTACAGATTAGCACAGCCACCACATCCACAGAAATCTTACCTAGTACCTGGTACTTCACACGCTTGGGGACGATTATCACACTGATGGACGAAAACCCACATCCGTCAGTGCTCATGTTTATTGAAGGAAAGTGGGAAGTCGGACATATCCCACTTGGATTCTCCCAGTTCCGACCTCAAAGCGTTTGAGGAAAATGTAAACAACAAAGATGGCTGAATCCAATAAATTGTGTGTTAATCTGGTTAACAAGGTCGCAATCTCGTCGGGCTACATAAATTAACTTTTTCGAAAATAACTAAATTAATGTTTCAATAAATAAATAGATAATTATGTTTATAATCGTGGAAGTTATATTTGGCCATTCACGGTCTTTGTTTCTATGGATTCCCCATTATCGAGTGTCAGGTTCAGTCAACCTAGAACATTTAATAAACAATAGACAAGGAAGGAAGACAAGAGACATTTTACTCGCGAGGAGAACAAACAGAGATATGCTCAGTTACAATCTCCGACCCTCTCTTGAGGCACACTCTCCCGAGCCCTCTCTTTTTATTTTTTTACAGGGCGTTCCAACAATAAACTGTTTCAGTCCTTATCTTGTGATAAGTTCCTGTTCTGCAGCTGCAAGAGCATGAGTCTTGCTTTGCAATACTATAGGAGTAAATATGGGATAACTTATGTGCATTTATTCTAATTTCGAGTGACGTCAGATTGAAAACGGTCTGTGAATTCGGGGTATTTTTTTGTCCAACTTCGCAACTCGGATTTCCGACTTCAAAGGGACATTCCCGTGCATACGTCTTGGTTTGAAGTCGGAAAAGTCCGACTTCCCATCTTCCTCGAATGCAACAATAGTCCATCACTTTTTCAACCTTTCTCATCATTCGTCAGCAAAACATGGCGTCAGTACTGATGGAATGCTCACCCCTGCTATTTACTTTGAATAAGATGCTACCCAAGATGGCTAAGGCTTACCCTCTAAATGTGAAGTTCTAGTCAGTTAACCGGTTAACCTGAAGGGGGAAAAAAACTAAATAAATGCCACATCTTGATTTAGTAATCACAATACTTGCAGTAGCTCAGGTCAATATTCATTTATTTTCAGCACCAGTTGCAATTTTCCATCACTTCCCTTCCTTATTGGTAACCATTGATCGTCTCGGCGTGTTCCATATTAGCGACTGTAGCTACAGCAACACCCTATGAGCTGTAATGAGTTCCCACCACCACAAAAATGGGGTGCCTTCACCGCCCGTTCAAAATCACGACTCATTAAACATCGAATGCACGAAATTACACAAACATCCTTTGCAGATACAAGTTTGCCTTTCATCCCCGCTGGCTGTCGGGGGATGGGGGAAGGGGGGGGGGGGCAGGCATCGTCTTGTGCCTCTGTGATGAGTTGTGCCCCGATGCCGGCAGGGCTGCGGTCACCTCATGCAGAGAGTAAATGAAAGTTTAACGATCTTTTGGCTCCGAGAGGGAAGAAACCATTACGGACGGCTGCAAAAACAAGAGCGTTTGCAGTACCTGGGAGGGGAGTGCGTCGTCCCCCCCCCCCCCCCCCCCCCCACGAGTGTGCGGGGAGACGTTGTGTCTAATGATGTAGGACAAATTTCCCTATAGAGGAGTGATGCAAGTGAGAGGACAATACATAAACAATACACGGCACAATTACAAGCACGGTATGTCTTTCATTAGAGGCCGCTTGATTTGCAACAGCTGAATGCACCGTGCGTGTTTGAAGAGTCCGCGGCCAAGGGGTAGTGGAAATGACGAGCAACAAATGAAACGCTCTCAGAGAGGAGTTGAAGTGTCCTCGTTTTGTTTCGAGAGCCCAGAAGTGGATGGCATCTTAAATCAACAATAGCCCATTTCATGCTGCCTGTAAAAGTTGTCATTTTTACACCTTTTTTTTGGTCACTTTTCCCTGTAAACAATACCGACATGAAATAGTTACAGAATCAACCTGGCGATCAGCTTTGCGAGTAGACTCCACTTTTAGTTTCTTTGACGGAAGAGTTACCGTATTTACCGTACCTGGCATATGTACCTCATGAGAAATAGACAAATCTAAACCGCACAGAACTTGCATGATGTCAAATTTAAAGAAAAGTACTTTGGCTGACAAGTCCGGGCTTCGACCTTCCTGGGTGGAGTTTGCATGTTCTCCCTGTGCTTGCGTGGGTTTTCTCCGGGTACTCCGGTTTCCTCCCACATTCCAAAAACATGCATGGCAGGTGAATTGGACACTCCAAATTGTCCATAGGTGTGATTGTGAGTATGGTTGTTCGTCACTGTGTGCCCTGCGATTGGCTGGCAACCAGTACAGGGTGTACCCCGCCTACTGCCCGAAGCCAGCTGGGATAGGCTCCAGCAACCCCGCGACCCTTGTGAGGACAAGCGGTACAGAAAATGGATGGATGGATGGATACTTTGGCTGAAAAAAGATTTTGAAACACGGGCTGTCCTGCAGAGAAGATGTGTTTACGCTGCACATAACCATGGGAAATGTATAAACCGATCCGTCTTGTGTTTTTGTTTGCTCTGTTGCAATTTAGTCAGGTTGCTTTTGTTTTGCTCCAGGGCTCAACTACTACATTATCTAAAAAAAATATATAGATTTGTGTGTAATAGTGTTAATTTCATTAACGAAAACTAAACAAAAATAATTTCGTCAACACACATTTTTCACTGGACTAAAACTAGACTAGACTAAAACTCTCATTAATAAACAGTAATTGGGACTTAATCAGTATGCATTTTTGTCGACTAATGAAGACGAGACGAAAATGTACTTAATTTAATAAAAACTGGACTACAATCTATGGAGATGAACAAAAACGAGACGAAGATTATATGATTTTGTAAAATCTCTTCTGTACTAATCTGTCCACCGTGACGCTGTCATGTGGCACGTCCCCTTACATGGGACAGACAGGAGGTGGATTCATGGTGAAAGGTAAAAAAAAAAAAAGAAGTAGATTATCGTTATTGTAACATTAAACCAACAGCTGTAACGTTCAAACAATAATGTTAATTCGACCGCTAACTAATGCTGGTTAACTTACTAGCGCATAGCATCGAGCCATAGTAGCTACTTGTTGATATACTGTAATTGTGTGTGTAGTTGCTTTCCATCAAAAGATGAAAGAAAACTTTATGTGAAATAGTTTTAGATCTGAAATGTTCAACATAATCTGCCGACAAAAAAAATACAGGGGTTAAATGATTGTCCTGACTAAAACTAGACTAAAACGTTGACAGTTGACAAATAAAATGACGTTTTCTTGGACAAAAATAAAGACTAAAATGCTAGATTGATAGTTGATAAAAAATGGACTAAATAAAAACGGGAAGAGGTTGACTAACTATGGTAAAAACCAACAAGCTAGGTTGAAACGGGACTAAAATTGAGACTGAATTTAAGTGGATCAAATTAACACTAGCGGGTAACAGAGACCGTTTCACTCCATCTGATACAAAGTGTGTGTTCCGCAGGGAAGGCCTTCGAGATAACCTACATCCGACTGAAATTCTACACCAGTCGGCCGGAGAGCTTCGCCATCTACAGACGCACAGAAGTGGACGGACCCTGGCTGCCCTATCAGTTCTATAGCGCCTCCTGCAGGGAGACCTACGGCAAGGCCGTCAACGGTTTCCTGCACCTGGGGGATGACGAGAGGACGGCTTTGTGCACGGACGAGTTCAGCGACATCGCCCCGCTCACTGGCGGAAACGTGGCCTTCTCCACCCTGGAGGGACGGCCCAGCGCCTACAACTTCGACCAGAGTCTCGTGTTGCAGGTCAGTGCTCAGCGGCTGAAGGGTTCGGTGTTTAGGAATGTTCATACATTTTTGGAATCAGTTGGTAGGTCAAAATGATTCATACAAGAATGTACAATAATCTCCCCAAAAATGTGGAAAGTCCAAGATCTAAGAGGGAGAATTGTCGATTCACACAAATTGGGACTGTATTTGGACTGATTAATTTGTGATTGATTTAATGAATGATGAATGAATATTAACAATTGGCAACATAGTTTGAGTCGGGTAGCTTCTATCATTTTCCTTTCACATTAGGAACCATTGATCATCGCAGCATGTCCCAATTCAGTGACTTGTAGCGACAGCAACATTGTATGAGCTGTAATGAAACAAAGTCTGAAGGTTTTAGTGTTTAACGCATTCAAACCAAATATGTTTTTTAATACTTTGTCCTGCACTCCCCCAAAAACGTATTTATACGTTGTTGTTGTTTTTTTTTTTTTTTGTTTTTTTTTTACTAGAGCATACAGAAGGCTTTGATGCAGCTTCTGAGCTGAAGAGGTTACTTACAACAATGGTAGTTATTACAAAAAACGGCCAGTGGGTGGCGGCAAAGTATAAGAGATCAGTTGCAACAAGTTCTTTCTCCCAGTGTTTTTAACAGGTTTGAGAACAATGATTAAACTTAGCTATATTCTAATGCTAATTGCTGCTGATAGAAATTTACTTTTTTTCCTGATGAAAGATGAGACTCTAATCTTTCTTTTGGTAGGTTCCATGTTTTTATAGCAATCGAACACAATATTCTGTGGGTCTTGCAAAATCTGTCAAAATCCAGTAACACAGCCAGGAGCGAAAGGGGTTGCTTCAGTGAAAATAGCTGGGAGTGAATGATTTAAATAATTCATTCATTCATGACTAAAACGTTTGAGTTTATTTTAGATGTCTCTCATTTGCACAGGGTCAAATCATAGCATAGAGTGTGTTCAGCTAAATCCTGAGTGGTACTAAAGGTTCTATCATGCCCTTGACCCTGACAAGTCCCAACCATATAAGCTTCTCAATACTGGTCATGATCAACTACGGCTGGTAGTTTCTTATTAACAATGGAGAATGTCTAAGGAACTCAGTAAACAAGAATTGTAGATTTATACGAATCATTCTGAAAGTTGCATTCCAAGATCTTTTTAAACAACTATACAGTACGAAAGTTTAGCAATGGCTACATTTTTAGATCTTTTTTTGCTGTCTAGACGATCTTAATTGTCAGCTCTCCGTGTTGTCGAAGGTGAGATGATCACAGTTTCCAAGAAGGCAATTATTTAGGGAGGAAAAATCTTCACATTCTTCAACACTACAAGTGCCAAAGTAACACAATTGGCTGGCCCCTCCCAAGTGTATTTGTGTGGCACTTTGGCTAGAAATAAGCTTGTGAATCTTTGAGTAAAGCACTCCCTCTTCCTCTTTAAAACATCCTTTTTGCATACACACCATTGTCACAGCGGTGTGTGCATTTTTCCTGCATGCTTTGAACGGGAAATATTGTTGCCATCTGGTAGGCAGATAAAAAAATAAAAATAATAATAATCAAATTGAATGACAATATAGGGGGGGGGGGGCGTCAGTTTACGACTATCTCGATATACGACATGCCAAGGTATGAATACAAGACATTGAATACTCGACAGGGATTTTAAATGTGATCGGCAAATTGGCACAATAGTTAAGTACTGTTTTTTTTTCCTACCTCAAACATCGACAGTTGGCTCAAAACGCTGCTTGTCACTTAACTGGAGCACCTTACTCCGATTGTGACCTCCATCCATTGGCTGACGGTTCACTTAAGAACACAGATTCAAACCATTCCCACTTCAAAATGTTCAGCTCCCTCTGGGCATTTTGGGATTCGTTCCAATTTGACAATTTACCCCAAATGTTGGGGCGAGGTTTACATATGTACTTCTAAATGGCACAAAAAAATGCCTTTAGGATCACTTGGCAACTTCAAAAATCTTTAATGCACTTAACCTCCTAAGAAAAAAAAAAAAAAAACGCTCTTGGACGGAATGCAACATGACTACGCCCTTCTCGATCATCCGCCCTCTGTAAATCCCGATGCTGCGGCTTTTCAAACCGGGCCCTCAGACCCCCGCGGAGCCCAAGACGGCAGCCTCCCTCCTGCCTGATCCTCTTTTAAGCTGGGAAAAGATGGCGATGCGGCCAAGGCCCCATCATCTCCACAGCCTTAAGCTGCGGCGAGCAGAAGAATAAAGACATTTCCCCCATCATGGCTGCAATGCGAGGTCCCCCGTGTGCCCTCTGTAAGAAAACATAGAGACCAATTGCGCAATTGGATTATCCCGAGGCGCCGGCGTATGGCGTCTGTCAAGTGCCAAGTGGCGTGGACGCATGATTTCTGTACATAGAAGTGGATTTGCAAGTCCTGAGATCATATTTTCACCCCCACGAGAATAAATTAATAGACACAATTGCACATTCTGGGCTCTTAAAATTCCGTTACTATGGAACATTATTTCAATTGACGAGTTACAGTGTGATGTGGGATATCAGCACTGCTCGGGAAAAACTTAAATATTTTAAATCAAAGCAAAATATGATTGTACTTGGACAGTAGATATATCTTTTGACAGTTTTTTCTGTTAGAGCATTTCACTTTCTTTGAGCATTTTGCCTTCCTGAAAAGTATTATTATAGTTATATTTTCCCTCAATGGATAAATGAAGCTATCTATCTTGCTAACTATCTTGCCAACTAGCTAGCTATAAATCTAGCTAGCCTGCTAGCCACAAATCTATCTCTCTTGCTAACTAGCTAGCTAGCTATCTTGTTATCTATCTATCTATCTATCTACTGAGATAACTCTTGTAACTGGAATGAGGCAGTGTGATTGGGTAATTCTAACCCAATCACTTTCAATCACATCATAAAACTCATGTTAAATGGGAGTCTGTATATACCTGCCACCATTCAAACAAAGTGCCTCAAACAAACCCCAAACTTCCCGATAGTAGTCTTTTCAAAAGTGTCAGGAAGACACGCTATCCAAAATCATTATAGAGAAAACGCTTTCCTCAGTTATTTCCTCAGTCGTCGTGTAAACGTAGCCTAACACGGCTCCAGTGGTTCAACATTGACAGAGGCCTCGGGTCTCGGTCCGCAAGGTCTTCGGATCATTTGTTTATCTCGGGGTTTTCAGGCTTGGTTGAACAGCTTTCGCAGCACTCGCAATGATTAGGGTGCTTAGTCCTTGGGTCAGCATCTCAGTGGTCACACCACCATCTTCAGGATGCAGTTGAATGGGTAATCAATGGAGGAGGGGGAGACGGAGGTGGGGTGAGAGGGGGGGTTTTGACCTATTCAATCAATAAGGACCAATCAGAGGCCTCCATGCATATTTCAGTCCGTGCAAATTAATTATCCAGCTATCCTTTATCTACCGCGCTTATCCTCATTAGGGTCGCAGATGAGCTGAAGTCCCAGCTGACATTGGGAGAGAGGAGGAGCACACAGGGAAATAGTCAACTGAAAGGTCGAAAGGTCGATCAAAACAATGCAGAGGTCTGAGTGTGGATAGCCGTTCATAAGGGGCGAGCGTTACGGCTTGTAATAGTGCACTGCTCAACTGTTACGAATGAGCCAGGAATCCTTAGAAAAATGTATTGTAGAGGTCTTGAGATTTGGAGTCCGTCATTGAGTCGTAACAGTTTTCATCGCCAAAGCAATGCGCGAGAGCTTACAAAACGCTGTCACATACATGCCCGTACAGGCCCAACCCGGTCAACATCTCAAGTACATAAAAGCCATGTTATTTGTAAGTCATACACCGATCCAATCAAGGCCAATATGAGATAGTGAAAAATAAATCAATCAACAAGCAGGAGCATGCTAACAGGGCTAGCATACTGTGGGGGGGGGGGGGGGGGGGACTCAAGTTAGGATATTGTGTATGGAGGACCAAAACTGGCAAAATTTTAAATAAATAAATGACTAGATAAATAAATAAATGACTAAAAGTAAACCATAAAAACGGATATAAAAAAATTGAATTCGAAAATTTAATTAAAAAAAATACATACAAATGGAAATAAAAACAACAATATATATATATATACACATAAAAAAACACATTTGTATTTAATTTTTGAATTACATTTGTTGATATCTGTTTTTATTTTTCACTTTTAGTCATTTATTTATTCATTTATTTATTTATTAATTTTGAATGTTGGCAGTTTTGGTCCTCCGTACTTGTGAGCATGGGTATGTTCTAATTTGATATGTACTGTATTTTCTGATCCTGATGTTCATTCAGTAAGTTTTTAATGACACTGTTAACAATTTTTAACAAATCGTATCAAACAGTTTCGCCCCTAAAATATATTGTTTTTTTTTAAACAAATCGCAACCCGTTTATCTAGATATGTATTAAATCAACCCTCCCAACTCCACGCAATAATTCTGGAGGATTCAAACCCACAACCTCACCATTCAATGATCAGCTTCCAGATGGCCAAAAAGGCCCTTCCCCTTTTGTGCTGTTTTGATGACTTGTTTTCACTGTAGGTGTGCACTTTCATTTGAACAAATTAAACCTTAAATTGCGCTTGTTTGGTCGCAATTGGTTTCACAGCTCATCCATCCGAGGAAATCGCACTTCCTTTCTTGTCGCATGCTGGAAAGCTGTCGGCGTAAGTGCCGACAATACTGCAATCTCTAATTAACCTGCGAGCCTCTTAATGTTTTCATTTCCATTGTGAGCGCGGCGTAATTGACTGGGCCCCTTTGGGTGGGCGGGAGATCAGCGTAGAAGGCTTACTTACATGAAAATGTGCCCACTAATGGTGCTGCCGGCTGTAATTCTATACGCAGCCATCGACCTGCAGATTATAAAGCCGCACGGGATCAATAAGAGGTACGCATACATAAATTGGGTGGCAAATCTCTCAGCAGTGCCTGCGTGACGCCTTCTGCTTTTACAGCAAGATAAGAGAGCCCCATCGTCACCTCTGATCCTATCTCCTACTGGATTACAAAATGGCTCAGTTGCGGCCACTGTTTTTTTTTTTAAGAGGAGACATAGAAAGCTTTTCATAATGTTTGTAAACAGTAGAATGCTAGCCTATAGGCGTCAAAACTTCATTTTAACTTTTTCTATTAGTTTAACATTTTTCCCACTTTTGTTAACAAGACTATGAAAACCTAGATGTTTTTTTTTTATTGTATTAGAACAGATTTAAAATTTGTGATTAATCGTGAGTTAACTAGTGAAGTCATGCGATTAATTACGATTAAAAATGGTAATCGCCTGACGCTCCTAATTTTTTATAATATATATTTTTAAAGGATTATTAAAAATTTGAAAACAATTATTACAATTATTGTATTTATTCATAAAAAAAAAGATTAATAAAAATTTGGGGTGCGAGGTAATCGTAATTAATCGCATGACTTCACCAGCCAACTCACGATTAATCAAAAATGTTAGATCTGTTCTAAATGTACAAAAAAAAATCTAGATTTTTATACTTCTTGTTAACAATAGTGGAAAAAAAGTTAAACTAATAGAAATAGTTCAAATGAATTTATGACATCTATGGCCGTCAATGGCAGTGAATGAGTTAATAGATTTACTCCTATTACTTAGCATCTATTGTCATTCTTTCTCACACAGTTCTCCAAATTATTGCTTCAAAATATTTGTCACAGTTGAAGATTACTGTGAAACTGACAGGTAAACCAAAAGAGAATTAAACTTTGTACATTTAAACACCTAAATGATAAACCAAACCACATTTTTGTCTAAACAAAAAAAAAATCCGCTAGCTTAATGCTAACAGCATTAAACATATTATGGTATTTCACCACAAAGCTATAAACTGGCACTACTCATGAGTTGAATGTTTTCTGTACACACTCCATGGCAAATAAAAAGTCAATTTTTTATAGTGTCCCGGTAAATCCCCCTTCAAGTTTTTCTTTTCCTTATTTATTTTTTTGGGTCGGTTGTTGTGGTGAGCGTAGCCTCCATGCAAAACCGAAAATGTTCTCTACAAAGTGAGTTGTCAAATTAAAGGCGGAAGAGCATGTTCTTCTCTAATGGTGACAGTAGTTGCTCCCATTTGAGATACCGATAGGAGGAAATAAAGTGACTATGAAAGTGTTAGGATTCCCACAAGACCATGACTGTGTTTTAGATTTCAGTGCTGCTTTCATGGAGTCTTGGGTATGTTTTCATTTTGAATGGCTAAAGTGGATTATGTATATTAATTAGACAGAGGATTAGAGTCAACAAGTAATATTTAGCATGTATCCAACAATAGAATCAAAGTTTTTTTTTTTTTTTTTTTTTTTACGGCTTTGTAATAAAATGTCCCCACTGGACATCATAGAATAGGAATTACAATAAAATCCGTGTTTATCGTAGGGGTTACGTTCCAGACAACCCGCGACAGGTGAAAATCTGAGATACTGACTATATAAAAAACTGTTTTATACTTTATCCCTCTCACATGCTATTTTAAACTTCTTAAAACACACTCGAACTTAAATTAGAACATATGTATTAGCGCCTGTCTTCACACTTTTAGTCACACAGCCAAATAAAAGGCAAAGCCTGCTTGTTTCAGCTTTTTTTTTTTTTTTTTTTGCCACTCCAGGAAGGAAAAAAGAAGGAAGGAAGATGTGTTTTTTTAACTCATTCACTGCCATTGACGGCTATAAAAAAAAAAAAATCCACTTTTGTTAACAAGAGTATGAAAACCTAGGAAAAAAATTATTGTACATTTAGAACAGGTATAACATTTGTGATTAATCGTGAGTTAACTATTGAAGTCATGCGATTAATTACAATTAAAAAATGTAATCGCCTAACGCCCCTAATTTTTAATAATCTTTTGTTTGGGGGGGAAAAAAGATTATTAAAAAAAAAAAGTCTATTTTTTTATACTCTTGTTAACAAAAGTGGAAAAAAAATGTTAAGCTAATAGAAATAGTTCAAATTAATTTTTGACGTTTATAGGCGTCAATGGCAGTGAATGAGTTAATGGCTCCAAATCAAAACAAAAATGCTTTAAAAATAATAATAATAATAACTGACACTATATCTAACATTAGAAGTAAAACAAACTATAATTACATGTTTATTGAATTGCACTGGAAAACTATTCCACATATATACATTTAAAAAAAAATGAAGCTTTTTAAAATTAAAATAAAAAACAAATTTAAATTAAAAAAAATTCAATAAAAAAACTAACTATAACGAAAAATCGTAATTATAGTTTTGCTCCCAATTCAAATTTGTAAAACTAACTCATGAAACAGGAGAGAAAAAGTCCACTGGCGTATAATGTGACACCACATTGACAGGCAAACGGAAATTAGCACATGGTTTATGCTAACGCAAAGTTGCATAGAGCATGCAATAATACTTGCAGGCATATATACTCGTTACTCTGCGGGAACGATGACTATTACTGAAGCTTAGCTCGGGACCTTCTCTGCCTCTTCTTCTTGGACCTCCTCCAGTAGACTGTCGAAAAAACTCTCCATAGCTTCCATCAAGCAGGTGAATTTTCCAGCAAATAGCTGAGGTCAGGTTCCTCGGGAAACTCAAACACGAATAGGTCAATTTGTCTTTAGCAAACAACAAATAGGCGGGAGTTGACTATATTTGTATATGAGACATTAAAGGGTAACATTTCCATAATGTCTCCCCTTTAAATTATTCATACGTGGCTTGTTCAGCTTTCTGCGAAGAAACAAACCGAAGTCCAAGACTTGTTCCTTAAAGCGTTTTAAAGCTGCAGAATTATAATGATTATTATCATAATCAATGATTTGTTTCCAAGCAAACACATCTACGGGAACAGAACCTTTTGCCTCTGCTCGCGCGCTGTTCATAAGCATGATGGACGACCTGAAGTGCCCCAAAGGCCCCCGCGCTCACTTTTTCGAATACTGTTTTGCTATAGAAACAAACATTTATCTGCTTCAAGGAAAAGCAAAACAAATGTACCCCGTGGGAAGAGAGAAGGCCATTGGTCATTGACGGCCGCTCCACTTGGCATTTAGCGTCAATGTCCTGCCGTTCTGGTTTATGGATCGTTAAATTAGAACACCGCACGCTGAGATGACACAACTGGCGAAAGGCACGTTTCGCTTAATCACACTGAAGTGTTGCGCTTTGGAACTCGGCCAAAAATGACCGTGATTCTCGTTTTCAGGAAGTGAAACGTATTAGAGAGAAGGATTGTTTTGGATTTCCGTTAATGGATCATCACCAAAATATTCAACAAGGAAGTTCGCAGCTGTCAAATTGATCAGAAATGATGACAGGAATCGGACTCGTTCTGTGCAAATGTTTTTCAGTTTGAAAGTGCTTCGACTGTGGCTCTCCTTGTCCGCGTGCAAGGGCATTACTCTGAATTTTTTCACGTCACTTGTATCTGAAGCACTGTTGTGACTCTTTACATTCTCTATTATTACGTTTCATGATGTTTTTATGCATCAGTCGTGTTTTACGTTATTAAAAACATGAGTGGTTTTTGGAAAAATGGAACGGGTAAATGCCATTTCCATTCATTACAATGGGGAATATTAAATTGAAATTCATGTAAATTGAGATTTTGGTACCTATATATATATTTATTTATTTTTTTGTGCCCAATTTATGTTAAGAAGGCATTTGATTTAAAAATCAATAAAATCAATAATAATAATAATAATTGCTTGTTGCCAATTTAAATATTTAGCTAAAGAAAAATTGCACATTCCGATATTTAGCCGAATACAATTACAATAACCGATTAATTGGCCGATTATTATAATCTAGTGTATAATGAATAAAATAACTTGTATTTTGGTCCCTTCACACTTAGAACAAAAATATATATCAAATACAGGCAGAATATTTGCCTGTTTTGCAAGAATTTTTAAGTGCAAAAAAAATGAACTGATACATTTCTAATTGAATTTAGGACACAAATGTAGCAGCAACATACACTCTCAAAACAATTGGGTCAAAAGGAACCCAATTATGGATCAAAAAATGGACTGGTCCACTTGTTTGTTGTTGTTTAATACAAGATGACCCAATTTTTGACCCAAAGTTGGGTCAAATAGACCCAATAGAGGATCGGTCCATTTTTAACCCATAATTGGGATATTTTTGGCCCAGCTGTTTTTAGAGTGTCATGAGTGTAGTTACTGGCTGTGTTAATTATGCACAATGGCTTCTAAGCTTCAATCATATTTCTTCTATTCCATTTTTTAAGTGATGGCTTCCAAATAAAAAACAGGCACGCCTGTCTCAGACGATCTTTGACAGAGTTGCATCTGAAAATACCGTTTTTTATTGTGTGTCAATGCTGACACGTACCGAGAATTTGGTATTGTTATTTGAATGTTGGCTTTATCTTATGTTATGGCCAGTTCAATTTCAGCCAAATAAATATGGGGCCTATGGACACACTTTATTTGCTTTAGTTGCGCCTGGCCTTGCATTTGACCCTCACGCTTTTAAATCATCCAATGTTGCGAATGTGAATCCTCCTTTGTCCGACTGTTGCCCTGCAATTGTCTGGAAACAAATTCCAGAGTGAGAGTCCAAAGTCATCTGCTATCGACCTCAGTTCCCTGCGACCCAACGGGCTCTATAGATAACCAATGGCTGGAATTCGAAAGACGCTACATGACCTCTGACTCGGCGGCATGTTTCAAAGGGTCTCGGGATTGAGACCACCTGGGAGTGCGACTCGGTGACATGACCTGGCGAGGTTCCAATAGGTGGAAGGTCGCGCTTGAGGAGCGACATCTGGTGTAAATGTGCCGGCATCCGTGGCTGTTCGGGTCTCTGTTGGCTTCTGTTGATTAGGCGTAGCCCCCCCCCCCCGCCCCCCCCCTCACACACACACACACACACACGCCAAATGAAGTGCTCTTAGCTGAAATGGCCTCTCACTCCACCTTCTATGCAGCCTCTTTATTTCTCATTGTGTCCTCCTGTCAGCCTTATCGCTGCACTCTGAGGCAGGAGTGCACTTGAACGCATCGGGGCCCGGGCAGCCTATTTAGGGCCGCACAGATGGAACCCCAAAAAAGGAATTGATTGCTTTTCTGTTGGGTGGCTTTTGCTCTTTTTATACATCAAGTTCCAGTGGCTAATGCAGTTTGGGCTAAATGACCATGACGCGACTTGGCAATATTTCCTGGAGGGGGGTGGGGGGTGGGGGGGGCAACCAAGTCTGAAATGTTAAACTTGTGGTCAAACCCCATAAAGGGGAAGTCTTCAGGAGACGCTAATTACTTGAGAGAAGTATTATCACCTCCTTTCACATGGCCTATTAAAGCCGTGAATTTTCTCGATTTGCGAATTTGCTGGATTTGGTATCCGAGGCGTAACGGAGCCAGAAGGCAATAGCGGAAAGCCAAGACCGGCGAGGGTTTTACAGTCAACACTCAATTTTCCCTTTGTTCACATAAAAAAATGCTGAGTTGTTTTCTCATCAGAGTGGGTTACTATTACCCAAGAAGGATTTGGGCAGGCTGGGTCACTATTTTGGACACCGTGTTTTTTGTGCACTAAGTAAACTTAATAAAACATTCTTGACCGCCGGATGGCTCAGTGGGTCGCATAGCCGAATGGTAGCATCAAGTTGAGTCGCTAAGCAAGACTCAAAACCATTTCTTGGTAACTCTAACTCAGGGTTTGGGAACCCGAAGTCCAGAAAGTAAAAAAAAAAACAATATGGCTTAACAGATGCAGATAAATAAAAACAGCCGGGGAGCGAAGGGGGTCACTTCAGTCAAAATGGCTGGGAGCGAATGAGTTCATGTCGCTGATTGATCGGATGCATCGTTAGCGTTACAAAATGTAGGAAAAACATGGCCATTCATCTCGTAGCCACAGAGCATGATCGCCGCCAAGAGTTATTAGTCATGCTTGGGGGAACGCGTGCTAATTGCGTAAGAAAAGCAAGCAGACCGCTTTGTAAATAGCACTTACTTCACAGGAAGAAGGCGAGTTCCTTCAGGTTAATTAGCATTCCAGTCAGCCCCATTACTTTTTATTTGCGCAAATCACAGCAAAAGCTTAATTAACGTTCACATTCCGGTCGGCCGTACAAGTGCGAGGGAAGCGCTGACGTCGACCGGTGGTTGCATGAAAGGAAAACACTAATCGTTCAATTAGCAGCGACAAAGATTCCGCGGCTATCATACATGTCTGCTCCGGGCCGTTGTTTCAACCTCCAGGAGCGGATGCGGCCGCGTCGCCGCCGCGTCCGTCCGTCCGCCCACGCGGGGTGATGCCCTCCATTCCCAAAGTTAATCACTTTTTAATTTAATTGCTTAACTTGGCCGTGCCCCCAATATGGAACTCCCCTCCCTTCGGCTCATTGTCATTCCGTGCCTGATTGCCACTTTTCAGAGGGCGAGGACAGAAAATGAGGAGGCGGACAAACGGATCTGAATATCGATACGGGTTGGGGGGGGGGATATTGATCGATATCAGTGTAATCAGATGGATGGAACTGGAGGCTTTCAAGAGGCTTTGTTAGTTATTGACACTTTATTGTAGTTGAACTAATGGCAATTTAGTAGTAATACTTTTTACATGCCAGAAAAGAAGTGCGAGATATTTTTGTGAACACGTTCTATGTGAGAGGTGAAGAGTTTTTAAATGGAAAAGTTTGTTTTATATTACTTACTGAAATGTAATTGTTGAAATTTAAATTTTTAATTATTATTTTTTTAATTTAGAGGAGTGAAAAAAAAAATTTTTTTTTATTATTTTATTTGCATAAATTCTTCGGGGTTTTTTCCAGAAAGTCAGCAAAACAAAGGGTGAATTTTTTTTCTTTCTTTCTTTGGTGGTTTCTGAACACTGAAAAATAATCATGTGTTTGAATATCGTATTCTTGAGTGACAAATTAATCGAGGAAAAACGATTGGGATTTTTTAAAATTCAATTTTGTTTCTGATCAAAACATGGTGCTGATCAAAATTATTTTCTATTTACCAATCAAATTTAACAAACTTCTCCACTACGAGTATCTTTTTAGACTCATATTTGCCTCAATTCCTCAAAAGAACTGCAATTAAAGGAAGACATTTTGATTCACAGTACTGTACTTTTGTACAATAAAAGTTGGAGAAAAAATCCAGACAAAAAATGCACACAGCAAGTCTTTACTAATTACCTAAAAACCTTGCCAAATTCCACCCTGTGTTTTAACTCATTAGTACCACAAAGGAAGAAAAAATATCCAAAACACTGGATGAGGCATCCACGAAACGTACCCGTATCTGTATGAGCGATTTTTGACGTATTTGGTAACGTATCGATACCAAATCATGCATTATCGTACACCGTGTGGCCAAACATTCAACGTGGCTTCATAATGCAATTTTTTATCTTTAAGCAAAACTATGCTCTACTAATGTGCCTTAAAAAGACGTTAATATGATTTCTTACAAGGTCAGTCCATTACAACCATCATCTAACAAGGCTAAATATTATATACTCCATATGCAGATGCACATTCCCCAAGTATGTCTTTTTCGGATTGTAATTTGTTTTGACCTTTTATGTAGACAGTGTGTGCGCGCGTGTGTGTGCGCGCGCGCAAGTGAAGTGCGTGTGAAGTGTCTGTGCATTGGAAAGTCTCTTCAACCCGAAGGCGCAAGTGGCGGTGCCGCGGAGGGATTAAAATGCTAATAAAACGGGCAGGATGCATTTGCAGGTTTTTAAGCCTCATGCAATATGCATGACTCCCCGTGAGGCCGTCGCAGAGGACGCCGCACGCCTAATGCCACTGACACCATCGCTGACATTTTTTTGAATGCCTGCAGATAAATGTCGTTTTAACCTCTGACACTATCTATCCATCTAACCATCTACCTGTCTGTCTACTGACCTACCAACCCAGCGACTAGGGGTGAAAATCTTTTGACTGTCTCGCGATTCGATTCCGATTTTTGGTGTACTGCGATTCGATTCAGGCACCGATTTTTGATTCAAAATGATTTGATTGACTATAATTGATGATCTACTCCAGCCTGGGTTGCAAGACAGAATGGACAAATGGAGACATTAAAATGTCTGCTTCTTTTTTATTTTTATTTTTTTAATTTTTTTTATTAAGTTTTGAATTGTAAGTGCCTTTTTCCACAAAAACAGTGTGTGGACCACAACTGCTACTCCATGTAGCTAGCTATAATTTTATCGCTTTTACAGTATATTCTGCTCTCCATGAGCAGATTGAGTACAGTTTAGCAGACAGCGAAAATGTTCCTCAAAAAGAGTCCAATGTTGGTACACACACTTAAATGCAAACCCACTTTGTTTAGCTTGTTTCCGCCAACGTAGCGAGCTCAAGGCTAACGCACAATGGAAAGCGCCATTGGTTTGCTAACGCTAATTAGCACGCTAGTCGCAGCACTTTTATCACTCAACAGAACGGCTATTCATACAAAACGGAAATGAATGAATCCAAGTAACACACAACATGAGCGCTCCTCAAGCATTTGCTTGCGTTGTCTCGCTGGCCGCAATTGTTTGCCACAAAATTGTTTGACCCACCGAATGGCTGCCGGGTCGATAGGCGGAGATCGGTGACGTTGTGTGAATACGATGCATACTTTCCTCCAAATCCTTCTACCGACCCTACCATCTGCATACCAAACTACCGATCAATCTACTAACGTATTACCTACGACCTCCATTTTCACTATCATACTTATCTACCTATCAACCGTCCAATCTATTGACCTAATTATCTACCTACATAAGAGCTACCTACCACTTAGATACATATGACTTTAGGGGCATGTTTTGCTTTTGTGTTCCCGCAAGACGTCGCTATCAAATATGTTCATGTATTTTTTACCCTCCATCTTGCAATCAGATGCTTATTATGTAACTTTCTTTATCCAAACACAAGTAGTGTCGCGTGTGTCGGAACATCTATGTGACTGTGACTGGAAGAGGTGACCCGCCAGCAGATGTTCTGAATCGGAGAGCCAACAGATCTTTTTTTCTTTTTTTTTTTAAATGCCTTTTTTCATTATTCCCGACGGCCCCTTTTCTTTCAAATCCAATCCCGCATTAACAGCAGACCCAACTATTTATCCACCGTGATGGAATGTCTGTCTCTGGCAATTTCAGCAAAAGTTGACTGCGTTGTGACCTGTAAACAAAGACTGCCTCATAAGCTGAAGCGTGGATCTTAAAAAAAAAGTATAAAGTATAAGCAATTTGAGGCACTTCAGTTTTTCGGTAATACTCACGAACGCGTTAAGTAAATCTCATAGTACACTGATACGCAGTACTAGTCTGTAGGCAATAGTAAACATAAAGCTGTGGACAGTGCTAAAGAAAAAAAGGATTGATAACTCCATAAGCCCAAGGTCGCTTGAGGTTAGTTAGTTATAGTGAGTTAGTGTTCGTATGAAGGTGGTAAGTAAGTTAGCAATGTTTTGCAAAAACTATAGAACTGATTTCTGCTAAATGTTAGTTAGTTAGTTAGTTAGTTAGTTAGTTAGTTAGTTAGTTAGTTAGTTAGTTAGTTAGTTAGTTCGGGGTGGGTTAGGTTTTAGGTATAGTTAGACAGATGTTTGGTTAGGTAAGTTTTGGTTTGTTCGTTAAATAGGGTTCTTTTGTTTAGGGTTCATGTTTACAGTTAACTAGGTTTTGGGTTAGAGTTAGATAGGGTCATGGTTAGGATTAGTTTTTTTTTTTCTAGCTTACTAGTAAACTTTTTAATATGCACTCAATAATGCAACGACACCTACGACGAAGAATCCCTGTAACTTCCACTTATGACGACTTGCGGCATACTAAAGTTAGCTCCTTCCCAATTTACTGAGAACTTCGAACAGTAACGATGTAAAAGGGGGTTGACTGTCATGTTTGACTGACAGTTCCGACAGCCATTGGAGATATTTCATTGAAAACAATGTTTAAAAGCATTTTTGTGCTTGTCAAGCTACAGGAGAACTTGTTTAAAAGTCATAAAGTTGAGATAGCAGGTGACAACTGGCTAATTAGCATCCACTTTGAAGCTAAAAGATGCCTTTAGGGTAAATACACTAGGCGATGATTGATTCTCTCACCTGTCTTAATTGGTTCAGTACAACAAAGACCTGACTACCCGGCTCTCAGTGGCACTTTTCAAAGACTGCCAAAGTCACAAACCAGCCAGAAATCAAACTTTCTCTCGGGCGATTCTTTCAATTTTACTGTTCCAAGCGACTCCCGGCATCAAGCGCTCTCCTTTCTTTTACCTCGCCTCACTTCTATCTCCCGCTTCCTCTTGTTTACTCTTCCAGTATTTGTTATCCCGCCTGCACTTTCTTCTCGCTTTACCTTTGCGGCGGACTCAAACAGAAGCGCTACAAATCATATCAAAGCGGGGAACTTTGCGCAAGCGCTATCACACTCGCTTCTTTTACTTGTATGCTTATAATCTTTTACTTCAGGGGTAGAGTTGTTGGAAAAGTCGCTCAGCAACCAAGCAGCTGCATTACCAACACGTTTGGCAATTTGCACATTTCTGAAGTGCCGTGTCTTATAATAAAAATTGATTCTGTTTATCTTAGTCGCAAAAAGTGCCTTTTTAACACACTTTGCCAATAAAGATGACAGAAAGATGATGCATATGGTATATTTAATTGGCAGTTTGGAAAAAAACTTGTGTGGACGTAAAAAGCCCCTGTTTTAGGTCATCGTGCTCCCTTGCTGCCATTTTTGGTTCGCAGGAATGGGTGACAGCAACCGACCTGCTCGTCTCGCTGGACAGGCTCAACACCTTCGGCGACGAGGTCTTCAAGGACGGCAAAGTGCTGCGCTCGTACTTCTACGCCATCTCTGATTTCTCCGTGGGCGGCAGGTAACGGACGCCTGAAAATGTGCAACTGTGTGACATAAAATGTGGTTTGTGTCATCGTTAAATGAATGAGCTGCTACGTGAGCAGAGTAAATCATATCAGTAGCCATCAGGGTTGTTAGTTAGTTAGTTAGTTAGTTAGTTAGTTAGTTAGTTAGTTAGTTAGTTAGTTAGTTAGTTAGTTAGTTAGTTAGTTAGTTAAGTAACAAAAGCTCAAAACATTACGTCATGCTAAGTCTCCACATTTGAGACACTGTTGACATTTATTGACTTACTGCTGTCGTTAGTTAGCTAGCTAGTGTTGGAAATCATTTCTTTGATTTCTGCGTGTTCAAATAAAATTCAAAGTTGAAGTCTCGTGGAGAAGTTTTGCTAGCTTTATTTCAGAATCTGAAAGACATCTCTAGAACCCGGCTCAAATAGCCCTGATCCAAGAAGTGTAACATTTTCAAAATACACTCACTCATTTATACATATCTCAGTTCCCTCCCCCTTTATTCACAAAGAGGTACCTTTTGCCCTTCCAGGCATAGCCCAGCCCATGTGGCACATCCTGTCAAAACAAGAGTCTTAAAGTCTACCCCCTCTCCTTATCTCTTACCTCAGGATGTGGGCAAACACTTGGCCCCCGGAGCCTCCCGACACCAGGAACTCACGCAGACGCCCTTTTGTTCAGACACCTCTTATTTGGATTAAATCAGACACCTTACTGTGACAGGGAAGAGGACAAAGACTATAGATAAACTAACATGTGGGGAACAGTTGTAACATCTAACTAAAATCAAAAACACTTTGAAAAATATAAATTGAAACAGAAAAACAATGTTAATAATCCAACACTAGCTAGCTAAGTAACAAATGCTCAAAACATTACAGCATGTCATGCTAAGTCTCCACATTTCAGACACCGACATGCTCATGCTAGCTGCTGCTATTTTGGCTCGTGACTGGGTTCACCCGAGTTTTGTGGGGGGGAAACGTTGTATGCAGTGAGACTTAAGACTGCAGTTGTTTAGCACTCTCACTGAGGAAAGAGTAGCGCGCGGCACCTCGCCCGGCGCAGGTAGAGCTGTTAAGTATTTGCGACGAACCCTTCAGCTGGAGTCTCAAATTGATCTGACACCTGTCACGGCTGCTCAGGCTCAGCGGCGCTGCCGTGACAGATCGCCCGGCAACGTCTCGACACCTGAGGGAGGAGACCCGCATGACAACGTGTTAGTCAGGCGACACATGCCGCTTTCACGACACCCTCATAACCGGCGAGTGCCCGGGCAGCCACCGTGACATTTTAATAAAAGCACGCATGTTGCACGGACAATACAAGAATTACAAGCAAAACGGCCTTTAGGTTGACATTTGATGTGTATTGCTGGCACTTTGAAATTCATTCTACCGCCATTGTTTGAGTGACAGCACCAATAAGTGACGCCTCGGGCAAACTTGATATGACGCGCGGCATCAGTCATTTACGAGACCGGTCGCTTGACAGAAGCTGCTGACGCTGCCACGAAATGGTGGACACCTCCGGGAGGACTCAGCTGACACATCTGCACGTGCAAAACGGCCAACACAGATTTTGACACTTGTTTGTTTGTTGGAGGATTTTAGGGTCAAGTTGCTGGTTGGCTAGTTGAGTTGGTCAGGTAGTGATTTAGTTGGTTGGCTTTGGCTGTTGTTTTGTGGTAAGTTGGTTGGTTGCTTGATTATTTTTTTTGTTAGTTTTTTTTTTAATATTCGCCAAAAAGTTAGTTAGTTAGTTAGTTGGTTAGTTAGTTAGTTAGTTAGCTAAACTTTGAAAATACTACAGGGCCAATTTCTGCAAAATGTTTGTTTACTCTGTCAGGTACTTATTAAGTTACAGTAGGTTGTTTGTATGCTTGTTAGTTGTAAGTGGTTAGCTGTTTTGTTGGTTGTAGTGGTAGTTGGTTTCCAAGATGGTTAAGTATGGTGTTGGTAAATCTTTTGATCATTTGATTGGTTAGTTGTTTGGTAGCTTTGTTTAGTCAGTCAGTACTTCCAGTATTTATTCATGTGCATCCCTTTTTTTTAGTTGGTTAATCAACAACCAACTACTAATTATTTAAGTAGTACTAACCTAAGTAACCTAAGTAACTAACATAAGTTACTAATGTAAATATTTGTTTTGTTGTTCGTTTGGTCAATCGGTTGGTTAGTTAGTTAAAGGACATACCACATTAATGTACCTGTCGTCCTCAGATGCAAGTGCAATGGCCACGCCAGCGAGTGTGTGTGGGCGGAGCATGATGGAAACGGAGACGGACACCTGATCTGCGCCTGCCACCATCACACGGCTGGAGACGACTGCCAGAGATGTCAGCCCTTCTACCAGGACAGACCTTGGGCAAGGGCCACCGGGGAATCGGCTAACGAGTGCTTGCGTAAGTTGACTTTATAAGCGAACGCTCGATGTGGCAAAACTATATTTAAAAAATATTCTCCAAAATAATAGTTAGTTAGATAGATAGATAGATAGATAGATAGATAGATAGATAGATAGATAGATAGATAGATAGATAGATAGATAGATAGATAGATAGATAGATAGATAGATAGATAGATAGATAGATAGATAGATAGATAGATAGATAGATAGATAGATAGATAGATAACAAGATAGCTAGCTAGCTAGAGTTAGTTAGATAGAAATGCTTTGCGAGACTACATAAACAATCCATGCAGTTAGTTAGTTAGTTAGTTAGTTAGAAATGCTTTGCAAAGTTAGAAATGCTTTGCAAGACTACATAAACATGTTTGTTAGTTAGTTAGTTAGTTAGTTAGTTAGTTAAAAATGCTTTGCAAAGTTAGAAATGCTTTGCAAGACTACATAAACATGTTAGTTAGTTCGTTAGTTCGTTAGTTTGTTAGTTCGTTAGTCAGTTAGTTAGACCAATTTCTGCAAAATGTTAGGTAGGTAGCAAGAGTTCACGCTAGCTACAGAACCGATTGCTGCAAAAATGTTAGTTTTGTTATTTGTTATTTATTTGCTTTAGTTAGGTAGTTAGTCAGTAATGTTTCGCTTGAAATTAGTTAGACTTTTTTTTACATGTACTGTTGAGTCGTGATTTAAAAATATCGCTTCTAAAACCGTACAGCGTGTGCCCAGCTTAGAGGATGACATGAATTAAGAAAATAAATAAATAAAGGTTGCTGTCGTACATTCTATAAATATGCGGGAATTCTGGAACACACTGTACCTTTGAAGCGGCATCTGTGTTTTTTGTGTTGAGGCGTACATTTGATGTAGCTTTGCACATCTGTTTGCCAGGAGCATCGGCAGCGTGTGTGAATTGGAGTGTTTATCAGTCTTGGCTCATCATGCTTTGACGGAAGGCTGTCAGGGAGGACTCGGAATTGGCTCGCTTTGGGGAGAATAAAAACATAAAGCCTCCAAGTCCCCCACCAATTGAAGTCGATTTTGCAGTGCGCTTGTTTTTAATTACTCTTACTCTTAATTCCAAGCAGCAGGCGCTTTAAATAAAAGAGTGACTTAATCAGTGCTGTCTAATACTAAATCAACCAATCAAAGAAAAGACACAGAATGTGAAGTCTTGTCATGTGTGTAAAAATAATGTTGGTTCAGTTTTTGGTCCACTAGTCTTTGTAATTGTGTGTTAGCCACCATAATGGTCTCCCGCTACAGAGGGCTTTGTTTGTTTTCTGCTAATCAGCAGCACAAATAATAAGAAACTCAAGAGTCATATATTTTAATTCCGCAACATTAAGTTGAGCTCATTCCATACAATAAAAATGGAATGGTGGACATTTGGCTAAATTTCCCCAATGAGGAAACATGGTGGTTAGTTAGTTAGTTAGCTAGCTAGTTAGTTAGCTAGCTAGCTAGCTAGCTAGTTAGTTAGTTAGTTAGTTAGTTAGTTAGTTAGTTAGTTTGTTTCACTGGTCATATGAATTTGCTTCAATCTGTTAGTTAGTTAGTTAGTTAGTTAGTTAGTTAGTTACATTAACTTGTTCCAATGGGTGATTTAGTTAGTTGGTTAGTTAGTTAGTTTGTTAGTTAGTTTGTTAGTTAGTTATCAATGTATACATATGGCAATTAATTCAAAATAGGTAACCACTCCTATTAAGAAAAAAATATCCCGTTAAATGACGCCTCATCCCATCTGCAGTTGAGTGAAAAAAAATGTGCATAGCTACTAATCGGCCAAACGCCATGCATGTCAAGGGGCCACTTAAAAAAACGAACGGCACTCTCTCAACTAGGCTAATGCCCACCAGACCAAACCCAGAGGAGCCATACGGGGGCAACGCATACCTCCTGCAGGGTCGCGTTATGCAAATTAAAGAGTGCTCAGAAGCGGCCAACGGGACTCTGATGTGCTGCACTAAGAGCCTCCGAGGAAACGTTAGCACATGGCCTCTTAAAGTGCAATGACAATACGGCCGCTGCAGTAAGTATATAACCCCACGCCTCCATGCACACCAGGCTGCGGGGAGTGTGCGGCTTGTGGAGACGTTTGCATTTATGCTGTTGCTGTGCACTTAAACTGTTTTTACGCCACCAGAGGGCAAGCACTAAAACAGCTCAAAACCTATTATGTGAAACCTCACCTTCAATCCCTAATTTCAATCTTTAACACATGTTTCAAACCCAAACCTTGAAACCTTAATTTGGAGTTCTAACCCAGGTTCCAAACCCTAATTTGACACTCTCATGTGTAACGCTAAACCAGTCTTAAAGCACTAACCCGAGTTTAAAAACCGAAAAATCCCGTCAAAATCCATAATTTGAAATTTTTTTTTTCTTTTTTTTTTCTTTTTTTTTTTTTCTCTTTTTTTTAAGAGCTCAGTATTGTTCATTCGGAAATGTCATCATCATTGCTCTTTTATTTTTATTTTTTTTATTTTATTTTTTTTTTTTGTGTGTGTGTGTGTGGGTGAGTATGTGTATGTGCGTGCGTGCGTGCGTGCGTGTATTTGTTAGCTCACCAGAAAACCTATTAGAAAAAATCTCATACCGTTCACCTAAACCAAACACCAGGAGACCCGAGGGGACCAAAGAAAACCAAGGAAGGTGAAATCCAGCACCGACCAGACACCCCCCACCAGAACTCCTCCCCAGCCCAAGAAACATCCAGACCCCAACAAATCCAAAAAACATAAAATCAGGGAGGCCTCAAGAGACCAAACGAGAGACCGAGAAAAGGAAGGAAGGACAGACCATAATTTGAAATTCTAACCCAGATTTACAACCATAAATAGAACTTCTGGCATTTCACCCTAACCTATGCTTGAAACCTTAACCCCTACTAGAACCCCAAACTGTCTCCAAACCCTAATTTGAAATTCTAACTCACCATCGAAACACTAAACCTTGTTTAAAACCAAAATTTGAAACTCTTGCTCAGCCATGAAACCGTAACTTGAGACCCTAACCTTTGCTGTAAGCTTTAATTTATGAACCTGAATGAAAACTTTGGACTCTACCTTTAAGTGGTTCGTTTCGTTCATTCTTCCTTGTTCCAGTATCAGCTCAGTGGTCAAGTGGTGCCTTCCCTCAGACTTGGAGGTTGTGGGTTCAATCCCTGGCTGGGTCATACTAAAGACAATAAAAAGGAAACCTGTTACCTCCCTGTTTGACACTCAGGCTAAGTTATCCAAGCGTAAAAAAAAAACTTCTAGTTCCGTTTATTACAGCTTGAAAAAAGTCAACATTACTTCTTTTTAGTCTAAAAATACTATTTTCAAGACTGCTGTGGTTGATATGGGCCTAGTATTATTTTCTTATTTTTCAAAATCTTACAGGTAAAATTAAGTAAAATGTTCTTGTTCTCTCGGCAGATAATTTTGCTTGTTTGAAGTACTATTTTTTTTATTTAACGATATTTTTTTCTGAAATTTAAATAAATAAATCCATACAAAAAAACGACAACTTTTTTATTTTCCCCGTTGTTGTCCTGCGTTACCCGCTGCGAACGTTTGCAAAACATTGCAATTTATCTTTCAAACTAGGCAAGCTGCCTCATAGTTGGAGGAGGGGGCGTGGGGAGGGGGGGGGGGGGCTAAGCATATGGCAAACACGAGCACAACAGAGAGAAAGCTAGAAAGCTGTATTCATAATAAAACGGGCAATTTCACCTAAATCCCCCCTCAGGGTGGCTGGGCAAAAACTAGAGAGGGATTTGCAGCTCGGAGCAACGATGCGGCCTTATCAGCTGACTAATTTGCTCTTGTATCAACACAAATTACAAATTACGCTATCTCAACTTCCCCCCGACGGCCGACCGGCTCCTCATTAGGCCCGTGTGAAATGAGATTAGCAGCCGGCTTGGAAATGATCATCCAATCCCAGAGCGCCGCATATCACCGCACATATCCCCTCACCCGGCTGTTTACTTCTGTTGTTTTTTTTTCTGACCTCCTTCAGGGTGCGACTGCAGCGGCCGCTCGGACCGTTGCGCCTTCGACCTGGAGCAGTACCGCAGCACGGGCAGCGGGGGGCGCTGTCTGGAGTGCCGCGACAACACGGACGGCGCTCACTGCGAGCGGTGCCGGGAGAACCACTACCGGGCGTCGCCCGACCAGCCCTGCCTGCCTTGCAACTGCAACACCGACGGTGAATTGTCCGTCTCACTTGACTGAAAACATTTTATTTAAAAAAAAAAAAAAAAAAAAAAGGAGAGAAAAGTCGTTGCATATTTAAACACCACAAAGTTCCGCGATAAATTGTTTAAAAAAATATCACAAAATCATGTTTGAAACCTAATCTTGAAACCATATACCGGTCTTGAAACCCTAACACTTGTTTGAAACCCTATTTTGAGCCCCTGCTTTGAAACCCTAACGCTTGCTTTTTTTTTTTTGTCATTTGAAAACCTTCTTTTAAACCCTAAACCTGGCGTGGAATCCTAACTTGAAACTTTATCCTAGGCTTGAAACCCAAGTTTGAAACTCAAGCTATTTTTGAAACCCTTATTTGAAACTAAATCCAAGATTGAAACACTCATTTGAAAACCTAACCCCTGTTTTGAAAACCTCTTTTATAACTGTAACCTTGTCTCAAAACCCCAACTTAAAACCCTTAAAAGGCTTAAAAATCGAATTTGACGGCCCCGACCTATGTGCATTTTTTTAGGCCGATGCCGATACCGATTTTTGGCAGAAAGAAATACCAATTAATCTGCCGATTATTTAATGCATAAAATGTATTTAATGCATCCATGGTGTACACACTTAAAGTGAGTACAGAAGAAAGTTACGATTGAATTGTATGAAAAAAAATATTTTTCACACATTGGGAAAAATGTGTGCCTTTTGCGTCGTGTTTTCTCACCTGTGGGTATGTGTTCCCACGGCATTTGTGTGTATTCGTTATTTGAAGGAAAAACACTCCTGAAATCGATGCTAACTTCCCGTTAGCATTTGAATGGGATCCTCCCTTCGCTTTTAGCATTGGTGCTAGGCTAGCGATGTTTTTAAAAGGAAGCATGTTTTGTATTTAAATACGCATTAGATGTCATTTGTATTGTCGTGTGTTTAGTTTTACAGTTAAGTCCAACTTGGATGTCATTAAACAGCTTAAAGGACGCTTAGGGACAACTGAAAAAACTGAATAACATGCTCTACACACTTGCTAGTTGCTAATGCTATGCAAACAAAATGGTGCATTCAGAGTACTTTGAAAATGTCAGAAACTTCAGTTTTCTTCGATGATAACGTTAAGGGGAAAATAATCGGCCGAATATACTCTGTTTGAAACCCTGACCTAGACTTGAAATCCTCATTTGAGACTTCAAACTTCCTTAAGGGTTCCTTTTTGGAACTCCTAACACTGGCTTGAAACCCTACCCATTGTTTTGAAACAATAAGGCAAGCTTGAAACCCTAACTTGAAATCTTAACAATTGTCTGAAATTGACAAATTTGAAACACTTAACCTTGCTTCAAAATCTTATTTCAAACCATAACCCTTTTTTTGAACCTTCATTTGAGAATTCAACCCAAACTTGAAACCATATTTAGAAAACATAACTACATTTGAAACATTAACATTTGAAACCCTAACCCTTGTTTGAAAGCCTCACTTGGAACCATAACTCTGGTTGGAAACACACATTTCAAACCCCAACCCTTGCTTTATTGAATGGAAGTTTTTCTGATTTAATTTTTTTAATAAATGTTCCATCAATTGAAGGCTTTCTACCGGCAGAGGATGCCAATTTTGCGACCTAATTCCTCAACCATGCGAGGCGATGGTCCCGCCTATCGATCACCCGCGATAACAGACTCCATCCGCCGCCGGCCGCAATGCCCCAGTCGCTCTTTTCTCTCCATTAACCCGAGCGGGTGGCGTGTTCACATAATTTCCCGCTCGCCCGGCCGCCTCTTTCCCTAACACAAATCCAATAGCAGGTGTTCTGTTATTCCCGGAATTGATTAAGCGCGCATTGATCGCTCATAACCGTAACCCTTTCGGCTCGCCATTTTCTCTCTTTTATGTCTTCCTGCCGTAACCGGCCCCGGCCCGGCAGGCTCGGCGAGTCTGCAGTGTGACAGCGGGGGGCGATGCGCATGCGGCGGCCCGGGCGTGACGGGGGACAAGTGTGACACATGTCGCCCGGGATTCCACTCGCTCGGCCCCGGTGGCTGCAGGTGAGCAGCAACGCAATGCGCGCACACACACACACACACACACATACATATATATATATATATATATATATATATATATTAGGGGTGTCAAAATGATTGCGTTACTTTTTCAGTTTATTTCCTTTAACGCCACTCATTTTTTAAATGCACAATTAATGACCGAAAGTCTGTACTGGGGGAATTCCAGTCGCGACGCAGCAGACACATCCATGTCAGAATTTAGCAGTAATAAATGTAATATGAATGCATATATTTTTTATTTTTGGAGACTGGGGTGCAGTTGTATTTTACAATTTTTAAAATGTGCAGAATTTCTACTTACTTTCTACTTCATGTTAAAGATTAGATAGCTCTGAGCTGTCAGCAACGTCTTACAAATGCAATTATGCCATCTAGTGGCAGAAAAATGACTTCAACGCAAATCAATATCACACACATTTTTTTTACAGTAGAGTACATCTTTTTAATTTTAACTGAATTTTTTTGAAATTACTGTGTCAATGACTAAAAGATGCAGTTTAATTTTTTTTCCACTTTTATGTTAACAAGACTATAAAACCCCCCAAAAATTATTGTACATTTTATTGTACATTGAGAACAGATATAAAATTTAAAATTAATCGTGAATTAAGTCATGTGATTAATTACGATTAAAATTTATATATATATATATATTTATGTATTTATTTATTTTTAAATAGAGCGATTGACTTCTGACATGTTTTATGTTCCAGAGGGAAACCGGCTCTGACCTTGTGTCACGGCATTTTTCCCCACTTCTCCAGAAATCAAGTCGGGATTACAATTTTTGTTTGTTGACGATTCCCAAACAAGGCTCATGTTTGTGTTTTACATTAAGGAGAACCAAACAGTACACACAACAGCATTATCGCCTGCAGCACGTTTGCATAAGAGCATTAGTTGGGGGATCACATTAGCATATTTTTAGCTGCAAATCCTGACGCTGCGGATGACTGTGTAGCACTTAGACCAAAAAAAAAAAATGTTTTAAAACAGCCTCCCATCGTTCACACCCCCCCCCCCCCTCCCCTCACTGCCTCACCAACTCGGCACCCACCCACCTGCTGTGCTGCAATTGCGAGCTCGTCGTAGTGCACGTACGAGTGCATGCGTAGATGACCTCCGACCAAACCTGCTTGTTTCCATGGCGACCACATCCATCAGCTAAACTTCAGAGGAGAGATTGAGACGCTGGAGAAAAAAAATATGATCCTCCTTCGACAACTGCCCTGCCCATGAAATTAACAAAAAAAAAGAAAAAATTTGGTCGCCAGGTTTTTTTTCTTGGATCCTTTTTGAGGAATTGTTAACTCGTTTGCTCCCAAAAACGTATAAATATGTTCTATTTTAAATGTTTAAAGTGTCCAAAATACGTATTTATATGTTTTTATGTTGTTGTTTTTTATGCTAGCGCATAGGTGTCTAACTCCGGTCCACGAGGGCCGCAGTCCTGCAGGTTTTGGAGGTTTCTCTCTTCCAACACAAGCTGATTCCAATCAGCAGGATCGTTATCAGGCTTATGCAGAGCTTGCTGATGAGCTGATCATATATCAGCTGTGTTGGATAAGGGAAACATCCAATACCTCCAGGACCGGAGTTTGGCTTTGTTGCAGCCTCTGAACTGCAGAGAACGGGTGAGCAATGGTAGTAATTACAAAAATGGCCAGCAGGTGGTAGCAGAATATAAGAGATCAACCAGGGCCATTTTGCAAACAAGCTGATTCCCCCACAGTTCTAAACAGATTTGTGAATAATAATGAAATTTAGCTATATTCTAATGCTAATTGCTGCAGAATGGAAACAGATAGAAATTTACTTTAGACTCTAATCTTTCTTTTGGTAGGTTCCATGTTTTATAGCAATAAAACACAATATTCTGTGGGAAGTTGTCCTTTGAAGGAAACCTGGAAATAGCCAAATTGAGTTTAAAATCCTCCCTTCAAACCAAAATGGCCGACTTCCTGTAACTTTTCAGGCATGGCACTGATGATTTGCCCGTGTTGAACCAAAATGGCTGGCTTCCTGTGTCTTAATGGACGTGGCTGCTTGAGACTTTTTTTGTGCGTCTACTAATGATCGACATGTCTACCAAGTTTCATGCTGCTAAATAAAACTGGCTCAGGGGGCTGAATTTTCAAAAGTAGCAAATTTTAGAAGTTGTTTTATGGTGAGTAAAAAAATCTTCACTGCCTTGTTTTCTCTGTGTCAAACCAAAATGGCCGACTTCGAAATTGACTTCACTGCATCTTGCATGCCAGGCCATGTTTTAGGTTGTTTATATTCCAGGTGTATACATGGCGGCGCTGTCTGACCCGCTCCACCTGCTCGGCGGAATGTTAATGCTCTTATTGTTGATTACGGGCCCAAGAGGCCACAACATTAGGTACACCCCTACATTCTAATTAGGTTTTCTCAATTGTCTACGTGCAGGTAAGTTGTAGTCAGGGCTGGACTGGCACAAAAAAAATCTGACCTGGACTTTTGACTTAAGCCCACCAGATCGACTCCTGATCTTTTTGCCTTACACATAGTTCTGCCACTGATATTGACTCATGTTGGTTCAGTTTAATGGACGAGTCCCTCTAAATTGTGGGCCAGTCTCTTGGGGTAAAATGGAGGAAAACAATCATTAAAAAGCATGACATCGACCTCGAAAGATTCCGGCCCACCGGGCATCTGCCCTGCATGCCAGATAGCCAGTCCAGCCCTGGTTGTCGACAGCTGCATTTAGCCAAAATCGCACACAGTTTGCTAGCAAATTAGCGCTACGCACACAACGATAAATAGCACAGGGGCTACAAAGGAAAGTCTTTCTTCCACTTCAAATCAAATCAGTACAAAGAGGGATTACATTTGGGTATTATGCGTTATTTATTGTTCATTTGTTGCTTTCTTTCCTCAAATCCTACGTGGGACATGCACGTTGAAATGAGATAGGAGGACGTCGATGCATCACAGCTTCGCTTACCTTATGGCCATTTATTACACAGATTAGATTTAGCGAAACGCGGGGAGAATGCAGACGTCCTGACTGCACACACACACACGCACACACACGCACACACACACAGCCTTCCATCTTAGATGCTGAAAAATCAGGCAACGGTGTGAATTATTCAGTCCACTGGAGCAGAAACAAGGGGAGACGCTTTTGCTGGCAGATAATTAAATTATTTGCAATAGCGCCTCTCATTAAAATTAGATTTGCTGTTCCAAACAAAAGCAATCAATCGCAAAAGGCCGTCAAGCGCTTTTTTTTTCTTTCTTTTCTTTTCCGCCTTCTTTCGTCTTTCCGGCCGCCTGACTCGCCTGCTTTTGTCAACTCTGTATCCGCAGGACGTGCGCGTGCGTCCCTGGTGGCAGCGTGGGCGACTGCTCGCCCCTGGACGGCGCCTGTCGCTGCAAGGCCAACGCCGAGGGGGGGGGATGCGGCAGGTGAGGCTGCGCGGTCGCCTGTCATCAACTCATAGAATAGTGTTTGGTGGCAACATGAGCACCAAACGTCCCGAAAGAATGAGTAGACTTTCTTCTTTCACCAGGAACAAAAAGGTTTTCTTATGGCCTTATCCGTTCTTTAGTAATCAGCAGTAAAAGATGATTTGATTTCACCAAAAATCATGAGAAACATGATTGATTTGCCGATCATGTTGCTTATTCTAACAATAAAAATGCCCTGTTTGTCTCGGCCAGGGGTCTGCAACCTGTGGCTCTGGAGCCGCATGGGGCTCTTTAGTACCTCTCGTGTTGCTCCCTGGGGATCTCTAAAAATGGGTAGAAATTGATATTTTTAACCAATTTATTTTTATTTTTTAGAAAAAATATTATTCAAATAAATCCCAAATTTTAAAAGAGAGATAAAAGTTAAATGAAAAAGTTTTAAAACTTGTCTATGGTAATTGCCCCAAAAAGTCAGAAAAAAAAATGTTGGTTTTTTTAGGCAGACAAAAAAACGTTGGAAAAGTAACTATAAAAGTCTGAAAATTGGTTTAAGAAAATGCAGTGGGGAAAAATGTTGAAAAAGTTATCCATAAAGTGTCTAAAAACAAAAGAAGAAATCCTGAAAATTATCATAAAATGTCCACCAGAAAAAGTCATTTTATTTTTATTTTTTTTAAGGGCAGAAAATAAATCGTCCAAATGTCCAAAATCAAAAGAAGAAATCATAAAAATTACCATGGAATGTACACAAAATTGCACACAAAAAAAAGTCAAAAAATTGATTTAAGAAAACGCAGGGGGAATGTAAATGTCCACAAAATTACCAAAAATAAGTCAGAAATTGTATTTTTTCAAAAGGCAGAAACGAAAACTGTTTTGAAAAAGTAACAATAAAAATGCCTCAAATCACAGAATTGCAACAACAAAAAAGTCAGAAAATTGTTCAAAAGGTTATCCATAAAATGTTAAAAAACAAAAGAAGAAATCCTGAAAATTACCATAAAATATCCACAAAATTGCCCAAAATGTCAGAATAGTAATAGCAAAAAAGGTAGAAAAAATGTCCAAAAGTAGCCATAAAATGTCCAATAAAATGAAAAAGAATAGCAGAAAAATACCGTATGTCGATAAAATTGCCAAAAATGTCAGTAATTTGACAAAAAAGGGAGAAAAGTCTAGACTGACTCGCAATTCGGACAGTATAAACCTATTTAAAAGGACTTCAAAATCCGTGACATGACATGAACAGTGGACCGCAATAATCTGCCTGACCTCACATGCCTGGCTCAGTTTGCCTTGTCCCTCACACATGGACGGCTACAGTTTACTCCCTGTTGGTCGCGATTCCTTGCAGCTGCGCTCCATTTGGACCTAAAACACACCAACTTGGCCTTGGTCAAAAGAAAAGGAAAAAATGCTGCAGAACTGCCGACAAATGTGATTTTCAGTAACTGTGCGCGTGTGTGTGCAGATGCAAGCCAGGCTTCTTCAACATGCAAGAAATCAACCCGGCCGGCTGCCAGCCGTGTTTCTGCTTCGGTCACTCGCTGGCATGCACTTCGTCCGGTCGCTACGTGGGCGTCAACATCACTTCGGATTTCATGGAAGGTAAACCATTCGGGGGGAAGGGGGCTTATTTTTCCATCGACTTTTGGTATGTTTGGCTATGGAGGACCAAAACTGCTCAAATTCAAAATAAAGAAATGAATAAACAAATGACTAAAAGTGAAAATAAAAACAAATGTAAAAAATATCACTTAAAAATGTAATACAAATGTGTGTGTGTGTGTATATATATATATATATATACATTTTCCAAATATATTTTTTATATCCATTTTTCTTTTCAATTTTAGTCATTTATTTATTTTTGATTTTGGCAGTTTGGGTCCTGCATAATAGCCAACTCCAGCGTTGCGTTTCAATGATGGATGTTTGGACTGCAGAAAACGGGACACACAAGAAGTCTGCTGTTTTGGTCCAAAGAAAATGTAAAAAATGAAAACATTTCAGAAGTCCTGCAAAAGACACTCTCATTGACTGCCATTGACGGATATAGATGTCAAAAATCCAGTTTCTCTGGTTAAGCATCATGGGAGCTAGCTAGGGAGCTAGCTAGGGAGCTAGATAGCTAGCACCTGGAGCTAAAGCCACACTCTGGCATGGTTTTTACTTTCTGGACCTGGATTTGCCACCTCTACAACTGAAGTCCACCATTTTGGTTTGAAGCGGCCATTATATTGCTAGAGATTTTCTCCAATTGCAATAAAATTTTAACCACATGCTCTTTTTGTTGTGACCCCAATAATCCAGCATCCCTTACTTTACTTACTTTTTGACATTCTTCATTCCATTTCCACATCCCACTGTAACCTTTCCAAATGTCTTCTTGGGTCCAGATCAGGACGGCTGGCTGGGCGAGTTCTCCAGGGGTCGGCTTGACCCCCTGCTGTGGAAGGAGGGCGAAGTCTATTTACTGCCTCTCTCCGAGGAGGACCCCGGCTTCTACAGAGCCCCGGGTGAGTTCCACCAGAAAATGATAGACACTGGACGGCATCCATGGCCGATCACCGTTCCGGTGGCGGAGTTCCAGTCCATGGGAACGTGATTAATTTCTTATTTTTAGATAGTAATCCCCCCCCCCCCCCCCCCCCTCGTCATAAATATGTCATTCATACGGGTCTTAGCGGAGCGTCTGTAATACTCGCCTTGTTTCCGTTGTTCCTGAGATTAAATGTGGTATTTGCCATTGGGTCCGACTGCGGATATTCCGTCCAAAAGCCCTACCCGTCCCTCCACCCCAATCCTTTATCGGAGCCATTAGAAGATAAGGGAATAAGCTGGCCCCCGCCGCAGGATTTAGGGCTCATTTCTATCAGCTGCCCCAGCAGAGACGGCCCGATGGAATTGACCGCGTTGGAGAGGCAACAAAGTGGAAATTGGCTCCGTTGCCGTGTCGGCTTCTCGCCGCCAAAGCCGCGAGGACCCTCCAGCGGGGCCCGGCCGTCCGCCGCCAGAAGCAAAACACTCACAAGCCCATTAAACGATGTCTCCTCCAGGGTTTAGGCCTAAATTGCGGCAACACGGAGAGCTTTGTGGGACGCCATCATGGACGCGCTGATAGGCACCAGTTGCTGTCTTTTGGAAAATAATGTTGCAATTATACCACTCAAGACTACTTCTGTGCTACTTTAAAAGGCAGACATTTAACTTTAATACATTGCTGCACTCTAAAAAGATCAAGGTTAGAAAATATTGTACACAAAGTTATTCACTGAAAAAAAACTAATGGCCCTGACAAGTAATAAGATCAAAAGCAGTATAGTTGAAGTGATCCATCTCAACTGAGAAAGGAGCTGTACTGAGTCACTTACAGTAGTTGTGAATCTCGTCTTCAATTGTGTCTGCATGACTTTATTATACTGACACCTAGTGGCCAAGCTGTGCACACCAGAAAGAGCCACAATAAATGAAACATGATGCACAAACTCTTTACTACTTTACATTATGTTTGATTGTGTTATTAATAGGACCCGCTTTTAAAAAATCAGCAAAAAAACAGCCAATTTGGGGTTTTAATGCAATAAAAAGATAATGGCGATGCAAACTCCACACCCAGCCCTACCAAAAAAACAAAACTAACAAAAAACTGAAATTAAGTCTGACCATATTTTCTCAAAGTTTTTCTCCCCGAATAATTAAGGACAAAATGTTAATTTTTGTTGTTGTAAGCGTTGATGGACAAAAAGTAAGCTTAAATTTATCGGTTAACTAATCAGTTATCGGAGTTTTATTCTGCCAAATATTGGCATGGGCCTAAAAAAATCCATATTTAGGACCTAGTTATGTTTTTATTATAAGTATAGTGCTTTTTTTTTCGTATTGACAAACAATTTTTACGAAGTTTTTTTGGGGGGTGGAAGCAGGAAGGGATTACATTAATGGCAATTCCATTTAAGTGTGGTCACGCAATGACATCACCACGGAATAAACAGTCGGCCTTATTACTACAATGTGCTCATTAATCGTAATCATAATGCCTTACATTATCGCGTTGCAGCACAAAGCGGTTGTTTCTATGTGTGTTGTTCGTAACATGTTTTCAGACCCAGATTGTCCGATTTATGCGAGAGCATTTGTCACCCCCGCCGGCAGTCACATCGGGGGCAGAATTCCATCAATCCTTTAAAAAAAAAAAAAAAAAAGACCAAGCGGGCCAAAGATGGTCTTAGCGATTCACACAACTCCAGAGACATAAGCCGACACTCGGCGGGACCACGCGTCACGCTCGTGCGCTCCCAAATGGCGGCTGACAAGTGGGTGTCGGACTTGGCGGCGACAGCTCGGCGGATTGCGTGAAAGTAAGATGGCGGCGGGGAGGGTGGTCGGCGATCTCATTTGGGGGGTGTCGCTGAATTGTCAGCGACAATCAGCAGGCTGGCGAAGCACTCGAGCCGTCACTCTTCGGCGCTTCATCCCCAGCATCCGATGGCCGCTTCTGACGTTTTTCATTTGGAATCAACATCTTGCATTGTCACGGACAACAAATTTGGGCTGGCCCACTTGTGACGACGACTTAGCGTTATGACAGCACGAACGGATGCGACAACCTGGACTCAACGTTACTTATGTGGGGGGAAAAAAAGAAAAAGATTTTCACTTTTAACTTTCCCCATTTTTCAATTGTTTTTATCAGTTTGTTTGTTTATATATATATATATAGTTTCTTTACCTTTGTCAAGTCAAAATCTTTCAATCACATTTTTTCTCATTTCTTTAATTTTGTGTTCATTTTTTCATTACTTTTATTACTTTCGTGACTAACCATTCATAATCTTAGTAGAAGCCAAAATGTAATTCCTCGACATCATGAGGACTACTTTTGGATCCCGACCCACCAGTTTGCGACTTTACGTATCGCCGACATTTGGAACCGAAGACGGTTGGGTTGGCACGCGGGTGTGATCGTACGTCTCCCTCCTGATCCCGGACATCTGCTTGATCCTTGACACAGGCGGAGTCCAGGTCCCCCGCGGCGACTGCGCCAGACTGACCGGTGGAGAGCAGCTGCCGAGGTCTCGCAACAAGCGCGATCAGCTGCTCGCTGTAGCGCGGGTGCGAAAGAGGGGTTCAGTTGGGAGGACGGAGGTCCTCTCACTTGAGTCCTTACAGCAATCGAGCAAGGAAAGAAAAGTTTGAATAAAAATCTTTCTGGTGGAAATAGAGCGAGGGAGCGCATATGCAAGGAGTGCATACGGGTGCAAAGGAGGCATCTATTTTGGGGAGAGGCGTTTTTTATTATAATTCTTTTTTGACCATACATGCATGCAGCTATCTCTTCAAGAGGCCGATGGAAACAAGAAGGCGTCTAATTAGAGGACTGGTGTATTTTTGTTTTGTTTTTGTTGAAGTGAAACTTGGAAACAGGGAAGCATTTATTCGGGGGTAGGCCTTTAAATTCAAGGCGGCAACTATTATTTGTTATTAATTACATGTTTTTATTTGATCAGGTGGAAAACAAAGACAAGCAGATGTCTATTCGGGGAGAGGCCTTTATCTTTTTGAGGAGTAACGCGTAAACAGGGAGGTGTGTATTTGGGGAGAGGCCTTTATTTTTTATGAATATGCAGAATAGTAGATGTCTATTTGGGTAGAGGCGTTTATACTGCATGTTCCAGCAGAGGAACAAAAATAGGTGAGAGGTGTTTGTTTATTCCAGCGCACAACAGAATCAGGGAGGTATCTAATTGAGGAGAGGCATTTATTTTTTCAAGCGGGCGATGAAAACAGGAAGTTGTTTACTGTATTTAGGGAGAGGCCTTTTGTTGTTGTTTTTGTTGCATTTTCTGTTTTGGGTGATGTCTCTATTTGTTCAAGCGGACCTTCGATACAAAGAAGCATCTCTTTGGGGAGAGGTATTTATTTATGAGTCATCCAATTTTTTTTACGGTTTAAATATTGAAGTAGACCACTAAAGTACTTTTTCAACATCATCGATTTGTTCAAGTGATGACAGAAACCGGGAGCTGCTTATTTAAAGAGAGGCGCAGAAAAAAACCTGCTCGAGCGGGTTCAGGTGACCTCAATTGGGCGATTTCCAGTGAGAACTTAAAAGAAGTTTGGTGAATGCAGCATGAAGGTCTCATCGTCACCGTCACCATCACAGGAACAAAAAGCGAAAGCTGATGAAATAACAAGTGCGAGGAAAGAGTACGATTCAAAAAAAAAAAGAGAGAGAAAGACTGCGAAGGACACCCGGCGCCCGCTTCATTCACACCAACCTAAGCACTCCAATAACACGAAAAATGGGTCGCCATGACGACCCTTCACCCGAGTGCCTCACGTCCGGAACATTCAACGCCCCTTTACAATGAACTACTTATGTTCTTCAGGCATTCAGTAGGATTTCAAACACACGTTTCACTGGGAAAAAAACAACGGCAACAGAAGTAACTGCAACCAGATATAAAAATGATTTCACTAAAACCTTTGACTAAGTCTGCTTATTAGCGCCCCAGAGAAGGATGTAGTCTTGAGAGAAGGTACTAGTCCCGAGAGATTCGTCTGGCCCCAGGGGAAGGTTGTCGTCCTAAGAGAATGGTCAGGACTAGACCCTCGTCCTCAATGACGGTTCTTGTCCTGAAACAAAATTATTTTCCAGAGAAGGTCTAGTCTTAAGCGAAGCTACTAGAAACCAAAGAGGTTCTTGTTTCATGATGACTTTCTCGTCCCAAAAGAAGATTCTAGCTTCAAGGATTGGTCTTGTCCCAAGCGAAGATTCTAGTCCAAAGACATCGATTTGGTCGAAAGGGATAAATCGAGTCCCAAGACATTGGTCTGGTGATAGAAAGTGTCCTCGTCTCGAGTTAAGTTTCTAGTCCCAAAAGAAAGTCCTAGTCTTGAGAGAATATTCTAGTCCCAAAAGAAAGTCCTAGCCTTGAGATAACATACTCATCGCAAGTGAAAGTTCTAGTAAGTCCCAAGACATTGGTTCGGTCCCAAGGGAAGGTTCGAGTCTCAAGTGAATGAACTGGCCCTAGGAGATGGTTATAGTCTCAAAAAACGGTCTAGTCCCAAGTGAAGGTTCTAGTCCCAAGTCATTGGTCTGGTGATAGAAAGTTTCCTAGTCTCGAGTTAAGGTTCTAGTCCCAAAAGAAAGTCCTAGTCTTGAGAGAATATTCTAGTCCCAGGGTTCTAGGGTCTAGCCCTAAAACAAGGTTATATTGCAAAGAGAAGGTCTTAGTCTTGAGAGTTTGATACGAGGACACAGAGAAGGGTCTGCTTTTGAGATAACATACAAAGTTCCCGTAAATCCCAAGATATTGGTCCGGTCCCAAGGGAGGCTTCTAGTCTCAAGTGAAGGCTCGAGTCCCAAAAGAAGGTCCTAGTCTTGAGAGAAAATACTAGTCCCAAGATTATTCCCTGATCCTCACTGAAGGTTGTAGTCCTGACATAAGATTCAATTGCAAAGAGAAGGTTCTGGTCTTGAGAGTAGATACGAGTAACCAGAGATCATTCTGGTCTTGAGATAACATACTCGTCCCAAGGGAAGGTTCCAGTACCAAGACATTGGTCTGGTCTCGTCTCAAGAGAAGGTTCTAGTGGTCCCAACGGAGCATTCTCGTCTTGAGAGAAGTTTCTAGTCCCAAGAGAACGATGGAGTCCCATGAAAACGTTTGATCAAATTCAACCATAGAAGCAAATGAATTGCTTTTCAAAGTTTCATCTTGTAACTGGATCTCATTTTTAATGATTGCGATATTATGATTGGATTTGTCTTGCATATGAATAGTGCTGCACCAATCTACGACGTCAGCTGAAATGCAAAATAAGACTTGATGAAAAAGCCGCAGTTTATTTGCCTGTTGCCAATGAAGGAATGTAAAAATGTTACCCAATGAATCATTTAGGGGTCGTTTAAGAATTGATTTTTGCTCCCCTTCATGTAAAAGCGCCTGCTTAACACTCTCCCTCGACGAATGTAATTAAAGTGATCCTCCTACGCCAGCAGAAAAAAGAAAGATATGTAAAAATATGTAAAACTGCGTACAGGCAAGAGTGCAATGTTTTAACTTGTTTTTTTTTATATATATCGTTTGGAATTTCAACGCTGTAAAAACAAAATAAGTTGAACATTTTCACATTTTTTCAAACATCAACGGATGAGCATTCGAGTACGTATCTCGATACCGTTGTATATTGTTGCCTGTGTCTGTTGTTGCCTATGCAAAAAAATAGAATCAAAAGATGAGTTTCTTTTCCCAAAAATGCTGTCTGGCCTTTTTCCTGCAGACAAATTTGCGGGTCGTCAGAACCACAGCTACGGCCAGCTCCTCGCTATCACCTTCACCTCCGAGAGACCGGAACTGCTTCCCGACCGCGTCGCCGTGCTCCTCGAAGGCTCAGGAATCACGCTCGGCGCCGAACTTGCACCCGGCCCCGTGCAACAAGGCCACCCCGGGTTCACGCCGTGGAAAACCTTTGTCGTCAGGTAGGAAACACGACAAAAAAAATTTAAACACAAGGTTCTAAAACAAATATAACTTATTCTGGTGCTAGAAAAAAATCTGGCTTTATTCTCATAATATTTATTTTGCTATATCTAAATAAAAAATGACTATTCTCCTAAATTGTATCATTGTTGTAATATTACACCTTTAAAATACATTGCAATTAATTTTTTTGTTAGAGTACACCTTTAAAAACTTTGTCCAAAAAAATATAACTGTGTTAATTTGATGTTTTTTTTCCAGCAAAAAAAAAAGGCATCTTTATTCTCGTAAGATTATGACGGTCTTGGAAAAAGGACTTTATTCTTATGAGATGACAATTTTTTGAGTTAAAATGTGTAATCCTTGTTAGAGTTCAACTTTCTCCTGCTTTGTTCTCATAAAATCACAATTTTACTGTCGTAAACTTTTTTCTGCAGAAAACAATGTAATTCTCATAACATTGTCATTTTATTCTTGTAAAATTACAACTTTTTATTCATTATTAAAATACGACTTCAGCTCATAAAATATCACTTGATTATAAAAATAAAAAAAAGAACAATTTATTCTCATAAGATTACAACTTCATTTTGTTAAAACTTTTTTTTAAATCTAACTTTAGTTTTGTAAGCATATTCTTACAGTTAATACTTTTGAATCTGGTCCTCATGCTCCTTTGCACTAACGCCAAAAATCAGCTGATGCAACCTTAGTTCAAAACTGCCGTTTGTAAACCTTCTAACGAGGCGAGAATAGGAATTTTTCCAGCGTAGCCAAAAGGGTCAAAGTGGTCGTTCGGATCTGGGAATGAATTTAAATGAATTTGTGATGAGGTGTGGGGGGGGGGGGGGGTTCATAGTGAGGGAATGCATGCCAAATAGTGGACAGAATGACAATGGAGTGATAAATGGGAAGAAGTCAAGTCAGTGTAACTCCACATGATGACATCATCTTTATGACAACAAATCATATTTTTTTTAAAAAAGATGTGGAAATAACATGACTAAAAAGGGAAGCCGGAAATAAAGAGCACTACAGTATATTAATTATTTTAACCCTTTACCTGCTTAAATTACATCCATAAGCACTATGCCCATTTGGGCTCTTTTGCTAACCAATACAGCTGTTGTGTGTGTCCATGATTATGTTTTAGTAGACTTGTCATAGGTGGTTGCTCCACAGTGTTGTTGTGTCCATCCATGTTTTTGTTCCAGCAAGTTATGATTTGTTGTCGCTCCACAATGCTGTGTGCGTCCGTGTGGTCATTCCGCAATGTTGTGTGCATAACGGGTGGACGCTCCGCAGTGTTGTGTACGTCCATGCTTACTTTTTAGTTGATCCATTGTATGTGGTCGCTCAGTTGTATTGTCTGCATCAATGTGTTGTGTGTATAACAGTTGGTCACTCCACAATGTTGTGTGCGTCCATGCCTACGATTCTGTTGATCCATGGTATGTGGTCACTCCGCTGTATTGTCTCTATTCATGTGATCATTCCACAGTGTTGTGAGGATCCATGGCAATGTACCAGTAGACTCTTATGAGTGGCCATTTCACAGTGTTTTATGCATCCATGTTTACATTTCAGTTGATCCATTGTAGGTGGTCGCTCCGCAGTGTTGTGTGCGTCCACAATGTTATTCTGCAATGTTGTGTGCATCTATGTCTATGTTCCAGTAGAGGCTGTGTGGTCATTTCAGTCTTGTGTATGTTCATATTTATTTACGAGTAGAGTTTAATGTGTGGTCACTCGCCAATGCTGTGTGCATCCATGTCTATGCTCCAATAGATTTTAACAGGTGTTCACGCCACAATGTTGTGCATGTCAGTGTTTATGTTCCAATTGCCTCATGGCAGGTTGTCACTCCACAATATTGTGTGTATCCATGTTTATGTAGAAGTAGATGTGCAGTCGCTCCACAGAGTTGTGCAGATCCATGCGTATGTTCCATTAAACTCATGGTAGGTGGTTGCTCCGCAATGTTGTTTAGGTATAAGTTTATATTTCAGTACGCTCTGACATGCAGTCACTCCACAATGCTGTGTGTATTCCTGTTTATGTTCTAATAGATCTGGTCACGCCACAATCTATTCCAGTAGACATGAGGTTGCTCCACAGTGTTGTGTGTGTGTGTGTTTTTGTACCCAGTTGTGCTTCATTTCTCTATTAGCCATTTTTATTGATATTGACAGCACATTTCAGTAGCTACTGTTATTTAATTAATCCATTGAATTAGCAATTAGGGAAATTATGCGCGAGTTAACGTTTCTCGTGAGGCGTCCACATTCTGATGTACACGCACGCACGCACGCAGCTAGTATCAAGAGGTGGAGAGCTGATTGGTTGTGCGAGGCAGTGGAGCGGTCTTGTTAAGAAGTTCTCTGCAGGTCTCATTAGACTCCTCACATCGCCTTTGCTTCGCCTCACACTTTTGCGCATCGCTCCAAATACCCCCCCCCCCCCCCACACACACACATCCACCCCCACCCCACATTCCACCAACACCCTGGCGTCCGTCTGTCACACGCTCACGCTTGCAAAAAAAAGAAACCGCAAATGACAAAAACTCAGTAGGAAGCTCATCCCAAGACTTGATCTCGACCAGATGAATTATGGAGTACATGTCTTCCTTTTTTAAGTATTAATGTTCAGCAGCACCTTTTCTACCGTTTTTATTCAATAGTAAATGTGTTACTATTTATGTACTACTTTTTTTTCTTTTTTTTTATATATTCAGGAATACATGGGGTACTATTTTGCTACTTGATTTTTGTGCTATTGTTTTATATATTGGTACACGTGATACAATTTTCTTTAACTCAGTACGACAATTTTTTGATTCAGCAGTACATGTTACAATTTTTTTTAAATTGTTTCTTTAGGGATGTTGATAACACTTTTTTTCAGACCGATACCAGTACTCAACTCTTGAGTAGTCATTGATTCCAATACCACTAGTAGTCTTGTTAGCCTACATCAAATTTCCACCAAAAATGACAGATCATTTTAAATAAAGACCTAAAACGTCCCAATGTAGTTCAATATTTTCCTTAAAATTGCATTAAATTAATGTCAATTTTCAATTCTTCTCATTTCTAGGTCCTGATCGTAAAATGGCCACAAGAGGAGCACCGGTATCTTGAAATTAGGCCTCTTATCGGCCCGATACTGATAGCTGGCATCGGAACACTCCCATATTATTTATTAATATATTTATTAATATAAGTCTTGGAGAAACTGGTGCTGGTGTCAGATCAGTACGATTCAGCGGGCGTCCATCTGTTGCCACAAAATCCCAAACAATCGAAGGCGTCAAGCGTGGCGTGCAAATAAGAGAGTCGGAGAGACGCCTTGATAAATAAACATGAGTTCACACACACACACACACACACACACACGCGCGCGACTCTCTTGACTGACAGCCCCCAGAATCCCGATCCGGTAAATTTGTTAACCGGTTAAGCGGCGGCGGTGCAAAGATCATCACGCCATCGCAGCGCGGCGGATTAAATTGAGGCGCGAGGATTTGAGCCGAGGGCCGAAAGATAAGAAGGGGGAGATGATTGGTTGGGATGAGCCGGCAAACAACGTTTGCCTTTTTGTATGGAACGCTCCATTCCAAAAAACGTCACAGGAAGTCCAGTGAGCGCTTGTTTATTGCGAGGGATTACATTTCACACGTACTCGCAATAACTGGAAATTTGTAATATAACACGAGACCTTATTAAAAAAATGAAAGCTTTATATCGATTTATCCCTGTCATATATATATATATATATATATATATATATATATATATATATATATATTAGTGTTTGTATTTCCAACAAGTCAGCACCGTGACATCATCCAATGATGAGCTGGTGGTTGGGGGCGGTGCCAGACTCTGCTCGCCGACGATTATAGCGGGACAATGGCGCTCCCGTCGGGGGTGAGCGCAGCGCTGACTTTGTTCACTTTGGCCGCTTATCACCGTCTGGCCGGCGCTGTGAACACAGCCCCCCTCTGGGGGCCCCCGCTTTGTAATTGCATCTCTTTAATTAGAGGGGAGGAGCTCATAGTCATATACATGAAGTTGACAGTCATTTACATTGATGGAAATGCCGGACCTGAACACATCGCAGCGGTGTTTGGCTTTTTCTTTGTCTCGTGTTTAATGTAATACCACAATAGATAATGAACATGATTTTGGCATGTCCCACATACTGTTTAGCATATTGCATGTGTCTTTGTTGTCCACCCTGTCATTGTGGAGTAACTGCCCCCTAAAAAAAAAAAAAAAAAAGTTTTGAAGTATTTTGTCTTTTGAATGATGGCTGAAACAGTGGATGATTTCAAAAGAAATCATTCTGTTTTATCCTTTTCATCATGTTATGTGTGTAGTTGGATGATGTCAGGCTTAAGGTGTCCACTCTGTCATATGGAAATATCAATTGATCTAAAAAAAAATATATATATATATATACATTTCAGAGATTTGTTGAACAATAGACAATCAGCTTGCTAACTGAAATAAGCTGTAAAGTGAAGGTCAACCGTGTGCTCATTAAATGCTAATGTTAGCTTTAAAAAATGTCCACCCTGTCAGCAAGTTGAAATATTATGTTCATTGTCTGCTTTCAATTATTTCCGTTTTTTTTATGTGGGGCTTGACCATTATGCATTTTTGACAGTATAACCGTTTTCTCATTAAAAGCTAACATTAGCTTTAAAAAATAAATCCTCCCTGTCAGCACGCTCAAATATTATATTTAATGTCTGTTTTCAGTTAATGTATTTATTTTTATGTGGGGCTTGACAATATGCTTTTTTGACAGTATAACCATGTGCTCAATAAATGCTAGCATTAGCTAAAAATAACATGTCAACCCTGTCAGCACGCTCAAATATTATGTTTATTTTCTGCTTTCTGTTAACTTATTTAAATGTGGGAGCGTGACCAATATTCATTTCAGACAGGAGAACATGTGCTCATTAAATGCTAACTTAAGCACACACAAAAAAAATGTCCACCCTGTCAGCAAGCTCAAATATTATGTTTATTTTCTTCTTTAACTTATTTTTTAAATTTGGGCGCCTGACCAATATTCATTTCAGACAACATAACCATGTGTTCATTAAATGCTAACATTAGCTAAAAAAATGTCCACCCTGTCAGCATGCTCAAAAATAATGTTTATTTTCTGCTTTCTTTTAACTTACTATATTTTAAATGTGGGAGCTTGACTAATATTTATTTCAGACAGCATAACCATGTACTCATTAAATGCTAACATTAGCTAAAAAAATGTCCACCCTGTCAGCAAGCTCAAATATTATGTTTTCAGTTAATTTATTTGTAATGTTGAGCCTGACCAATATACATTTCTGACAGGATAACGTGCTAAATACAAAGAAGATTAGAGTTCAATGGGAAATCTCAACTTTTTGCGAATGAAGAACCGTCATCGAGAAGGTGCTCACTGTACTTCACTGGGCAACGGTGTTATTCGTCTTTGAGGACGGAGCTGATGCAGCACCTGCGGCGGCGGCAATAAGACACGGCACCACAGTACATGTCAGATGTGTTACAGATCATCCCGCAGCCGGTTGAGTAAAGCTCAACTGTCAAGACGCCCGGAAGATGTCAAAGTCAGCACATTTGCATCCTCCGTCTTCGTGTCAGCCACATAATGTGTGTGGCGGCAAGCTTGTAATCATCCCCAAATGTGAAGATTACTGGTGCGGTGCGGCTAAAGTGTGATCAAAGAGACACTACACATCTGCTGTTTAATCTGTCGGAAACTTAAGAGGATGTGTTCTCGTGTCGTCGCAGGCTTGATGAAAGCCAGATGACGCCAAAGCTGCCCGCCTTGGAGTTCCGCCGGATCCTGTATGACGTGACAGCGCTGCGCATCAGCAACGCCGGAGGACTCAACTGTAAGTTACCCGACGTCATCAAGTACGGTGGCGCCTTGAGATACGAACCGTCCTTCGGACGATTTATTGCTTTGACTTGCCAGCACACAAAAACATTCACAGTGAACAAAAAAATGTGCATGGTGTGTAATTAAAACAACCATATACACGACTTTGGCTTTGTCAGCTAGCGTCATGCTAACACATAGTGGGAAACATCATAGGCAGGCTAATGAAGCTAAGGATTTGCATTGGCGTACATTTGGAATGACAATATTTTTGAAAACCTGGTACAACAACCAAATTTGCTATTTTAGAAGTGTGTATCAAATTGGTTGACCTTCGCATTCATCTGTACCCAAGAAGTCGCTCTCACACATTGCTCTCACTGCAGCTTACTATTATTATCATTATTATTGTGATTATTTATACAATAAATGAAATTGCATAACTTTCAAGTAAAGGCGCCCTCTAGTGGCTGTCACAGACACAACATGTACTTTTCTTAAACTTCATGATGAAAAAAACTACATTTATCTCTCTAACCCATATTAGAAACCTGGAAAACGTCACTCCTGCGCGTTGCTCGATGGCGGGAACCAATGCACGGTTAAACTTTTTTGGGGGGGCATTTCCTCGTGGAGACGACGTTTCTGTCAGATGCTCATCAATAATTGGAATGCAGAAAGGCAGAAAGGATTTGAGCATAAAATGTTAAAAGCGTCGAACACGGCGAGCTGTACTCGGTGCAAAAAAAAAGAGGACGTTTATTCCCAAATGTTGCTCACTCGTTCTTGAAATGTTTGCCGTGCTTCCTTTTTTCCACCACCATTAAGATTGGACGCCATTAGAGAAGGGCTTTAAAAAAAAAAAAGTGTACTTTACCAAGAATAGCATGTTCGAGAGATGTGCACATGATGAGAGCTTGCTCAATTAAACAGTCATAGATGCTAAGCTCATGTCCATGCTTTCATTTCTTTTTCTGGACGTTGCCCCTAGCAACATGGCCACCGCGTATGTCCATGCATTGCTTTTGATGGGAAAGTTGCCCATGCCAACATGGCTAATTCTGGAACTAATAGACCTTGATAACTTGCATTTGAAGTGTTGAAATCCAGAATCAGTTGAGTCCGTTAAATTGAGGTATATCTTTATGTTTGTATCATACTGCCCCCAGGTGGCACATGCCAGAAGGACCAGCACAATGACCTTTGAGCTGAAGTAAAAAAAAAAAAACGCTTTAATAAGTTGTGCATTTACTACACGTTTTTATATATTGATGGGAAAGTTGCCCCTACCAACATGGCCGCTTCTGGACCTAAAAGACTTTGACAACTACTGTCCAAAGGGTATTTGGAATGGACTGAACACTATTTTCTGTCTGTTAAATCCACCATCGGTTGGTTCAGGGTCCGTTAATAAAATGGGTAAAGTACAACTGATTGTCACAACGCTTTACTGAGTTGTACTTTTACTACATGTTTTTAACACATTGATGGGACAGTTGCCCCTACCAACATGGCTGCTTCAGAGATGGCAAATCCAGGTCCAGAAAGTAAAAACCCTGCCACAGTTTAGCTTTAGTCCCTCGTGCTAGCTACCTAGCTAGCTTGCTAAACAAGCACCCAGGGAGCTAGCTAGCTAGCACCTGGGGCTAAAGCCAAACTGTGGCAGGCTAGCTAGCTCCCTAAGAGGTAAACAAGCACCCGGGCTAGCTAGGGAGCTAGCTAGCCCGGGTGCTTGTTTACCTCTTATGCACCGTTTGGAGTGGTTCAAGGTCTGTAATTCTTCACACTTTTATTAAATTATTTCTTTACTGCTATCCTTTTATGTAGTACAATTATATAGCTATTTCTGTCTGTCCGCCTGTCTTTTAGTCCATGTGTCCCTGCATGAGGACACATATTCCAGGAGTTCACTTTTTTTTTTTTTTTATTGCCAACTATTCCCATTAAAAGCAGTGCGACATGAATTTCGAGGAAAAGGGCAGCGGCAACGTCGCTGGTCATTTCGCCGTCATCATTTTTCCTCGGAATCCTCCTTTTATCCCCGACATCCGTGGACCGCACCGGCGTTTCCCTCTTGACCGAGGCGTGACGCGCGCTCACTCGTCCCGTTCCGCCGGAGACAGATGAAAACGATTGGCGGCGTAATGAGGGCGACGTGAGCGAAGAAGGCGGAGCGTGACCGCTTCTAACGAGCGGCCGCGCCGACATTCCGTCCGTTTTAATGAAAGCCGGGTTCATTTGCGGCGCGGCGGGATAATAAGACGGGCCCGGCCTGTCCTCTTCCTCAGCGGCACGTTAGCCTCCTGCTTTTACCTCCGGAATTTTAATCGCGCGGAAGAGAAACGAGTAGAAAGTGTGAAATGAGGCTGATTTTCAACACGGAATTTGCCGTCATGTAAAAGATATTTGACACTCTTCGTCTATCGAGCATGTCACATCACGGTCCAATTCCAATTTTGGATTTGAATTAGGTAGGACGTTAAGCGCAGAGTCCTCAGATTTTACGGTCGTTAAAATAACGACAGGTAGCAGAGAGCGCCAGAAAAAAATATGTTTAAGGGAGCAGAAAGGTGTCAGATGAGAACAGCGGGAGCGACGCCTTGATGGAATTGTGACATGAAAGTTTTCGGCAGATGGCGCGTCTGCCTGAAAGCCACTTGGAGGGGCAAAAGTTGAAAATCGTTAGCGCGCTTTGCTGGTGAAAGATTCTGGCAGATTTAAGATGCAGCAATGGCACGTTGGAGGGGGTGGTTCGCATGTCTGCTTTGCATTCCTGTAGGTCAGGGTTCGAATCTTGGCCGTTTTTATCTTGTGTCTCACATTCCAAAAGTCTGAGGGTAACTGAAGACTCCGAATTGTCCATAGGTTGGCAAAAGTCCTAGGTGTATCCCGCTTCTCTCACCAGGAGTTATCTCATATTTATTATTTATATTGCTCATAGGTGTGAATGGTTCAGGCAGTATCCCACTTCTCTCACAAAAAGTCACCGGAGCTTAACTGAACACTCTAAATTGTCTGTAGGTGTGAATGTGAGTGAATGGTTGTCTACCAATCTAGGGTGTATCCCACTTCTCTCGCCAGAGTCATTTTAGGGTAACCTGAAGACTCTTAATTGACCATAGGGTCAAGTGTGAATAGTCATTTGTCTATATTGTGTCCTGTCATTAGCGACGACCACGTCAGGGTATCCCACTTCTCTCACCAAAAGGCATCCTGTTTAATATAAGACTTCAAGTTGCTCATATGTGTGAATGTGCGAGTGAATTTTTATTTGTCTATATATGGTGTGCCCCGCTTCTCTCGCCAATATTCATATTCCGTTAATAGAATACGGTAAATTGTACGTCGGTGTGAATATGAGTGTGAATGGTCATTTTTTGTGTCCTTTCATTTAGCTGGTGATCCGTCCAATGTGTATCCCACTTCTTTCACCAAAAGACATCTTTGACTAATAAAAGTCTTTAAATTTCCCATACATGTAAATGTGAGTTTATCTGCATTTGGTTGCCAACTCGTCTAGGGTTGACCCCACTTCTGTCGCCCAAAGTCAGCTGGGATAGCTCACCTCGAATGTGGATCGGGTGTAGAAAATAGACGGGTGAATTTTCCATAGTATGTCCCCTTGAAGTCAAGTATACTTTGTGTCTCATCTCCAGACACATCTCAGCTCTCGGGGGTCAATCTCGCCTCTGCATCCTTCGCCGATGGTGAGACGGCGCCCCCTGCCCCCTGGGTGGAAAGCTGCACCTGTCCCACCGGCTTCGTGGGCCACTTCTGCGAGCAATGCGCACCCGGATTCACCCGGGAGGTCCCCAACGGCGGGCCCTTCTCCACGTGCATCCCGTGCGACTGCCATCAGCACGGAACTTGCCACCCAGAGACTGGTAAGCAATCCACTCTTATTGAAAGTGAAAATCAGCAAGTTGTTGACGCCCGTCCAAAAAGTTTGCCACTAGATGGCGCCAAAGTATTTTTTTAATTGTTAGACACGGCTTAGGCACAAATGTTGCAGGGTGGATCGTGGAACATTTTGTTGCAGAAGGAAGGTAAGTTTGCATGATTAATTATTCATTTCTAGTGATGGACCAGTATGGTTTATTTTCAGGGCCGATGCCGATTATTAATAGTCAAGGAGGCCGATAACCGATATTTCAAGTCAATATTCATTTGCCGTAAAGGAGAAAATATTTGTGTCAAATGTTTAAATAAAAAAAAACTTTGTTGAAATGCCATTAAGCATGTTTGTTAAAACAACTTTTCATACTTTCACCACAATTTTAAACATATAAGGAATAGACATCTTTGTTTAAAAGTTTTTCTTTTAATTAATTAATTAATTAATTAACAGAGTGACAAATGCATGCGAATGTAGCTAATTTTGTGTTTTCGTCAGGGTTCCTAAAAGGTTTCAAAAGATCTTCGCAGACAGTGAAAAATTGTCTGAACCTGTTCAAAATTTTCTTTGCGACAAGTAAAAACTGTTTGTGAACATCTTACAAATCCTGATATCAAAAAAATAATATTGCTACGTTCGCAAGTATTCACCCCTCAGTGAGATACCAGCTATATCGGCCTTCAGATTCGTAAAAAGGCAGATGCCAAAATGTGTCAAAATGCCAAATATCGGCACCGATAATCGATCTTAATCTGGTCGAGCCGCTGCTTAGTCAGTGCAAGGTAGACTGCCATCTAGTGGTATTTAAAGCACACCACACTTAGCAATACTGCAGTGTTTCCAATACATTTTCCATCCATTCATTTTCTTTTCTTTTTTATGCATGTACAATAAAAGTTGTAACATTATTTATTTATTTATTTTAATGTTTTTATGTGGTCTCACTGTATGTTGCGGATTTTGACCTATTGCAGATGACTGACTGACTGTCAACCAGAAGTGTGACACATTTTTTCCAATACACGATTCACAATCAAATTCTCCTTTTTTTGGCTTTCCGTTTGTGGATTTTCTGATTCACTTCCCCCGCAGGCGATGTCCTGTAAAATAGTAAAGCGGCAGCTGTTGGGCGGCACAAACACGCCAAGCTTATTTATTTATATTGGCGTGCGCGAGGCCTCCCCGAAGCGTCTTTCACGCAATCTTGCGCTCGCGAGTGGAGAATTCAAAAAAAGAAAATACACAAAGTCCCCGCTTTAGAAAGAAGACGGGTATTTCTTTTTCTCCCATCTTTTTTTCTTTCCTCAATCTCGACCCAGTTAGCAGACGCCGCCAACTATGCCTGCGAGTGTCGCTTACGTTGTGTTTGTAATCAGGGCCGTGCCGTGATTTTTGATTCATTAATAACAAGAGAAAAATATATATATGAGTGGTGGAACGTGGTCGGTTGGGATTGTGTACGGATTGGTTGGTGGGGGGGGACAAAAACATAAGTGCACATTCACAGTCAATACCATTTTGACGTGTCAAGGAAGCTAAAACATACATAACGTAAAACGCTAAGCCTAACTTCAAAATAAAATTTACCAGACACAGTAACACACTGACGGTAATGTAATAGCCCGAGCACACTTTTACTTTGAAGTTCACCCTCGTCGTGGCGTGATGTCTACCTTGACTTCCATTTTAGACGTTCCTTTATCGCAGTCAATTGACTTTGTATTGCGACCAACACATCAACACAACCCTATCCCGAACTCATGTTCAATCGCTAATTGAGGACGCTAAGAAACCGCTAATTAATTACGACGTCATTGTACGATACCGTTGATACGGCAGAAGTCTCCGACGTAAGTGGCTAGCTTATTAGCATGACCAACGAGTGTCTTGGCTGCAGGCACAACACAGCTGGTAAGTAAGTTAGACAGCTGGTACCTGATTTACTTTAATTCTTTTTATTTTTTATTTTCAGGACCAAGGCTACTTTGTAAATCACTCTCCATATTTAAATGAAGGGAATGTGCCCTAAATTGCACGTTGGGGTCTTTTTATTCTTAAAAAGAAAAAAGATGAACACAACTTTGTCTTTATTTATTTTTATAAAACACGTTTGCCCATTAAACAAGAAAAGCATTCAACTCAAAATGTCAAACTTAGCTGTTTAGATGATAGGAACACAACTTTAAGCCATTAATACTTAGTTATTTTACACATGAACCATGTAAAAATAAGAATGGTTCTGCCTCAGATTGCAAAAGTGTTCCTAAATCCTAAACGGCTATATTAGACATTCTGAAGTGATTTTTTATGTATGTATTATTATTTGATGGGAAAAGGCATTTTACCAAGTAAATGAAGACACTAAATCCTACACGGCTATATTAGACATTTTGAATTATTATAATTTTTTATTTCGTGGAAAAAGCGCTTTACAAAATAAATTAACTCTTTGACTGCCAGACGTTTTCAGAAAAGGGATGCCGTCAGTGCCAGCCGATTTAAGCATTTTGACTGATCTTTCAAGGTCCACAGAAAATGTTCTGTTTGGACTATGGAAACACACGTACTACCAAATGAAAGATTGGACTTTCATCTTTCATCAGAAAAAAAGAGTTTGTTTCTACCTTATTCCGTTCTTTAGTAATCAACAATAGAAAATGGTTAGTTTGACCCAATTTCGCCTGTTTTGGACCAAAATACGGAGAAATCAAGCTTTTAGTGAAACGATATTATTTCATGCATTCTAGTGAATTTTACACTTCTTTTTGTCCATGAATGATGCCACAAACACCTAAATAGTGCTTTACTTCTATAAAACACTACCACCAAGAATGAAAAAGTGTTTTTTGATAGCAAAATACGTTTATTTACATTCAACAGTGTAACAATTTGACAACAATTTGGCAAACTATTTACAAATGTGTGCAACTGTGGTGCTATTTACAAATATGTGGATGTTTCAACGACAGTTTTTCTTTTTGTAACACTCTCCTGCGTGCAAAGAGACGCAACAGCATTTGCACAACAGATTGCCTCTTCGCGTGCAAAAGCTCCACTTTCTTGCAGGCCGTTTTTTCCGGGGAATAGCAAGTATATACTGCAGTGTGTGTTGCCATAAAGTCTAATATCAGGATCATGCTACGGTTACGTTACGGTGATGTTACGTTGTGGCTTCCTCATGTCCTTCGGTTGCTATACCGAGTGGTAGATGTTCTGATCCATTTTATCCACTCCATTCATGGTGGCATCGTAGTCCAGAAACAGTGTCTTCTCCGTGATCAGACTGTACCCGCTCCTCCGATGAATATGCATTGGACTCGGGGTACTCTTCATTGTCCGCTTGTGCAGCTCCGGCGTTAGCAGCGGTAGCCGCGCTTAGCCGGTGAGGCTTACTACGTAATCATAGCAGTTGCGTCAAAGCTTCCAACTTTGGCGTCAAGCTCGGAGTCATCATCATCATCATCATCAATCTGCATTGGTCGATGCCAACTCTCCATCGCCCGATCGAATGTCCGATTGTGTAGAAGTACCCGGCCGGCTATTGTGCGCGTTTTCCGGCCTTAGCAGCGCTAGCCGCGCTAGCCGCGCTTAGCCGGTGAGGCTTACTACGTGTTCATAAACACGTCAAGGCTTCCAACTTTGGCGTCAAGCTCGGAGTCATCATCATCATCATCATCAATCTGCATTGGTCGATGCCAACTCTCCATCGCCCGATCGAATGTCCGATTGTGTAGAAGTACCCGGCCGGCTATTGTGCGCGTTTTCCGGCCTTAGCAGCGCTAGCCGCGCTAGCCGCGCTTAGCCGGTGAGGCTTACTACGTGTTCATAAACACGTCAAGGCTTCCAACTTTGGCGTCAAGCTCGGAGTCATCATCATCATCATCATCAATCTGCATTGGTCGATGCCAACTCTCCATCGCCCGATCGAATGTCCGATTGTGTAGAAGTACCCGGCCGGCTATTGTGCGCGTTTTCCGGCCTTAGCAGCGCTAGCCGCGCTAGCCGCGCTTAGCCGGTGAGGCTTACTACGTGTTCATAAACACGTCAAGGCTTCCAACTTTGGCGTCAAGCTCGGAGTCATCATCATCGTCGACATCAATGCGCTTTTTAGTATTGATTGATGCTTTACGTCTGAGAAAAATGCTCAAGCGTGAGTTGCTTGCAACCGGTTGCTTGGTCAAGCCACAATGGCTTGAACCAGCCATTGTCTCCTCAACACTCTAGCTCCGCCTCACGTCTTCTACTGACGCCCACGGTGGGCGGCCCATCCAACCTTGTGCAAAGAGAGTCATCGCTGCCATCTAGAGGCCAAAACGAGTCATTAAACTTACCTGATCTGCCTGATATTTTCAGCACAGCTGCCCAAGGCTTTCCTGCACCCGTTTTCATAATAAAATAAAAAAAACATAGGGGACGTCTTTTAACGTCCTCGGCGCCCTTCCCTAGGTTTATGCTAAACGTTTTATAACGTTTATGGCAGTCAAAGAGTTAAGACAAAGTATTATTTATTTATTCATTTTTATCCGAAAAATGATCCGATCCGTGACTCAAATCCGTGATCCGATCCACCACTAATTTGATAGTAATTTTCTGTTTGTGCTCTGAGCAAACGGGATGTTCTATGTTACTGTTGCTATTAGCATTAGCATTCCTTGTCCACAAAAAGGCAAGACATGACTTTTTCTTCTTAATTTGTTTTGACAATCGAGGCGTCAGTTTGAAAGCGCGTTCCCGACACCTACAGGACGTAACTGGAACAGCAACCTCTTGAGTATATTTAAATAGAGAGTGATTGCTAAATGTAGGAAGAAAAATGTGTTTAATTCATTTTGAATAATTACAAAAGCCCCATTTTTAATTAGATTCATTTTTAACTGGTGTTTCTCCACTATTATTTCTGACGGCGTGCGCGGCATGATTAGACTGGTTAACCGCGTCTCCGCCAACAACGTCTCATTTGCTTGCAGATTCTGTGCGGCTCTTTATGTTGTGGGAGGCTCTTTTTTTCTCGCCGAAACACTCGCAGGCTTGTTCTTGCTCTTTTTCATCTTCCTTAGTCCTCGTTGCACCTGCTCTTTGCGTCGTCTTCATCACGCCGCACTTCCTGAGCACTGCTGTCTTTTTCTCTACGGCCTGCCTTTAATGTGTTTGGTCGCTGCTGCTGCTGCTGCAAAAAAAAAAAAAAAAAAAAAAGGCAGGAATTGGAAAAGGCTTTCCAGGAAGTAATTAGAATTTGTAATTATCACAGGTCATTGATGCGTGGTGGAGCCATGTGCAGAGCCCATTTGAAAACCAAAACAGCAGCACTGAGCAAGGCACATCAAGTGTACAGTGTGAAATTCTACGCATTATTAAAGATAAGATGATTATACGTACATACGCAGTTCAATCAGACTCTCGGTGTTTAGACCGATATTTGCTCACTGCACAATGTCGTGTGAGTTATTGTTTGTGTTCTAGTTAGCTACAGTGGACCTTCGCTATTCAATGGGGATAGGAACCGAAATGGCGAAAATCCAAGTAAGGTATATCTGATGTACATTATAAATGCATTTTTCCAAACAAAGAGGAGATTTCAGATTCAATCATTTTCAGCAAAAACTAAGCGATGCTTGGAATACTTCCTGTTTTCATTCTTCCACTTTCAATTTTTTGTGTCAAACATAATAGTGTGCAGTCATTTAGCGGCTGATGGCGGAATTACACCCCAAATAAATGGAGGGCATAGTATAAATGTAGTTGGGTTTTTTTCGGGGGGGGGGGGGGGGGGGGTTATATTCCGAGAAAAAAATAGGAAATTAATTTGCCACTTTATAAAGTGAAAAAAAACCTCACAAATGTACGACTTTGTAAGGTGGCAAATTTCCGACTTTAAAAAGTGGCAAATTTGCGAGAGAGAAAAACTTGCAAATATGCGACTTTATAAAGTGGCAAATTTGCGAGAGAAAAATCACAAACGTGCGACTACACAGTGGCAAATTTGCGAGAGCGAAAAACTCACTAATGTGCAAGTTTATGAAGTGGCAAATTTGCGACTTTATAAAATGGCAAATTTTTCGAGAGAAAAAAGTTGGAAACTTACGACGAATACACCTAGCGTAGTTATAGTCTAATGTGAGGATTCGTCTGTGGTTAATGGGACACTGTTTATAAAATGAAAAGGCAGGATGGAGACGGATTCATTCTTAATTTCAACTTTACTTGTCATACACGGCAGCGAGAGCGACAACACTTCCTGATTCCCTATCAGCTGACTAAACACTAACCAATCAGAAGCTAGCATACTTTAGGTAAATGCAAGTGAATGACGGAGAGCAGCAGATTCGACACATCAACTTAGCTACTTGTACAAAAAATACCAAAATGTATGAATGTGTAAATAATAATTCTGGAAACGTTATTTTATTTGAACAAATGAACTTAAATACTTGATCCTCAGGGGTGTGGACCTTCGCAAAGCGAGGCGTCTTTGTCGCTGGCCAGTGGCCGTACACGACGCTTCAAAGTGTGAATGCTTAACATGATATGCTTAAAGTCATTACTATCTCCTTATTTAAAAACCCGACCGGAAAGTATTGGCACAAACATCTGAGTAGTTTGCTACATGTATTTTTCGTAAGTTTCTGAATTTTACTTCGAGAGTTTTTTTTTCCCCTCAAGATATTGCCCCCGCCCTCTAAAAAAATCAAATATATTTATACGTGGCCTTAATACGAAGTCGTAGCATGGTGTTATATAAACTGTACGGGGGGAAAAAAATGCAAAATGGCCGGAGTTCCATGTTTACGTTTCAGCTGAACCTTTTTATTTTGTTTTAAACTCGACTTGATATGAATTGTAAAAAAAAGCAACCGTGTTTACAGTAGACTTAAAAATGTGGTCACGAGACATTCAAATGTTTACATTCTAGACCAACGATAACTCGATGTCTCAAATTCTGGCTTAGTAACAAGTCGGGAATCTTCTTGAATTTGTCATTTATTTGACTTCGGCCGTTGAAATTAGCTGAGGACAAACAAAGAAGTCATCGCTTTGTTTGTTGCCGCAGCTGCTGTGACAAAAGTTCAATCCAAACTTTTGTCGACTTCATTTGCGCACAAAGCTAATGAGCTAACTATAGCCACACGCTCACACTTTGAAGATATTTACAAGCGGCTTGTAGCACGCATGCAAATGATGAAACGAGTGTTAAATATGGAGCGCCTCGTGTCCTCTTGAGTCGCTCTTTACGCCAAATCCCGCGGGGTGTCCTTTGGCGCCAGGCTACGGAGAGCCGCTAGCTAAAATTAAGCCTCGACGTCGGCTCGTCGTTGGGCTTCAGTTTTGCTGCATAAACAACAGCAACATTTTGTCGAGAGAAGTCGGTAAGACGTCCCCCGACCTGCCGTTTCTCCGCCCAGAATCCTAATCGGCGCGTAATCACGGGAGGAGCCGGAACGCGATCTGGGGAGTGGAATTTATTCAGCCCGTGCGGCGGCAAGTCGGCGCTTCCTAATCGTGATTTATTAACACTTGCCGTGTCGCGCTGCTTCTGTTTTGCAGTTGTGCAACAGCAGCACATTGAAAAAGGTTAATATTTGTGCTGAAAATGAGCAATGTTGCCTCAACCCAGCACAGCCTAATGATTGAACTTTTGCCTCTGCACGGAGACGAATGACATTCTGACCACACACACACAATTTAAGAACCAATTAATTATTGTTTTAATATTTAATTTCAGTGCTGTCCAAACATGAAACCGACTGCAACCTGTTTGTTAAATGCAGTGGCTCAGTTATAAGCCTGAATTTTCAGATAAATAAATACATTTTCATACAAATCCTACAGTGTACATGTACAAGTTTACTGATTAGTATTTTCTAAATTTGAGTTTAAATTTTTTTCGCAATAATCAATTTATAGATTCGTATCGGAATCGAATCGTGATACGTATCGGAATCGAACCGTGATACCAATCGAATCGCCAGGTACGAGGCAATTCACACCCCGACTACCAAGGTTATTTTAGTGAACTAAAACTAACGAAAAAACTAAAATTCCAAAAACAATTTTGTTAACGAAATTAAATAAAAACGAAAATGCTTATTAAAAAAACGAAAACTATCTGAAACTACATTTTATGTTTACAAAACTAACTAAAACCAACTGTAATCATAGCAAAAATGTCCTTCGTTTTAGTCTTTGCTAATCAGCTTAAGCCTGAGCCTTTGGGAATGTTTTATTTTGATATTAACCGGAATAAGGACATTTGATAGTGTGTCACACAAAAGGGACGTCATCGAGCAGCAGCCAATAGAAAAGGAATCGAATCGTGATACGTATCGGAATCGAATCGTGATACCAATCGAATCGCCAGGTACGAGGCAATTCACACCCCGACTACCAAGGTTATTTTAGTGAACTAAAACTAACGAAAAAACTAAAATTCCAAAAACAATTTTGTTAACGAAATTAAATAACAACGAAAATGCTTATTAAAAAAACGAAAACTAACTGAAACTACATTTTATGTTTACAAAACTAACTAAACCCAACTGTAATCATAGCAAAAATGTCCTTCGTTTTAGTCTTTGCTAATCAGCTTAAGCCTGAGCCTTTGGGGAATGTTTTATTTTGATATTAACCGGAATAAGGACATTTGATAGTGTGTCACACAAAAGGGACGTCATCGAGCAGCAGCCAATAGAAAAGCACCTTCGGATGACGTTGCTCCCATGGTGTTTTTTTAAATATTGCGGACATTTAATCCACTTTCTTTTTTTTTTTTGAACTAAAACTAATACTGACCAACGTGGCTTTTTCTCCTCCATCCAAAGCAGCCCAGCAGACAACGCCAGCGTTCCTATCTTTGTCGACTTCCCGCTCTGATAACCTCGGAGAGATGGCATTTAAACAGTTATTTGAAAAGTGGGGGACTCTAAACATTGACTCACCGGCGAGCATGCTAATGAGCCGAGTGTTTGCTTGTACATTAATTGATGCAATGGGACAGGTATTCCCTTTTTTGAAGACATTTCTCTTCTTTTTCTCACTACTTTTGCTTCACGAAAAGCATCTCGGAAAGAAAAGAAAAAAAAAAAGGCAACTTTGGGTTTCTTGGCTTCTTCCGCCAGACTGCAGCACTTGTGACATTTAAGCCATGCAAAACAGCCGCGCATTATTCCCCCCCGTTCCCCTCGAAAAGTTGGCCTCGCACAAATGTCAACGTGACAAACAAGTATGTGCTGAACTCCGGACTGTAAGAATGTTATTTATTTGTTTGTTTGGGCTTTTGTCTGCTTCCGGGCCCGTGTGGTTAGCAGAAGGCAGCAATTGATGGATGAGTGCAAAGCTGCAAACAAATCAGAGCATCGGGGGGGGCAGAGTTATTGTGTCTATACATTTTTTTGCCAGTAGAAGAGGGGGGGGTCCTTCCGCGACCTTATGAAAGAATTAGTTTTATGATGCGTTATCAAAGTTCACCGGCATGCTCCAGCCACATTTATTGAAAACTCAAATGTTGTTATTTGTATTAAAGTTCAAATAGTTAGCAACTGGACTTAATCTCTAGGACAAATTCATCTTTTAAGGACCCTTGAAAATGGTCCAAATTACCCTAAAATGTAGGAGTGGAAATCTTTCACTGTCTCACGATTCGATTCCGATTTTTGGGTCTGTGATTAGATTCAGAACGTTTTTTGTTCCAAAATGATTTGATTGACAATGATTTCAATTTATAGATGTGCAAAGAATCGTCATGATCTACTCCAGTCTGTCTCGCTAACGCTAATTAGCGCGCTACTCGACCAATCTATAGTCGATTGTTGCGATTTTTTAATTTTTTTACTCAAAATTTTGAAAATACTTATCAGTAGTGATGGGAAAATGAAGCTTCATGAAGCACTTGTGATATTTTTTAACTCCTCTATATGGCACTCTTGGTTTAAAGGTACTTAGCTAGCTAGCTAAACAGCTAACCAGACAGACTGACAATAAAGCTTCATGAAGCACTTGTGAGATTTTTTTACTCCTCTAGAGGGCACTCTTGGTTTAAATGTGCCAGCTAGCTAGCCAAACAGCTAACCAGACAGTCAGACAGACAGACAATGAAGCTTCAGGAAGCACTTGTGATATTATTTGACTCCTCTAGATGGCACTCTTGGCTTAAAGGTGCTAGCTAGCTAGCTAAACAGCTAACCAGACAGACGGACAATAAAGCTTCATGAAGCACTTGTGATATTTTTTTGGCTTCTCTAGATGGCACTCTTGGTTTAAAGATGCAGTTTTACTTTAACGTGACTTTTTCTTTCTACTCTCTAACGTGGCTACAACTTAACAGTGTATCAGAACGCGGGGAAACACACTGCCCCTAAGTGGCCAAATCGGGTACAACATGAACAGCGCTCTCAATAAAGGCACACACAAACAAGGGCATGGCAAAATAAAATAATTTAAATCAAATCGATTTTGGGACATTTAAAATGCACGCCCCTGCTAAAATGGCGGCTGCAACCAAAATGGCGGACCTCGTGTGTCTTTGGGAGGATCTGCTCATGATAGACATGCCTAGAGTTTTATTTTGCTCAGTTAGACTGGCTTTGGCGGGGTGAATTTGAAAATAAAACCTCTGAGCGAGAGTGCTGATATTATAGTATAAAATCTAGTGGCGGAACGATGTAAAATGGTGGCTTTTTTGTCAGGCGTCAGCCATCATTCTACATCTTAAGTGAGCTAGCACAAAACCCGAGGCGACCTCATTATGGTTTGGAGGCTGGAAATCTCAGCCAGTCTGAGCCCAGTCGAAAGCTTCCTGGCAAGCAGCTTTGGGGTTAGGACGGGTCGCGCGGTCCTGTAGGTCGATGTGGTCGCTCCGCCGAGATCTTCTTTAATGAGTCTGCAGAAGAGAGAGACGCTCCCGACGGGGAAGACGAAGGGCGCAGGTGGAGCAGGGAATTCTCTTTTTAGAGTGTGTTGTGTTCCAAGGTGTGCTGAAATAGGACTTTAGCGTCAGATCACAACCAAACCAGGAGTGCATAACTATCCTCGTTAGGTTAGCTTGGCTTAGCGTTGTAGCCCCCATAGATAGCGAGTAGCGAATATTTGAATATTATCTTTGTTAGATTGACCGCGGATTAGCATTAATTCACCTTGTTTGCTTAGCTAGCCTAACTTGGCACCATAACATTCAAATGTCACCTCCGCAACCATGAAAATACAGCTTGCTTTGTTCGCTTCTTAGGCTAAGCGTGCTAAATAACACGGCTAGCAATTTAGCAACCTCGTAACGTTTTTGCATGTTGTATATTTGTGGACCGAAATACGCATTTGTAAATAGTTTTGCTGCAATAATGGCCGCATAATATTACTGATAGTTTGTGTATCTGTTTTGCGTTCATGTTGTGTTAATTAAGTCCCCGCTGAAGATCCGGGTAGCAAATGCACCGGCAACCACCGGATGACACAGGAAAAACTGACATAACGGTCTCAGAATGACAATGGCGGTGTCGTGAAGGCCCCTCCTCCGCCTCATATCCCGCTCAGTCATCTTCACACTCAGTAAAGTCAGCACTTTTCCGCCACCATTAAATTCATCACGGCTCATTGGGGATCCACGCTGCACGCGCAACGAGTGGCGGCGGCGGCGGCGTAGCTTTTGCCACCATTTTTAAGACAATTCTTAGTCCTCATGGCAAAAAAACGTAAATCTGTGAAGCAGTCAGTTAAGGCGGCGCCGCCATGTCGGTTTAGGTTAAAATAACAGCTTCAAAGTCATCCAGGTGATAAAGTGCCTTGTCGTAAAAATAGAGGAAGCATCTCCACCGTCGCCATGTCAACCTGATTACCCGATCGGCATAATAATAAGAATTAAAGCCACCCAAAAAGGCAATTTAGTTACTTGAATAATGACAAAAATGATAATTTAACTGCTGTCTTATTAAGATATAAAGGTATTGTTGCTCCAGTTGTACTTATTATTCTGCCAACTCATGGAATTATTGAGTGGCTTTAATTCTAATGATTACTACAGCAAATAAATCACCATTTACTTATTATTATTATTATTATTATTATTCAGGGATGTCAAATTAGTGTGTTAATTTTGAGTTAATTTAAAGTTCCTTTAATGCCACTCTTTTTTTCTTTTTCTTTTTTTTTTACACACACTTTATTTAGAAAAACTGCACTGGGGGAATTCCAGTCGCAACGCAGCAGTCACGTCCACGTCAAAATTTAGCAGTAATAAATGTAATAATAATATATATATATATCTGTGGAGACTGGGGTCAAGTTGTATTTTACAATTGAAAAAATGTGCAGAGTTTCACAAGTTACTTCATGTTAAAGATTAGAGAGCTCTTATTGTGAAAAGAAAAATGCACTGAGCTGTCACCAATGTCTTACAAATGCAATGATGCCATCTAGTGGCAGAAAAATGACCAACACAAATCAATCGCACACCCGTTTTTTTACAGTACAGTAAATCTTTTTAATTTTAACTCAATTTTATGAATTATTATGAAATTACTGTCAATGACTAAAAGATGCAGCCATATTTCTATTAGTTTAACATTTTTTTCCACTTTTATGTTAACAAGACTATGAAAACTTAGAGAAAAATATTATTGTATATTTAGAACAGATATAAAATTTGCGATGAGTCATGCGATTAATTAATAATGAAAAAAAAATCGCCTGACACCCCTATTATTATTATTATTATTATTATTATTATTATACTGGAAACGGATTGGCCTTTTGAGGGGCATGAACCTCCCCAAAGAATAATCCCTGAGAAAGTTCTCCTGTTTCCCTGCTTGTGTTGCATCACGCTAACTTTTCATCCACATCCTCTCCGACAGTCGACGCACCCCCTCCTAAACTGACATAACAAATTGATCTCCTACAGGAAATTCTCACATTTAATTATTTCAGGAAAAAAACCCATAAACTTGTAATTACTATACCAGACACTTAATTGGACGCACCCCCCCCTGAAAGTCTGAGCTTTCTTGGTATTAAGCAGACGAATGCCTTGTGATCTCGCAGTGTGTTTAATATTGCATTGTTGCGAGCCTTGAATAAATAATGCGACAATCCCATGTTGAGATGTACGATTAAATGAAGCTGCTAGTGAATAAGGATTCCACTTCATACCGTACACCGTGTCACGTTCACCGCGCATGCAATTAGATAACCCGCTCGCCTCCACAGCCTCCATGATTTATCATGTTCACCCACTCTTGCTGCATAATAGCTCATGGAGAGAGAAAAAAAAAAAAGCATAATTAATGTTGGGATTTTTTAAAAAATGTTTATGGACACAAACAAGTCCAGGATTTAAATATGTTTTTGTTAGCTTTTTCCCCGGGCTACTTCATAGGAATACTAATCTCCCTGCCGCTTCCTTGAGGGAATTGCCTCCCTCCCTTGAAGGGTTTTTTTTCCCGCCCTTTCTGTATTTTCCCACAAGCAATTATGGCCTGGCTGATTTCGCTTGTCTTTCTCGGAGCCTGCTTTCCAGCCATGTTGAGATGTGGGTCAAGGAAAGCAGCGTCCCCGGCTGGTGAATGGCCGGAACTGCGTCTTTGGTGTCCTGGAGTCGTTCTTGGGGGGGCCTCAACACGTCTCAAAACTGATAAACAACTTGTCTATTATACTTGGAGGCTTAAATAAATCTCAAGGATCCGTGCTCAGAAATGAGCAGGAAGTTGGCCATTTTGTACTTGGACAAACGGCATTTTGGGAATCTGGCCAAAATGAACCCTATTTGGAAGCAGCTATACTAGCCAATGGCTAAATTGCTCAGCTTTAATGCCTATGCTGTCTAATTTGGGCAATGCATGGTGTTGAAGTTTGATGATCATTTTGAAGATTCAGAAAGTTAATTTAAGTAAATTTTAGGGGTGTCAGGTGATTAAAACTTTTAATCTTAATTAATCGCATGACTTCAACAGTTAACTCACGATTAATCGCAAATGTTCCGATCTGTTGTAAATGTACAATAAAATATTTTTTTCGAGGTTTTCACACTTGTTAACATAGATGTTGAAAAAAATTTAACTAATAGAAATATGGCTGCATCTTTTAGTCATTAATACAGTAATTCCATAATAATTCAGAAAATTTAGTTAAAATTGAGGCTTTGCAAGTAAGGGGCAGTTGCATGTTAAATTTTTTTTATTGGCGTTAAAGGAACTTTAAATTAACTCAAAATGAACGCACAAATTTTGACACCCCTAGTTAATTTCTATTTCAGGTGAGTGCGAGTGCTCAGACTTCACCGGCGGGGTGACCTGCGAGCGCTGCTTGGACGGTTACTACGGCAACCCTTTGATTGGCATGCCAGGCGACTGCCAACCCTGCCCTTGCCCCGGCGGAAGCGGCTGCGTTCACGTGGTGGAGACCGATCAGGTGGTCTGCACCGACTGCCCCGCCGGACAAACGGGTGAGCGGACCGCTCCGGCGCACCGCTGTACCTAATGTTGTGTTCTGACTCCGCCCTCCCATTGGCAGGTACCCGCTGCCAGATGTGCGACGACGGTTACTACGGCGACCCGCTGGGCCGTTCGGGGACGGCGCGAGCCTGCACCAGATGCGACTGCAGCGGGAACGTGGACCCAAACGCGGTGGGCGTGTGCTACCACCTGACCGGTCGCTGCCTCAAATGCACGGGGAACACCGAGGGCGACCGCTGCCAGAGTTGCCGGCGAGGTTACTATGGCGACGCTCGCAGCGACGCACCTGGACTGAAGTGCAAGCGTGAGTAGTAAAATAGAATAGAAAATGATAATGATGAATGTTTCGTCCAATTGAATTAATACTTAGGGCTTAAAATGTTGGATATCATCTCCAGCGTGCAGCTGCAACCCGGCAGGAACCTCCGGCCACGCTATGGAGTGTCACCCTAAGACAGGAAGTTGCAAGTGCCTGGATCACGTGACCGGGCGGAACTGCAGCCAATGCGACGAAGGCTTTTTTAACCTCCAGCGCGGTGTGGGTTGCGAGAGGTAAAAAGAGATGCCAAAGAGTACTTTGGAGCACAGCTGAAGAGCTTCAGTGTTGTCCTGTTCACTCCAGGTGCACGTGTCATCCCATTGGTTCGTCAGCCCCCGCCTGCCACCCAATCACGGGACAGTGCTCGTGCAGGGGCGGCGTAGAGGGGCGGCTGTGTGACGCATGTCGAATGGGCTTCTTTGGATTCTCGTCACGTGGATGCAAAGGTACACTTTTTCTGTTTTAGTTTCAGGCATCATAATAAGAATTAAAGCTCCCCCACCCACCCCCAAAAAAGCCATACCTTTTGGCTAACTATGAAGAATTTAAGACCACCAATAGCCCATTTAGTTGCCAGATTTATTATAATAAGAATTTAGATTTATTTTTATATATTTGAAAAAATATAATAAAAAGGAGAAGATTTCCCCCAAAGGCTATTCCGTGGCGTAATAATAGGAATTAAAGACCTTTGAAGAAGAAGATTTATTTACCACAATGAGACGTAGAAGTAAAGCCTCCAAAACAAAGTGATTAAGTTGCAGGAATAAGAAGAAGAAGAAGGAAAGTCCAACAAAAGGCTATTTATTTTCTGACAAAACTACAAGAATTAAAGCCCCCCAAAAGGTCATAAAGTTGTTGGATTCGTAACAAGAACTAAAGCTCCAGTTAAACGAATGCAGTGGCCAAAATCGAAAACATCAAATTATGTCCTCAAAAAGGCCATTTAATTTCTGGAATATGAAGAAGAGTGAAAGCCACAAAAAATAATGATCGGAATTCAAATCCACCCAAAAAGAGGGCCATCCAGTTGCCTGAATAATAATTAGAAGTAAAGCCCAAAACAAAATGGGTAAATTTGCTGGAACAATAATAAGAATCAAAGGCCAATTACTTGCCACATTAATAACAATTAAAAGCCCAAGATCATTTAGTTTTCACAATATTCATTGCAGGTCAAGCACCCCAAAATAACAGTATTTACTTACCTGAATAATAGCCCTTTCAAAGGCTATTCAATTGCCAGATTAATAAGAATTAAAGTCCACAATAAGTTGATTCACTTACCACAATACAAATAAGAATAATAATGACAATAAATGCCCCCCAAAAGGTGATATAATGATAACAATTAAAGCTTTCGTCTTCCTCTTTGCCCGGCAGCCTGTGACTGCGACCCAATGGGCGCCACCTCCATGCAGTGTCACGGTAACGGCTCATGTGCGTGTCAGCCTGGCTTCACTGGCTCCAAGTGTGACAAATGCCAGCCCAACTACTTCCACCACAGAGGAACGCACCAGTGCGAGGAGTGTCCCGTCTGCTACGGATTGGTGCAGCAACAGGTGGGTTCATAACAGTGCTCACTTGTTATGAGACGACTAATAATTAAAGCCTTGCCCCCAAGAGACAATTTAGTTGCCAGACTGAACTGTAAGAATTAAAGCTACAAAATGAATATCCATTCAGCCATGCAGCCATCCAAATGATAATAATAAATATAGCTCTACATTTTTTGTTGTTGTCAAAATGAACCCCCAAAAGTCGATTTCATTATCAAATATTGAAGTCCCCCAAAAACCCAATTAGTTGTTGTATTAATAATATAAGTAAGAATTAAAGCCTCCAGAAAGGTAATTTAGCTGATTTAGTAATAATAATGAGAATTATTATGTAAAGCCCCCTCTATTGAGTTGCCAGAATAAACAGGATAAAGTAAAAAAATAAATTAAAAAAAGACAGATTAGTTTCTGGTTTATTAAGAGGAAGAATTCAAGCCACCAAAAAGATAATTTAATGCTGTAATAAATAGTAAGAAGTCAAGTCCACAAAAAGGCCAATTATTTGCTGAGGAAGAATTAAGATGATGAAATAATAAATGATTAAAAACGAGAAATAGTAGAAGAAGAAATTTAAAGCCTTGTCTATTTAGTGTAAGGTGTCTGAATATTGTTAATAAGAATTAAAGCTACAAAAAAAAAAAAAAAGTTGCTGGAATAATCAATAAGAAGTAAAGGCCCCAAAACCTCGGCCCCTGGTTGCTATCTGACACTCCCGTCCCACACCTTCCATGCCGCTGCCGGCAAAAAAGACTAACGAGCATGTCGGCTGACAAAAACGGAGACGGAGGAGGATCTTGAAAGCAAACGGGCGGGAACAGGTACGACGAATAACACATTAACCCAGTTAAAACAACGTCAGCGGTGACGAGTGTTCCAGCGCTTGCGGAGAAGAAAAACAATGCAAAGTCAGCCGTGGACAAATGTCCCGCACTTTCACTCACTTTTCCGTGAAGTCTCTCATATCTGCAGAAATTCCCGTCCCGCTTTGTTAGATATAAAGCGGCCTTTCATTCCGCACTTATCTCGCCGTTGCTATTCATTTATTCATTGCTTCTGTCGGAATGCTTCATTTCCCGCCTCGGGATGAATAAGAACAGATTCCAGTCGTGCTTTTTTTTTTGTTGTTCCGTTTTTGGGTTTGGGGTTTTTTGACACTGTGAGTGATAAATCGCGGTGTCGTTACAGGCGGAGAAGCTCAAGCTTTTTTTTTCCTCTTTTTTTTTTTTTTTTTTTCAGCCAGTGCAAAATGGGCTAAAAAGCAAGGGTGGATAAATGTCTGCTACGTTTCTGATACTACAGTGGAACATTTCCAGAAGCGACTTTGTCGGCTTATTCAGCATCAGTCCCAGTTATGACTTGACAAAAAAAAATGGAAAATGAAACTTTTGCCGACATTGTGAAAGGGGGCTAAAGATAGATGAAATCAAAGCATGTGTTCATTCCGCCGTTGTAATTCATTTATTCATTGCTTTTGCCGGAAAACTACACTCCCCCCACCTTGGAATAAATAAGTACAGATTCCCATCTTACTTTTTGTGTTGTTCTGTTTGATGCTTTTTTGACACCCTGAGTGCTCAACGGTAGCCTTCTTCCAGGCGGAGAAGCTGAGGACGCGACTGCGGGACGCCGAGAAGCTCCTGGCTCGCTTCGATTGCCGAGGCCGATTGGCCAAGCGGCGGCCCCCGCCGGGATATCCCACGTACGGGATTCACGACAACCAGCGCGACTTAGAAGCACTGCCCAACGCGCTGGAGGAATTTTTGGCCTTCCAAGGTAAAGTAGACCCTGTGGGTGTCCCACTCATTTTTATTTATTTTTTATGGGGGGGGGGGGTTTGGACAGTTTCAGCTGTGTTGATGTAAATCTAATGAAACTTTCCACTGCTTACAGTACTGTTCAGGCCAAAAGAATAAAAGTATTGCTTGTGTGCCATCTTGTGTCATCTTCAACTATGTTGAAGTGAGTTGAGTTGCTTGATTTAGACAAAAGTAGTGCTTTTCTGCCCGCTTACAGATGCTTTTCTTAAAAACAATAACCAAACGTATTTGCCAATAAATGAAAATAGTCATTATTTTGTGCCCTGCGATTGGCTGGCAACCAGTACAGGGTGTACCCCGCCTACTGCCCGAAGCCAGCTGGGATAGGCTCCAGCAACCCCCGCGACCCTTGTGAGGACAAGTGGTACAGAAAATGGATGGATGGATGGATAGTCATTATTTTGGCCGAGGAATTATGCTGAAGTGAGTTGAAGAGCTTCGTTTAATCAAAAATAGTGCATTGACACCTTCTTCTTGCATCTTGGCGCTTGTTGAAGTAAGTAGAGGAGCTTCATTTGATCAAAAGTAGTGCTTTGCTGCCATCTTGTAGCATTTAGGTGCTAAAGGACTATGCTGAAGTGAGTTGAGGAGCTAAAATTAGACAAAACTAGTGCTCTGCTGGCATCTAGGTGCCAAGGAACTATGTTGGAGTTGAGTTGAAGAACCTCATTTAGACAGAAGTAGTGCTTTGCCGCCATCTGATGGCATCTTGGTACAAAGTCGGTCTGTTGAAGTGAGTTGAGAGGAGCCTCATCAAGACAAAAGTAGTGCTTTGATGCCATCCTGGTGCTGAGGAACTAGGCTAGAGTTGAGTTGAGGAGCATAATCTAGACAAAAGTAGTGCTTTGATGCCTTTTGATGATCTTGTAGCATCTTCGTGCCATGGAACTATGTTGGAGTAAATTTAGGCGCTCCATTTATTCAAAAGTAGTGCTTTGATGCCATCTTGTGATATCTTGGACAGGAAGTCTGTTGAAGTGAGTTGAGGAGCTTCGTCTCGACAAAAGTAGTCATTTGGCGCCATGTTGGTGCCAAGGAATTAAGTCCAAATGATTTTAAGAGTTACCTATCGACAAAAGCAGTGCTTTTACGCCATTTTTATGGGGGCATCAATGACCTGTGGCAAATATATTATTATTATTATTATTATTATGTAATGTGTCTCGTTTTTTGTTGTTGTGACCAAATGTAATCCCGAATAAATTTGTGTTCATAAACCTGACGTAAGATCCTGCAAAGTGGGAAATGCGGTACTTCCTGCTTGTCTGGAGCACACGCATCACATCCGTGCTTCACCGTCATTACAAACACGATTGCAAATGTACGCTGTTAATATTTCATGTGTGGGAAGGAATATATGGCACGCCGCCATTGCCCCCCCCCCAACCCCCCATACACCTTATTTGAATATTTCCCTGCAAAACGCAGCCCTGACTCTCTCTCATACTTGCAACCGTGCTTCCAGAGGCTCAGGAGGCCTTCGTGCAACAATTCTCCTCACTGGAGGCGTCCACGGGCGCCCTGGCGGCCCGGCTGCGCGACCTGGCGGCCGCTGTGAACTGCAGCGTGGGCACCAAAGGAGAAGAGGAAGAAAAGGGGGAAGAAAAGCGAGCAGGCGCGTGTCGGGCTGTAGCCGCCATTGCGCAGGTTGTCGGCGAGTCCCGGACGCAGCTGCAGCAGGCCACAAAGGACCTGGATAACATGGTGGGTGACTTCGACAATAGTCATTGGCTGACTTTTATTGAACCAAGAAACATCAAATCAAAGAATTTTCACTTGTGGACGCGGCACTTCATAAAAAGTACATTGCGTTATGTGGCTACATCAACTTACACAAATTGCAGAAATCGCCACTTTGCCTGCACACTCGAGGATGTGCAGCTCAACCGAAGCTAATGCTAGTAGCAAACGCTAATTTATGCATCCAACAAAATTCAATGCAGCTCTGCTTACCTTTTGTTTGATGGATTGATTGATTGGGGTGTCACATGCTTGAAAGTGGCTCTGGATCTTGCCCAGCCAAGCTCATCCAGTCATGGGCGCGGGTTTTATCTAAATTAGATTAAATTGTGACAACAGAATTTGGCAAAAAAAATGCAAAAAACAAAAAATGTTAATGGCTCGGACACATTAAAAAAAAAACAGCAGATAGCTCGTTTATCAGCGGGGATACGTTTTCAACCCTACCCAGGACAATCTACAATATAGAGAGACTTTATGAAAACTATCACTGTCAACAAATGTAACTATTGTATAGCAGCTGCAAGCTTAATGCTAACACATAAAGTGAAACGCCATTGACAGGCTAATGGGAATTAGCAACCTCCAATCAAGTGATACTTAACTCATTCACTGCCATTGACGGCTATAGACGTCAAAAATTAATTTGAACTATTTCTATTAGTTTAACATTTTTTCTACTTTTGTTAACAAGAGTATGAAAATCTTTTTCTTTTTTTTTTTTACTGTACATTTAGAACAGATATAAAATTTGTGATTAATTGTGAGTTAACTATTGAAGTCATCCGATTAATTATGATAAAAAAAATTATCGAATTTTTAATCCTCTTTAAGTCGCGTCAGGCGATTAAAATTTTTAATTGTAATTAATTGCATGACTTCAATAGTTAACTCACGATTAATCACACATTTTATATCTGTATTTCTAAAAAAAAAAAATCTAGGTTTTCATACTCTTGTTAACAAAAGTGGAAAAAAAATGTTAAACTAATAGAAATAGTTCAAATGAATTTTTGACGTCCTTAGCCGTCAATGGCAGTTTAAACACACGGGGGGGCGCCAACGCGTACTGTACAACAATCCTCACCCAAATATCGTCTCTGTGCCAATTATTTGTCAGTGACATGTTTCAAACGATATTCGGCGGTGTCGCCGTTGAGTTTTCGGTCATACGTGTTCGATGGTGTGCTTTTAAGGCGGCTGTGTAACAAGATTGCTTCCAACCTTGTGGAGCGCAGCCACCTTTTTTTATAAAGCCACAAAATCCCCACCAAAGCAAACCTTCAAAGCAAATCTTTTCATTCCTCATCCAACCTCCTCCTCTTCATCCTTCTCCACCTTTTGAGAGGCAAAGTCAGCAGGGAGGGGGGGGGGGAATGTGACACCAAAAAATGCGCAGTATGTGCAGGCGGGGAAGGAAGGGATCCATTGTTGATTTATTATTTACGTATTTGTTTAATTTGCATGATCCCAAATAAAATAGAGACATAACTCCAGGGATTTTTTTTTTTTTTTTTTTTGCCCCCGCTTTGAACCGTGCGGGATATTAAAAAGTTCACAAGGTGAGCCTTGCTACTTGGCAGGCCACCATTTTCCCGCTGAGCTGTGACTGCTTCTGTGAATGGTGCAAGACTTTCAAAGTTTTTTATTTTATCTCCATTTGTACTTTTTGGTAGGCATATCTATCAAAAATTTATTTAAAAAAAAAAATTGACCAACAAAAATGGCTTAAAAGGAACCCCGCTCTATATTATTCATGTAACATAATTATGAGATAAATTTTTCAAAAATCATTTCCAGTTTGATACATTTTGTAGAAACTTTATTTGGACGTACGCCGCCATTGTTATTTACGGCGCAAGTTAAGTCTCGTAGCGTTCCTAAAGAAACGACATGCTCTCGTCATTCACCAGAGAGTTTTGATCGTCCCTTTAGGAACGCTACGGAAACTTACCTTGCTTTCTTAATAGCCGTTCGCCATTGCTCGGCAGAGAGCCAGCCGCCATTCGACGTCACTGCGCACTGAATGCGTTGCGACGTATGTAACAATCATCCAGATAAAGTTTCTACAAAATGTATTTAACTGGAAAATTATTTTTGAAAAATGTATCTCATAATTATGTTGTATAAATAATATAGAGCAAACTTGTCATGACAGTCGGGGTTCCTTTAAAGAAGCCATGCCTGAAAAGAAACAGTAAGTCTGCCATTTTGTTTTGGAGTGGCCGTTTTAGGGGTTATTTTGGTCATTTCCAAGTTCCCTCTGGAAATTGTAATTATTGATACTCTCAGTAGGATCCCCTGATTTTTTTTTTATTATTGTTATTTCTAATTCAGCTCAAAGCCAGTTTCACTTTGCAACATATTTGGTAGGTAGTAGATGCTCAAAAAGACATGATGTCGGCCATTTTGTTTTGAATTGGCCATTTTAGGGTTATTTAAGCCATTTCCGTGTTACTTCAAGGACAAAGTTGTCCTGGAGATTTTTGTCCAATTGCTACCAAATTTCATCCATGTGTGTTTAAATACTGTAGACCTTTTTTTTTTTTTGTAGGTGATTTTGTGTTGGTAGATCTTGACTACAAAATAAAAGACAAGTCTCTAATCTCTCAGCAGTGTTAAGTAGTATTCCCTAAAAAGTTTGAAAATCCCACTAGTTTAGCATAAAAAGAAATTGGGCAGACTTATCTGTTACAAGGAGACCCACAAAAAAAATCTCAGTAAATGCTCCATTTTGGTTTGAAGCCCATGTATTGATTTTTTTTCCCTATTTTTAGATCATCCCTTTTGAGGTTGATTCAGGACCAAATCAATGGAAGATGACGGTCAACGAGTCTCAAGCGCTCACGAAAAGGTGCGTTGCAATACAACCATCACGGCGCCACGCTTTTGCGATGCGCCGCTCGCTCAATACTTCACAATACGCGTAAGAGCTTTCCCGGAAAGCCGCCTCGGCTTGAAATGTTTATCCGCTTGCCGGGGTTGCTGTCGTTCTACGCGCCTCCGTCTGCCTTTGTAGCCACGGAGATGCCGCGGAGCGCATGGAGGTCGTGGCCGGCAGGGCGCTCGCCGCTTCAAAGCGCGCCTTCAGCTTGCTGATGGAGCTCCTGCAGGACAACTCCACCGACGAGTACATCGCGGCTCTGACGCGACGGTAAGCAGAGGAGTGTGCGCTCACTCCGTTGTTGTTTGCTGTCAAAGCCCAAAAATCAAATAAAGGCAATTATGCATTGTGTATTTTAAAACGTTGCCGTAGGAATGCCGCAACTAGCTTCATGCTAACAACAGGCAAGGCCGTTAATAGGCTAACGAATATAATATAATATAATATAATATAATATAATATAATATAATATAATATAATATTTGCAGTTTTACTGGAACCCAGAGAGGTGGCGACTCGTACTCTTTGGTGTCTTAGTAGACGGTGTTATACTGCCCCCTGGAGGTCCAAAGCGGGCACACCATAAGGAGCAGCACACTAATGAAGCAGTCAATTATGATGAACCAACAATTTTATTCTTAAAATTCTATATTATGTTAATAGTAGGTGTGTTCATTTTGAGTTAATTTAAAGTTCGCTTTTTTTTTTAACGCCCGATTAATGAAAGCCTTTACTTGGGTAATTCCAGTTGCAAGGCAGCAGACACGTCCGCGTCAAAATTTAGCAGTAATAAATTGAACAATAATGCATATATTTGTGGAGACTAGGGTCAATAATTTCATGTTGAAGATTAGATAGCTCTTAATATGAAAAGAAAAATGCAGCTGTCACCGTCTTACAAATGCCATCTAGTGGCACAAAAATGATTTCAACACAAATCAATATATCACACTCGTTTTTTACAGCACTGTACATCTTTTTAATTTTAACTCAGTTTGATGAATTATTATGAAATGACTGAAATATGCAGCCATATTTCTATTAGTTTAACATTGGTGTTAACAAGAGTATGAAAACTTAGGAAAAAAATGTTTTATTGTATATTTTATTGTACATTTAGAACAGATATAAAATGTGTGATTAATTGTGAGTTAGCTATTAAAGTCATGCGATTAATTACATTTTTTTTTTTATTCGCCTGGCACCCCTAGTTAATAGTCTGTTTTTATAAAGTCAAATATTATAAAGTGCTACTTTTTTAATTAAAAAACAGATCAAAAAAAAAATTTTTTTTTTTTTGAAGAGACTAAAACGTATTAATGGCATTTCCATTCATTTCATTGGGGAAACATGATTTGAGATTCAAGTGTTGAGCATGGCTTTGGAACCAATTGAACTTGGAAAATTCAGTCCCCAAAGCAAGTTTCATTCATCTTTGAGTAGACACACGACCACAACCGAATGAGTACGCCATTTTGGTTTTGAAAACAAATTACAAATTACAAATGAATTATACCAGATAGAAGCCATTTGTCATTTAAAGGGTAGTTTGAATTCTAATCCTAACCTGATGATTTCTTGAACCTCCAAATAGAATTTCCCGCTGTAAAAAAAATAATATATCCTAAATCTCAGACAATCCAGCTTAAAACAAAAAAAAACTGGCATAATTATGAAATATGGCGTGTTTCAGAATGACACAGATGCAGCAGCAGAGGCAAAATCTGACCGCTTGGGCCAACCAAAGTGCTGCCCATGACAAAACCCTCCAGCAGGACGCCGTCAGGCTGCAGCTCGCCCTCACTAACATCACGTCGCAGCTCAGTCGCACAAACGCCGGCCATGCACTTGCTGAGGTAAGTCCGTCGAGCGGCGAGAATTTGAATCGTCGCCGGTAGTTTTATAGCATGAAAAGCTGCGTGATCGATTAGTATCGTTTTTTCTGCTGCTTGCGCGCCATAACCGAGGTTGTGCTTCCCGTTTAGCGGGGCGGCTCACTGCCGGAAAAGACTCAAGAACTGGATCGAAGCATCCGGTCCAAAGACGACCTCATCGGCAAGATCACAAACGACACTCGCGCCCTGTCGGAGGCCGTCGGCCACAAGCGGGAAATTGCGAACGGCGCAGCAGAGGTGATTCAACGCGCGGCAATGTTAGCGGCTAACGTTAGCGTGCTGATTGTTGTTTTGATTTCTGCAGCTGCAAGCTCGCGCTCATTGGGCCAAACTGGTCGCCTTGGCTTCAGTGGTGGCGGGAAAAGGGGCGGAGTCGGAAGGAATCGGCCTGCAACGGGATCTTAAAAGTGAGGATCGCTTGAGGCGATGGAAAAAAAAACAATCCGAGAGAAAAGTCTATCTACGGTCGAGCACCAGACGAAAATAATTAATTGACCAAAAATGACGATTCCTGAAGCACTTGACAAATTCTTTGGTGGATTATTAAAATGTATTTTACGGCGACAAATGAGCATTTCATGCACAAAGTATCTATTTTGTGGCCACAAATTATTATTTTATGCACGTTACCCACAAATACGGATTTCGTGCCCACTTTATAACTATTTCGTACCAAAAATTTGGTATAACGTGTGCACAAAATAGTAATTTATGGTCACAAATTTTTATTTTATGCACACAAATGTAATTGATGGCCACAAATTATTATACAGTGCATAACATTAAACCTTTTTTGTGACCAAAAATTCATATTTCACGTGCACGTTATGCATATTTCGTGGCCACAAATTAGTATTTTATGCACACGTTATATCGTTACCCACAAATTTGGATTTATATCATATCCATATAAATATTGGGGGTTCCAGGCAATTACATTTTTGAATCGTATGACTTCAATAATTAACTCCCGATTAAAGGGAGTCCCCGAGTTGCGTCCGAGTTGCGTTCTTACGCTGGCGACGTAACCTGAAATTTGACTTAAGTCGGTTTTCACCAGTAAAGTCGACGTTTACATCAAAATACTTTGTACAGTCATTTTTTTAAAAACATATTTGTGCGATGCGGAGGATGCCGGAACCAATATTTCATGTTTCCACACGGACATTCGTCGAGCTAATTCAAACTTAAACACGGAAATGTGACGCGGCTGATGGACGTCCGTTGCTGGAGGTAACAACAACGTAACTTTAAATCACTTTAAAATGGCGTGATTACTGTGGGAAATTAACGTAAAAGACTACAGACAAGGCACCGTAAAGTCGAAAAGACGTAGGTCGCGTGCGACAAAACTCGAGGACTCCCTGTAATCACAAATTTGATATCTGTTCTAAATGTGGAATAAAATACGTTTTCATACTCTTGTTAGCAAAAAAGTAGAAAAAAAATGTTAAACTAATAGAAATATGGCTGCATCTTTGAGTCATTGATACAGCAATTTCATAATTCATCAAAATTAAAAAGATGTAATGTACTGTAAAAAGCGAGTGTGTTATACAGTATTGATTTGTGTAGAGGTCATTTTTTTCTGCCACTAGATGGCATAATTGCGTTTGTAAGACATTGGTGACAGCTCAGTGAATTTTCTCTTTTCATATTAGGAGCTGTCTAATCTTTAACATGAAGTAAGTTGTGAACCTTTTTAAAATTGTAAAATACAACTTGACCCCAGTCTCCACAAATATATGCATTATTATGACATTTGTTACTGCTTAAATGATGACGTGACTGGAATTCCCCCAGTACAGGCTTTACAAGAAATGGGCGGTCATTTATTGCGCATTAAAAAAAAATTGTGGCGTTAAAGGAACTTAAATTTACTCCAAATGAACGCACTCATTTTGACGCCCCGAATAATTATGGTCCAAATGTTCCACCCAGACATGGTGCGCGAATGGCCCCGTCTGCAGGCCCACACCAGGACTGCGATGAAGAAGAAGAAGCCCCTGGAGGAAAAAGTTCTGACCGGCGTCACCAAGCTGGCCTCGGAGATCCAAGAGATACTTCAGCCTGCGCGGGAAAACTCCCGCCTTGCCCAAAATGCCTCGCGGGAAGCAGAACGTACCGCCGACGCCGTAGCTGAGGTGCAAAAATCCCAACCACAGCTCGAGAGATTTATTTTTATATTGTGTTTTTTTTATTTCTATTATTTTATTTTATTATGTATTCATCGTGATTTGATTATCAATCAAAATAATCATGTTCATTATTATTATTATTTTTTTTTTTTTCTATTGATGTTGATGTCAATTGTTAAGCACACACCGAGCGGGAATTGATCTCACGCCAGTCGCATGCAATTCAACTATGTGAACTTCTCCGCTAGAAATCGAAAGGCGTCCTGACGCAGGCCAAGCACGCGAGGACCGCCTTCGCTCACCTCAGCGCCCACGTGGAATCCGCACGGCAAAGTCTGGACGAGCACGCGTCGCGAGCCGACAGCGCAAAGTTCCACATGCCCTCCGAGGTATGGCGTCGCACACTTCGCGTGGGCCGCCCGCCCGCGCGCTTCGAGAGACGCATTTTGATCGTAAGTCTCACCGTCCTAGCTGGCGCCCCCTCTGGCCGACGTGAAGAAGGACGTGGAGGCGGCCAAGTTGCAGTTGGAGGCTTACTCGCTCGCTCTAACGGAACTCATCGGCAAAATTGGTAACGACTGCGTTCCCGCTTTAATACCTCCGCCAAGGCTAAATTAGGAGGACGATGTTGGTTCATATAGTCAAACTTAAAACGGGTTTCTCAGAATTATGGCATTTCGATTTTATCGAGAGTCCGACTTTTCCATTTGTAAATATTAGGGGTGTCAAAATGTGTGCGGAATTTTGAGTTAATTTAAAAATCCTTTAACAGCACTAAGTTTTCGAACACGTGATTACTTGGAAAGCCTTTACTGGGGGAGTTACAATTTTAAAAATGGGCAGAATTTCACAAGTGACTTCATGTTAAAGATTAGACGGCTCTTATTATGAAAAGACAAATGCACTGAGCTGTCACCAATGTCTTACATATGCATATATGCCATCTAGTGGCAGAAAAAGGACCAACACAAATCAATATCACGCTCGTTTTTTACAGTACATTACATCATTTTAATTTTAACACAATTTTATGAATTATTATGAAATTACTGTATCAATGACTAAAAGATGCAGCCATATTTCTATTAGTTTAACATTTATTTCCACTTTTGCGTGAACACGCGTATGAAAATACTGGTGCAATACATTTAGAACAGATGTAAAATTTGCGATTAATTGTGATTTAACTCATGCGAATTAATTACGATTAGAAATTGTAATCCCCTGACACCCCTATAAAATTTTAATAAAACTTTTTTGTTCATGTGGTATTTAATTTTTGGGTTGAAAAAATACCAATTTATTTAAAAAATATATATACATCTTTATTTCTGAAAAATATACTAATATACAAAATGGACTTTTTGCGGTTTTGCCATTTCCCGACCAAACTGTCGTCTCCGCACCAGACGCGAACGTGCCTCTGGAGCGTTTCCACCGCGTGCTGAACGAGACGGCGCGCCGCCTGAGCACGCTGCGCGGTAACGTGGAGGGTCCCCAGCTGGGCGTCAAGATCGAAACCCTGCGCTCGGCGGCCAAGGGCCAGCGGAGCCGCCTGGAGCTCTTGGAACAGGACGTGCGGGAGATGCTGGAGGAGAGAGACAGTCTCAGGGACATCGCCCTACATTTGCCGCCGTCCTGTGCCGAGGCCGGCGGTAAGGGGCGTGGCTAACCACTGGAACGTCTTCAGCCAGGACAAAAGGACACGCTGGTACCTTGACTTAAGAGTGGCCCGACTCTGGAGTTTTTTCAGATTTCAACTCGGTCCGTTTTGTCTTTTTGTGTTGCGCAATGTTGCTTTTGGCAGCCATTTTTAGTCTTAGACTTTTGGACGAAAAATCTTAGTAGTTTTAGTCAATCATATCTTATCATATCTTGGAAACACCCCATGTCGGATCACTAGCGAGTCGAGCTACCGCTGACCTTTGATGTCCTCGGATGTAGGCAAGGCGAGCCACAGTTCCCGATGCACTTTCAGTCGTTTATTGAACGAGAAAAAAAACTTCATGCAAAATGAGAAAGCTCACTGGAAAAAAAAAAAAAACCCCGGCTAACTTGACTACAGCTACTGATGCCATGCACTTGGCCACGCCCCTTTTGAAGGCACACATCCAACACACGAATACTACAGTATGTATAGTATTTACACTTAATAGCCACAGTCTATTTCTTTCCATTCTCTTGTATTATGTTTTTTTTTTTATACAATACAGTGCTATTTTTCTTTATTAAAAACACATTTAAAAAAAGAAAGTTGTGTTTTTTGGGGGGGCTGGGATAGATTACGGTATGTATTTTAACTCATTTCATTGGGGAAAATTATGGAAGAGGATGAGGGCCAGTGAAAAGAGAGGAAAAAAACATGACAGCATTTTCACTTTATTGTCAGAATTCTGACTTTAAAGTGAGAATTCTTACTTTATTCTCAGAACTTTAAAGTCAGAATTATTTTTGTTTTTTCTTTTTTTTCTGCCGCAGAACTTTAAAGTCTGAATTATGACTTTAAAGTCGGAATAAATGAGAATAAAGTGAGAATCCTGCTAAAAAAAAATTCTCTCCACTGGCCCCAACCCTTTTCCCTATAATTTTTTTTAAAAAAATTTAAGTATCACTTCATGACTTCTTACTCTGAAATTACTGTTAACATCAATTTTTCTTGAAAATGTATGACTATTCTCACAAAAAAATTATTTTTTTCCCTTTTATTTTGAGTAGTCATACATGTTCAATTAAAAAGTCATCTGCGTTGTGTTTTATTATTAAAATATGGATTTAGGACTGGGAAAGAATATTCACAAAAACAGCCACGGAAAGAAAACAGGATCATGACACGAGTCATTCAAAATCAACAGCTGACGGCACAGTTGAGATTTCTTTCTTGCTGCTGTTGACTGTATTTTATAAAAATGTTCTCTCTGTGAATGCGCCGGGTAAAACCATTTAGCGCCACCTTCCCCGCTGCGCCACTCGTCTGGCTAAATAGCAGCAATCTTTTCAAATAGGAGACGTTTTCACCACAACACTTTTTTTTTTTTTTGGAACCAGAAAAAGCAAATCGTTCACGTCCTTTGGTTTGCTTTTGACTCAGAACACAAAAATATGAGAGATGAGGCGCCGTCGCGCCGTCTTTATACTTTGTAGTAATCAAAACATGCTACGTTAAAATGACCAGGTAGCTACATTTGGATGAAAACCACATCTGTTTATTATACTTTCTCCAAACAACCAAATTGTATCTCAGAAATATATAAATATATTTTTTTCTCTCATTAAAGTATTTAACTTGCAGGAATGGCTCATAAATATGTTAAAAACATGAGCTATAAACGCAATAACACCAGCTGTACGGTGACTAAGCGGCTTCGTCATCGCCTTTGCCTTGTGAGCGATTTCCCTAAACGGCTGAAACGCAATTAATGGCGACACCTTGCAAAAAATATATATATAAAAAAAAAAAGCGCCGGCATCAGCAGGCCATTAAACACAAGTGTCTGCTGAGTCAGAGCATTAACGAATGCGACTTGAGTCATGGCGGGCGTTTGGTCCGCGGCGGACCCCTCAATCACCACAGCAGCTAACGAGATGCGCGGCGGCCATGATGAAAATGGACCAAAAAATGCTAATGAGAGCTAACATCATTCGGCAAACGGGCGCGTGGTGGCGTCAACAAATAAAAAGAGAGAAAATATCAAACAGAAACAGAAATGTGCGTTATTTGGGATTAGGTGACATTAAGACAGATCGCGGAACATTACATAAAAATAACTTACAGCAGCTCGCTGAGTCGCGTACAGCAGAAGTCTATTCTTATTCATTTGTGTCTGCATGAATGTACGGTATTATACTGCCACCCGGTGGCCAGGGTTGGGAGGGAGCACAATGAATTGGATTACAGCATTAAATATTGACACGCGAACTGTTTAACTCTGTGCATTATTTTTAATTAAGTTATTACAGTATGTTTTTAAGTACAGTATTATTGAGTGCTATTTTTTCCTTTAAAAAAATATTTGTTTTGTTTTGGGGCGGGGCCTCAAACAGAATATGGTAATAGCATTTCCATTCATTTCTATGATGAGTGATATGATTCGTTACCGCTTTTTTTTCATTTTTTTTTTCAGGCCCATTATTATCTTTCTGACTATTGTGGTCTTTGATTAACATAAACAATATATATAGCAGCTAGCTAGCTGCCTAGCTATCTATGCGGCTAGCTAGCTGCCAGGCTATCTATGCGGCTAGCTAGCTGACAAGCTAGCTATGTAGCTAGCTAGCTGTCTTGCTAGCTATTTAGATATGTCAGTCTGTCTTATCTATCTATCTATCTATCTTTTTTTATTTTATTCATTGTGATTGTGTTTGTTCGGGCTTATTTAAAGCTCTTGTGGTTGTTAAAGTGCTGTCAAAATAAAAAAGAACTCGCAACTCAAGACAAAAAAAAAGTGGGCTGAGCAACAGCTTTTGTCTTGAAAAGCACCAAAGTCAGGTCACACGTTACATTTGCCACCCGCGGTAATTGGATTTCCTTCCGGGCCTCCTCTAGTGTCGCACCAAATTTCCCTTATTATGACATTTTTTCATCCCTTTGCAAAATAAGTGATTAAATTAAGCAGATCAATATTGATAACGCCGCTTCATTATTATCGCGGTCAGAGTGCATCCGCTGTTGTTTTGCGGCTCGTCACATCATCTAATTAAAACCTATCGAGCCAATTAGTCAAGTCAATTAGACCGCTCCTCTGTTTTGCACGAGGCGAGAACGCCGCTCGAGTCAGCCACAAATTCTTCGAGACAAAACGGCCTACGTAAGCGCAAAGTGTGACACCAGGCAGCATCTTTTTTTTCTTTTTTCTTTTTCAGCGTTTAATTTGATTCGATTAAACGGAAGGGAAGCGTGGGCCTTTCATCAATCAGCAGGTTCGCTTTCACACTGTTGTGTGCCAATTTGTTTTGTCTACTTTCAAATTGCGCCGTGAGCGGGCGCAGCAAACTTTTGCCGGGGCCCCTAGCCGTGCCATAAATTAGCCAATTAGCGATTTAGCGTCACCAGCCTTGACAGTGTTTTTAAAAAAAATTCAGTCCCCAAAGCCAGTTTCACTTCCTAACACGATATTTAGTGGACCCACAAAAAAAAAAAAGTCTCAAGAAGCCACACCTGAAAAGACACGGCAAGTCAGCCATTTTGGTTTAAAGTGTTTGTTAACATCTAGCGCTAGTTAGCCTGCTACTAGCACACCAATGTCAACTAGTGCACAGTTTTGCCTGACTTGAAACAAATACTGTTCCTGCCAAATTTGTCCTGCGTGAGCAACGTGAAAAAATAAAAATAAACAGAAAGTCTGCCATTTTACTTTAAAGCGCTATTTTGGGCCCATTTCCAGGCGTCCTTCAAACGCAAAGTCATCCAAGAGATTTTGTCCAATTGCTTCTAAATTTGAAACACAAGTTCTCATCGCTGCGTGTGGGCACAGCATGGCAGTGAAATGTAATGACTCGCCATAAAACAGGAATCTCTAATAACTCAGCTGTTAGCCCTCCTCCCAAGTTGTGTTAAAAATTCAGCCCCCAAAGTCAGTTTGACTTGGCAACATGAAATTTGATAATCGTGTCTATAAGTGGACACACAAAGATATCTCGAGAAGCAATGCCTGAGTCGGCCATTTTGGTTCAAAGCAGACATTTTTAGTAGGGGTGGGAATCTTTGGATGTCTCACGATTCGATTCCGATTTTTGGACCTGCGATTCGATTCAGAATCGATTTTCGGATGAGAGCGATTTTTGATTCAAAATGATTTGATTGACAACGATTTTTGCTTCAATTTATAGATGTGCAAAGATTCGTAATGATCTACTCCAGTCTGACTTGCAAAAAAACAACTTTGATTGGAATAACTTGATGGTGACATTTTCCTTCTACTCTCTAATGTGGCTACAACTTAACAGTGTATCACACCGCGTGGAACCACACTGCCCCTAAGTGGCCAAACCGGGTACAACATGAACAGCGCTCCCAATAAAGGCACACACAAACAAAGGCAAGACAGTATAAAATTAATTTAATAAAATCAATTTTGGGACATTTCAAATCGATTCTGAATCGTACTAAATGAGAATCGGGATTCTTATGAGAATCGATTTTTTTGGCACCCAGATTTGGGGGGGAAATGAAGCCCCCAAAGACATTTTCACTCAGCAATATGGAATTTGTATCTAACATGAGTAAACCCACAAAAATGTCTCAAGAAGCAATGAGTGAAAGCACACCAAGTCGGCCATCTTGGTTCAAAGTGGACATTTTAGGGTCACCCAGTTTTTAGAGAATAATTAAGCCCCCGAAGCCATTTTCACTTAGCAACATGAAATTCCGTAATCGGCTCTTATTATGAGTAGACCCACCAAAATGCTCAAGAACCAATTATGTGAAAGTGCACCGAGAGTCGGTAATTCAAAGTGGACATTTTACGTGTCTCTCTCTCTCTTTTTTTATTTATATTTTTTAATATCTTCGAGGTGATTTCATGTAACAAGCATGACCTTCCGGTCTGGGAAAAGCAACTCCAGCATGACTCGATGGTGCCCTCATGCGGCCGCTGAAAGAGACACCACCGGAAGGAGACACTTTATTAGGTACAGCCTGCGCATTCGAACAATTTTCCGTTCGTCACAGTTAGGAATTAACAGTCAACAGAGCCTGAAGTCATATTCATTTATTTACTTATTTAAAATAGTAGTATTGATTTTAGTAAAGCTTCCGCAGCCTACATGTCTCGATAGTTTCAAGTTCGTTCATTGTCCAGGTTGTTATTTGACCAACAAAATGATTGAAAATGGCTGTTCCACTTCGCTGGCCCAAATCTCATGGACTCGCATTGTCGCTGTGGTGAGCGTGTTCTCATCTAAATCGTACTTTCTGCTCACGGCTCGGTTTCATCAGCCTCATTCTGCAGTCTTACTCTTCCCGCCTCTGTTCCCTGCAGCTATTCATCCCTCCTCTCGTTGCACGGATTTGAGTTTTTTTTTCTTCCTTTTTCTTTCAAAAGCCTCCGAGGATGCAATTACCCTTTAACCCCTGACCTTGTTCACCTGCAGTCTCTTTTTTTTTTTTTTTTCGAGCGCGGTTTTGAATTATCACTCACAGCGCGGTGCGAGCCAGGAACTCATTTGCACCGGCTGCATTAAACGGTGCAAACAGTCAGCTCGTTCTCCGTCTGTATGACATTAAAAACTTTGCTTCAAACTTTTTTCAAACTGGGTGACTTTTAAAAAATATATATAATAATAATAATAAAAAGACAACTTTCATTGGAGAACTTTGCAGCGTCGTGAGCCAAGCCGCTAATAGCGAATTTGCGAGTAATTTACTCCTACAGATTCCACAAGATTGTGGCAAAAACGATGCTTTTATATTTGACATGGCTTTGCACAAAAGTGACTTTTTCTGTGAATGACAGATGGTAGAGTAAAAAAAAAAAAATGCATTTAGGCCTAAGCGAATTTGTGAAAACTGCCAGCTACGAGGCACAATAACTTTACTTTTCTTGATTACGTATCGTTACACTTCTGTGGTTGCTTGATGCAAAAACATTTTTGTTTAAATTCATACTTTCTTTCACAATTCATTGGAAAACATCGCAACTGAAATCAAATTGTAACCAGCTAAGAGGCCTACTGATGGATTTCTCTGATTGCATTTCCTGGTTACATTGGTGAGGTCACTTGTTGTTAGGCAGAATTAATTTACCTATGCTCCCAATCATTCATGCGTGTGTAGGTTGGTACTTTCTTTAAAACTTTTTACGCTATTTATTGATAAAATACCAGGAAAACAATCAAACGTAACCTTTTTTTCAGGATTTTGATTTCAGTGGCTACATTCAATGGAATATAAATAAAATGAAAATGTGGTTAGCTAGTAGCGGTGCATGATCCTTCCACCAATTTCTTTTCCCTGCCCCATCCGGTTTGCTTTATCACTTGTTGCTAGGCAGAATTTATTATATGGTGCATTCACCCCATTTTTTTTTACTTAAAACAATTTGTCAGTATGCATACACTGATGTGTACTAGTGCATTTACTGAACTCTCAGCCCAATGGATTTTACCTTGTCTATAGGCGCCACCTTGTGGGGAAAAATAATTTACATTTTTCAGGTTCATTCACAAATGTATTGCTCTACCTCTATTATATCTTCTACACACTATATTTGTTTTAGTATATTGATATTTAAAAAGCATAGCACTATTCACGAACAAAGTAAATTCACAGTGCTTTGCAGAGGCAAAAATCTATGGACGATTAAAAAAAAATAATCAATAAAAACATAACTTTTAAGTTAAAATCAAAATAAAAGCAAGAGGGCGAATTGATAAATAATGTTTTATTTGTGAATGTTTTCGGTTATATTTCATTAGTTTGGAGCAGAATATTTTGAATCAGAATCAAGCGGTAGTTTCACCACACGATGGCGAACGTGAGTAACATTTAAAGCGGAATACAAGGTGCATGTTTCAAAATAAAAGTTACGAATTGCTCTTGTACGCACTTGTTGCTTTCAGGCAAGTTTCAGAGAAGGTTTTTTTTATATGTCTTTTACGTCATAAAGAAAAAATAGGTCTCTTTTATGGCTCCTTACCTCGTGAAAGTGAAGCCTTCAGTAACATTGAGTTTTATTGTGGATAAACGTCACCGGATATGCATTACCTCGTTTGTTTTTCGAGGCAGTGGTTACCGGTGGCCACAGACCGAAGTGGGTGGAAAGCACACGCAGCCTTTGACCGAGCGAGGTTGGAGCATCACCCGCACGCTTGCGGTGGCCTTCTCGGCTCTCGAACTTTAACCCGTAAACTGGATTAAAACACGCACACAAACCGCTGGAATGCCCGCGAGTAAAAACATACAAGGTAGGGTAAAAAAAAAAATGTCCATTCGCCTTTTTTTTCCCCCCCCATCGGTGGCAAGCTTCAATTCAAGTAATTACAATGGATTGTTTTAAGCTAGGTCACGTCCATTTTGACGGGTTTTTTTCTTTCCATTTAGGGGGGAAAGCCTTCGGGCTGTTAAAGGAGCAACAAAGGCAAAAACTGGAGGAGGTAAACCAGGTAAATTGTGTTAAATGGTGTATTTTTTTTATGTATTTGTATGGTAAACGTGTCGGACTATGGAAGTACGCGCGTGCACTTGAGAGTGTGACGAATCTTGGGGACGTCACCTCAAAATGTCTGACCTCATTGCGCTTTTTTAAATTTATTTATTATTGTTAAGTGTGTTTTGAATGCACGCTTTCGATTCCCAACGTTACACCTGTCTCCTCTCTGCTTCGACCCGGGGAACAGGTGTGCGCGTGCGTGCGCGTTCGGATGGCGTGTTGAATGGGTTCCTTTGTCTACCAGTACTATTTCACACGCGGATTCAAATCATCTTTTGCATGTATTATTTCCCTATTTTTTCCCCCCCCCCTATTAAGTTTCCCCGTTATCAGCTCCCCCTTTGTGAGAACATGAACACGCAGTTGATGAGGCCTGCGGGACATTCCTGTGCATCACTGTATCCTTTTTTATGTCATGTGCTCGTTGGAGCTGGGGGAGAGTGGGGGGGGGGGGCGGTGGAGTGAAGTGGGGGTTCCCCCACAAGATGAGGGTTGTGAGCCAAGTGTCTGTTTTTGGGTTGTATTGTTCGTCCAGCAGGCACAAATGGAAAACCATCATAATATAAAAAAAATAAAATTCCACCCTACTAGTACCGTCATAAACTGGATATTTATGATATTGAATAAATAAGAAAAAAAAAATTTTTTATATTGAAGTGAGCAAATTCAAATCGACATTGCAATGTAGAAGAATGCAGTATTCAAATTGCAAAGGCTGGTCGGTTGGTGGGCTTTTGCATATCGGGCTGAAACCTCCAAAATAATCGCGTCAAGAGATGCAAAAAAAACGGCATGTTTTTTCCAACTACTTCACATTGTATCGTCAAAGAGAGCAAGAAGCCATTTTCAACACTTAAGATTGGTCAATAATTTGTAAAAGTCACACCCACACATGTTGGCGATTTTTGAAAAAAATATGAAATTGACCAAATTGTGATTTATGAGGTTTCGGCCCAACGCCAGCGATTATTTTTATTAATCCAAGATAAATTCAGTTCTTAACAAGTCATTGTATGCCTAACCTATACGAATGTTTATTATAATATTACAGATAAGTGAGATAACTTTATTCTTATGTTTGAAAAAAAAAATACATGGGAAGAAGGCTTTAAAAAAAATGGACTATTAAATTGCAATTACAAAATCGAGGAGAGAAAATCGCAATCATTTTTCAAAATTTGCGCTGCCTTACTTGATATCAGGTCCATGTATTAGTATTAATATGCTCTACAACAAGTGCTACTTTCGGCCTCCTACTGGTTATCAACAGTCATTTGACTATTGTACTGAAATGTCTTTCTGGTGAGGACAAAGTGTACTAATAAATTGACTTTTAAGTTAGAACAAATGCTAAAATGTCTTTCTATAAGCTTGCAATTTCCTGTTTAATTTCATACTGTCTATGTCAAGGATGGACAATCAAACCATAAGCTCTATGCGACACGCTCTAATAATAGTCACCTTAATCCCTCCACCGAATATTAAAGGACGGCATTGTATAAAAAAAATAATAATAATTTCAACTAAACTCCAAAGATGACAATTAACAATATTCATGAAAAAACATTTACAACTGAAACAATGTTGTAATTTTGCCTATGGCTTTTCCTTCATGATTGTGCTGCCACTCTTGTCGCTAGGCAGAATTCACAGCGCTTGAGTATAATTTGCAGTATTGTCATTCACGTTTGTTTATCTTAAAGTATCTCCGCATGACAGACATGGCTCATGTCAGGTGTATTAGGCGTGCTCGGTGTTGTTGGGCAACCGCGGGGCTCGGTTGATGGACCGAGTCGACCAGTGACCAAAGGGTCGTCGGTTTGAATCCCAGCTCCGACTATGGACCGTACAGTATCAGCAGTGATACGAGATTATAAATATTGTCATTTGTCGTCGGCCGATACGACGCTGTTACGTTTGGGGACTCGTAGCAGATATTCGCATTAGCGAGGTTGTTTTTCCCCGAAATGCTCATTGTCATTTAACAACGATCAAACGTGTCTAACCGTACGAAAAATGTTAACGCTGGAAGTGGTCTGGCCTTGATGCTCTGCCGCGCTTCATTAGAAACGCGGCAGACTTTTGGAGGTCAGACGAGAATGTGACTCCACATGGCGGATTGCTTCATTATCATTTCATTAGCGTGGAGCCCTCCTGGCGTTTTTTTTTTTTTTTTTCCTTCACGCCCTGACGACGTGTCCTACTTTTTATAAACTCGCTCAGTCGCGACGAATCAACTAGGACAAGCGCCCCTGTTGTGTGAGTCATCTTTTTGTTTTAACCCTTTTTGACAGCAAGAATTGACTTAATCTCTTGTGTTTTTTTTTTTTCTACCCCTGATCAGGAATTCCTGGAGGATCAGAAGTACAGGGATGAAGATGACCTCGCAGAGAATCTGGAGGGTTTCAAAAGTAAGCAGAGGGAATGTTGTCGTTTGTACAGCGTAATCCCCGAGATCCGGCACAGCACTCGTTAAACACACTCTTATTGTTAATGGCAATTAATGAGCGGTAATAAACATCACAAATCAACAGTTTTTTTGGGGTAAAATGTTTTAGCAGCTAAACCAGGGAGATGCTAACGTAGCGGCCCATATCTTCAGTCGGTGTGCCGGCTTGTCAAATCAAAATCAGTACGTTTGTACATACAAGGTTCTAACAAGAACAATAAGTAGAAACCTACTGAAATGAAAGGACTAAATAGGGATGTAGCGATAACGGCAATATCGTGATATCGCAACGTTAAAACTGACAATATCGTGATATCGCAATGTTAAAACTGACAATATCGTGATATCGCAATGTTAAAACTGACAATATCGTGATATCGCAATGTTAAAACTGACAATATCGTGATATCGCAATGTTAAAACTGACAATATCGTGATATCGCAATGTTAAAACTAACAATATCGTTTTCAGTATGAGCTAATTCTCTTACAATATTTTTAATATGACCTTTTTTTTTTTTATATCGCGATCCTCACCACAATATTGTGATGATAAATTTTTTCGTGATGTTTGGATATGGTTACATCGCTAGGGCTCAATAGGAAAGTAACACTTCCGTTGAGTTAAAATAAGCTTGTTAACGCTTAGTTAATGTTTTACCGGCTTAACGCTGGTTAAAATGAGTCTACTAACTTGCCTGCTGTGTTCTTAGTACAAAACAAGGTCGTGTGTCAAAACCGTTTTACGACATCGAAGGGCAATTTTGACAAGCTTGAAAGGCGACTGAGCTCGGGCGGCAGCGGTCGGAAAGCAGTTGTACTATTGCTTTACTAGCAAGTGTATCAGCCTCAATAGATTCATAAATGTCTTCGCACGCACGCACACACTTCCCCGTGTGGGAAAAGGCTGCGTTGAGGTTTGCGAGGCCAAGTCCGGCCCGCAATGGAATGCAGTAAAACTTTTTTTTATTATTATTTATTGCCGCCCGCTGTTATCGTGCACTGCAGAACTTTGCTCTCGCTCGTGGGCAGAAACAAAAAAAAAAAACACTGTTACGACCACATTGTGACATGCAGTCCCCTTCAGAAGTATTGGAACAGCAAGGTCAGTTCTTTTGTTTTTGTTCTATACTGGAAACAAAAATTCTGAATTCCAGCTTTTATTTCTAGGCCTTTACACGGAGATGCGTTCGACAAGTCAAGGCTCATGTCTTCGGCATACAACAAAAACAAAGGAATTGACTTTGCCATTCCAATACTTTTGGAGGGGACTGTATAAACTTCAGGAGGTGAATATTTCTTGTAGTTTGTCAGGGTACGACTCGTGTTGTTGTAATGAACTGTGGCTGCACATTTTAGCAATGACGTCAAGCTGCTTGGAGAAACCACAACAAAAGACTCGATGGGAAGACCAAAAACATCGTCTGTTCTTTCTCGTTGTGTGGCATGCAAAATGAGTCTTGCTGAGAATTGTCAATACCAAATGGCCTAAGCCAGTCTTTCCACCTTATGTTGAGCCAAGGCACATATTTCACATTGGAAAACACATTCAAGCAAAACATGTCTCCAAAAGAATGGTGAACCGGGTCAAATCTATCACCCACTCACAAAAAAAAAGGCCAATAGATGCCAAAAGAGGACAAGAACTCTACTTTTGTCTGAATGATGCTCCTCAACTCACTTTCACATAGTTCCTTAACACCAAGATGGCGCTAAAGTAATGGATAAACAAAGGGTAAATAAATGATTATTGTATCTTTTTCTTCACCCGGCTATTAAGAAATGTGGTTAAAATTCCACAAGGTAAGCAGAGCTGCATCGGTGAGGGGTGTCTGCATTTGATCATGGCCATGCGCCACATCCGCACAGTATCGTGTACGAAGTGCAACGTTTGAATGCAATCACTCGGATCGGTTCGCAGTTGCCATTTTATGTCACTGGTCCATTTTCAATGTAGTGTGTTTCTGAATTCCGGATGCCACTGAAGGCACCACCGCATGAATGTCTGGCTCCAGAGAGAGAAACGGACCCCAGTGCCGGACTCTTAAAGAGGCAGACTTGGGTCGGCTTGTTTTCCCGTGGCTGCAGATGATCAACAGGCTGTGTCCCACTCAGCTCTGTAACGTGCGTGCGTGCGTGTGCGCGAGGAGGCCTCCTCCCCCAAGTTTGGGAACAGGCGGATCATTGTCCCGTCCTGCTCCCCACGGGTTCACACAGTTTTAACGCAGTTCCGTCTCTCTTGCTCAGCTTCCCAACACGCACGCACGCACGCACACACAGCTGCCATTGTGCGACAGAAAGTGTCATCTGACCAGAGAGAGGGAAAATGGCGATAATTTGAGGGGCAGACGTTGAAACACTCTTTGTTCATGTCAGTTTAATGTGTTGCATAAATCTGACGAGACGTTATGTGTGTTTTTGCTATAAAAGGTGCGTATGTGAAAAGGGGGATATCATTGAACTATAATTCATCAGAAGGAAAACAAAATGTGATTTTTCTAGGTGTGTCAGACGATTGAAATTTTATGTCTGTCCTAAATGTCCAATGTTTCATACTCTTAACATAAAAGTGGGGGGGAAAATTTAACTAATGGAAATATGGCTGCATCTTTTAGTCATTGATACAGTACTTTCATAATAATTCATAAAATTGAGTTAAAATAAAAAAATGTATGTACTATAAAAAGATGTGTGATTGATTTGTGTCGAGGTAATTTTTTGGCCACTAGATGGCATACTTGCTACAAGTAACTTGTGAACTTCTGCACATTTTTAAAATTGTAAAATACAACTTGACCCCAGTCTCCACAAATATGTGCATTATTATTATTATAAAATGTATTACTGCTAAATTTTGATGTGGACGTGTCTTTTGCGACTGGAATTCCTCCAGTACAGACTTTCCAAGTAAGGGGCGGTCATTAATTGCGGGTTCAATTTATTTTTGTGGCTTTAAAGGAACTTTAAATAAACTCAAAATTAACACACTCATTTTGACACCCCTCCTTTTTTCTTTTTTTTTTTGACGGCCTCTCAGGTCAGCTGTGAAAGAAGCCGCCTGTCATGATCAGCTGCTTGTTCTTCCTTCATGCTGACATGCTTGTTTTTTTTTTTTTTTTCTTATCACCTCTCCTCCCGTTTCACAGATAAATATGCTGAATTTGATCTGAATGACCAAGGCGAGATCGGTGAGTCACCAGAATGTGAAACAAAAAAGACAACAACCAAATGCTGACTCATGAACGCCACAAAATCAAGCATGCGTCTGATTTGATTTATTTTTTTGGGTCTGGTCTCAGATCTGATGGGCCTCAAGCGGATGATGGAGAAGTTGGGCGTTCCCAAGACCCACTTGGAGCTGAAGAAGATGATCATGGAGGTGACGGGCGGCACCAGCAGCAACACCATCGACTACAGGGACTTCGTCAAGATGATGCTGGGCAAACGCTCGGCCGTGCTCAAGCTGTGAGTGCGAAGCTTGCATGCGTGCGTAGCGTCTTGTAACCATCTGCTCGCCGCGCCGCGTCAGCCAATTGTGTCATCCGTCCGCGGGGGATGAGCGCTGACGTCACCGGCCCGCGAGGCCGCCTTGGCCGTTAATCTCCATGGCAACAAAAAAAAGCAGGCCGTTGTTATTCTTAGCTGTGGGATCATGTGATTAGGTAAGCGATTATTTGTGAGTCATCGACAACCGCACAAAAGTTTGGCGCCTTAGTCATCGGCGTTCCATGACAAGCGGGAAATTATTTTTCTTTTTTGAAAGGCACGGTGACATTTGCCGCCATTTTGAGTCGGGTTATCGTGGATGATCCCTTTTAAAGCAGCCGGCCTCGGGGGGCGAGATGCATGTCAGCTCTGCGGGACTAAGCCGGCTGCACTGTTTAGTTGGCAAATCTCCTGATCCTTAAATGCAGCAAGCGCGGAAAAATGCACAACTTTTCCTCCTTTGCATTCGAACCTCTGACAAAAATACATCAACCAATCCCACACAACCGTAAAAACAGTGCAGTCCTTTTTTGTGCCTTGTCACAAAGGGTGCGACTTTGACAACATTTCCCAGGGCAAAAACTTGTTTGGAGTGGAAGTCAGCATTAAACATTTCTTGACAAAAATATGTTACATGTGACCTCGCTAGTCTAAACATAACGTTCTGGTTAATGTTACATTTGCGGAATATGAGTTTTGAAACAAAATCCAGCCGTTTTTGTCCGTCTTGGAGCGGCCATTTTGACATTTGCTGATGACGTCAAACGTTGCTCGGGTCTCAGGTAACAACCAATCACAGCTCAGCTACAGAAAACAGGTGGACTGCGATTGGTCGCTGCCTGAGCCCTGAGCAACATTGATATCATCTTCAGTCGACAAGTGGCAAAATGGCCACCCTGAGATGGACAAAAACGGCTGGATTTTGCTGCTTAAATCATATTCCACAAAAGTAATATTAATCAGAATGTCAGATTTAGACTAGCGAGGTCACATATAATATATTACTGACAATATTTTTGGGGGGTTGTTGACTTCCCCTTTAAATGACTAGAACTTGTGTGTGAGTTGTCACTTTTGGGACGCATGGATGAGTATTGGTGCTGAGGAGGAATTGCGGGTCTCGCCTCAGGCATTTACAGTCAGTCCCAACCTGACCTGATTTTATTAATTCCTCTTTTACAATTTTCCCACAAAGCTTTCCCACCAAAATTAAACATGAACTACCCAGCTACATGTTTACAATTTGGTCATAAAGTGATTAGGCACATTTTTATTCAGATATGCATTGTTGACAAAACATGGAGATATCAGCATCCATTCATCCATATCGAGTGATATCATATAAACATGTTCCACCGCTTCAAAAAGTAGCGCCTACTGTAAAAATAGAGCTTTCGTGGTTCTTATCAAGGAATGTAACCATGACTCAGTCAGTCCAGCAACTGAAAAAAAAAAAAATTCCAGGAGGCCTCGAGCAATAAATAGCTTTGTATGCTGAATTGATAACATTCCACACAATTGACAGAATTCTTAATCAAGTGCCAGCGGCTCTGAAGGTGAAAAATGTATGTATAGTGTGATAGGAGCTTGAATGTTTTTCCAGGCATTTGGCAGAGGACGAAAAACACTTAACAGAGAGTTCACGTCCATTCGGCTCTTTATTTGTACTCGGGTAGACTCGGTGTGATAAATGGAGAACATCGAAAATCGATTCAAAGTGTCTTTGGTCAGGAAACGCTGGCAGTGGCGGCGGCGGCGGCGGCGGCGTCTCGTTCACCATCTGGATGACTTTTCTCTGGGGCTTACTGGAGGAGCGAGTTCTCCCAAAAAAGGAAATGAGATTGCTCTAAATAGCTGCCGCCAAATCTTTTCAGTGCGTGCAATCATTCCTTTGACGCGTCCCCCCTGGTTCTCGAGACACACCTGTCATAACTGCTTGTCTGTCTCCCCCCACTGGCAGCAGTCAGTCCATGTCGCTTCTCCTCACGACTCCTCCGCATCATTTGTGATGGAGGAGGCTCTTTTTTTTTCCAGCCATGTTTGTGTGTCAGAAGCCTCACAAGATGTGCTCATTTGGGCCAAGGTCAAAAGGTCATGGTTATTTGACCTAGCATCGACTTAGGCGATGTACGTGTTGCACACCAAAGATATTGTGTGTCCTCACCCAAATCAGATAATGGCCAAATTAGTACATTTTAAATGAACTCCAAAAGCGAATGTACGAGAGAGATGAAAACAAAGTACAATTTTTGCAATAATTACACACTCTAAAAACTGTTGGGTCAAAAATAACCCAATTATGGGTCAAAAAGGGACAGATCCTCCTATACTTGGGTCAATTTGAAAACTTGGGTAATTTTATCTTAAAACAACTCAGAAAGTTGGGTACTATCCTCTACCTGGGTCAATTTGACACAAATTTTTGGGTTGATTTGTACAAAAAAAACGTTTGTAATAATTATACACTCTAAAAACAGTTGGGTCAAAAATAACCCAATGGGTAAAAAAAAGGGGGGGGGGAAGGTCCTCTACTTAGGTCAATTTGACCCAACTTTTAGTCAAAACGTGGGTCATTTTGCATAAAACAACCTAGAAAATTGGTTCAGATCGTCCACCTGGTGAGTTTGACAAAAACAATTCAGATTCAGATCCTCTACCCTTTTGGGGTTGATTTGTACAAAAAAACTAAGTTTGTAATAATTCATAATAATTATACATTCTAAAAACAGTTGGGTCAAAAATAACCCAATTATGGATCAAAATAGGACAGATCCTCTACTTGGGTCAATTTGACCCAACTTGTAGCCAAAACTTTTGTCATTTTGTATAAAACACAGAAATTTGGATCAAATCTCTACTTGGGTTAATTTGACCCAACTTTGGGTCATTTTGTATAAAACAACCCAAAAAATTGGGTAAATTCGACCAAAAGGTGTTATTTCATCCAATGAAAATCTGATATCTTAATTCAAACTTCAATTATGAAACACTATTGACAGGCTAATGAGGCTTAATGTAGACGCCACACATTTGGTCAGGGCTTTTCATGCCTTCTGTTAACTTTGGAGAATGAAAGCGTTCTTACACTGCAACCATTTTGTTTTTGACTCTTTTCCTTCTTCCTCCTCCCACAGAGTCTTGATCTTTGAAGACAAAGCCAACGGGGCGGCACCCTGCAAGCCGGACGGCCCGCCTCCGAAGCGGGACATCGCCAGCCTGCCTTAAGCCTGCCTCCCCCTTACAACACCCCCCCCCCCCCCACCACCCCCCACCCCCCCACCCACTGCCTTTACAGGCTGATTTCCAACTTTCTTACCCTGGTGGACCCCTGAAGGAGGGTATTTTTTTTTGTGACGTACGGTGTCTGTTTTGCATTAGATGGAACTCCTCGCTAAACATTGTTTGACTGTGAATATTATTCTTTAGGTAAATTGTAGCATCCGTCATGTTTGTGTAATCTCCTAAAGTTTTTGTTTTGTTTTTTTTATAAATAGTTGAGTGTTGTGTATTAAGGGAAGATGCTTTTATTTTTAGACGAGCACAAGCAGCTTTTCTTCATCCCATTTATTTCCGCGGCAGCCTCGCAGGGATTCCCGCCGTGCCGACCTCGGCCCGCGTTTGAGAGATTACGGGGCCCCGGGGCCCCATTTCCTGCGGAGCTGGAAACACTGATCTGGAATCAGTAACTAGTTTGTCAAGTCCGCGTTTTGGGACTTTCACTCGCGCTTGCGTCGCGGTTTGAGGTCAAGCGCACGTGTAGGAGGACTGTGATTTACGGGCACAAATGTTAACGCGCAACAATAACAACAGTACAATCATATTCTTTCCAAGTGCCTCAGTGCGGAAAACAACAGGGAGTGCGTGCAAATGCGCGGTCCAAGCAGTAAATGAGAACTCCACAAATGCGTGAAATCTCTGTTCTTTGATATTGAATTTTTATGTTGTACAACATTCTTTTGAGTGTTCACAAGTGATTTGATCCTCCTCTACCCACTTACCTTTGTTTAACACTTTAATTGTCATTGTAAAAGTTGTCTGCGCAACAATGAGGTTCATTTTGGCATCTCACATTGTCATCTTTTTACAGTGGTACCTCCAAGGTTTGGTCCAACTTGAAAATAATTTCCCATTGAGATCAATTAAACAGTACTCACAAAATGTGAGGGATGTTTAACTCTGGGGTGGGATTTCAGGATAAAATGTAGTCAAATTTTTTTTTTTTACAGTTATCTTGATTTGGCCTCTAAACTTTCGACTGCACATCCTCCATTGAATATTCCAGCACAAATTTCTGTTAGCCAAAAAGAAGCACACTGACTGTTTATATTAACAGTTTACCATTCTAACAGTCAGGAGGGACAGGCATATGGCAGCTAACCAGTCGGCGGCTAGCACAAGAAGCTAACTCTTCATCTTAACTCGAGTCAAATATAATTTATTTGCATGGGTCTATTTCATGGTCACTTCCGCAGCATCTTCTCGAAATGAGGTCCAGGGTACGCTGATATTTTATGAGTGATTTAAAGGCTTATTTTAAAAATTGTACAAATGTAAGGATCTTGGATGTACCACTCAATTTCATTTTAGTTGTCCTGTGTGTGTGCACTGCTGTGATTTGTGCCTCTGACTCTCCACTCACACTATGTCTGACTGTGAACGTGTCATTTATTCGAAGGCCCATTCAATGTGTTTCTGTTCTACTTTGAGCTGCTGTTTGATTTACAGCGCGCAAGCTTCTTTTTTTTTTTTTTGCGTTGTTTAATAAAAAGATGCACTTTTTTTTTTTTTTTTTGCAGACACCAAAGGAATTAAAACATTCTTCTGACACTGTGTTTACCGTGGGATGTGTTTAAAGTGGTACATTTAAATATAAGAAAGTAAATCAGGCCCAGATAGCACTTAAGCAAAACCGTTTGATTTGGTTTCCATTTTCCAGCTCACTTAACCTGTCAAAACATACCAGTCTCTATATAACACTCGATTCAATTACTTTGATTCATGTCTATTGAGTGTTGATTTTTTGCATCGTTGTGCGGCAGTCTGCTGCCCCCTACTGGCAACCATAAGCATGCACTGAGCCAAGACGTGCGCTAAAATTGAAGGTAACTACAAAATAAAACCGAAATTGAGTTGATTTGGCGAAGGTGCGTTTTGAATCCATCACTATTCATAAATACTTGCCAAATTTGAGCATAATTTTTAGGTCAACGCCTTTTCTTGTTTACTCTAATGACAGATTTCGTCAAACAGATAGGAGCTTGTTTTGTTTAAGTTAGCGGGAAGTGCACATTGAGTGTAAACAGAAGATAAGGACGCGAGGGTGTCCTGTAACCCTCACAACTTTAGATAGGACGGCGCAATTGTGTTTACAAGCAGCCCGAATGATTTTATTTTGTGGTGACATGTCGAATGAGTCCTAAATGCTTGAAAAGTACAACGTAAATTGAAATTAGAAAATAATCAGCGGGTGTTAAATGGTCTTTTAGATTTCCGAGGGTGACTTGAAAGCACCACGCTACGTCATTTACGTTCGTCTACGTCAGGCAAGGCGGCTGTAGCGTCGTTTGCGTCGGCCCCTCCCACTACGTGCGGCGAGGAGGCTCTCTTGGAGCTCGGAGTCGGGAGCTCTCAGTCCATCTGTGCCCGCCGCTTGCTGCTTGGCTAGCGAGGCCACTGCGGGAAGATGGCGACGGAGAAAACCAAACACGAGGGCAGAGTCAAAATCGGGCACTACATCCTCGGCGACACGCTCGGAGTGGGCACGTTCGGGAAGGTGAAAGGTAAGAAGCGGCGAGACGGTAATCAACCCCCCCTCTTCCCTCCCCTCACTTACTTCAAGTGAAAGATGGTGGCCGGCGAAGCTTTTTAGCATCGCGGCTAATTCGCCAAGCTAACTTGTCAACCGGGGAAAGGCGTCGCACTTGTTGTCTCTTCCTCCTGCCTGTTTGCTCAACTTGTTTGCGGCGACTTAACCACGTCGGATACCGTTGGTTAGCACCGGTTGGTTCTGGTCGGGGCAGTGTCGTTGGTGGTTAGCCGGAGAGAGCCACAAGTCGCTTGTCAAGGTAGCCACCGGGAAGTGAAGCTCATCTAATTAACGCTACCGCGAGCGAGCTAATGATAAAAGGCGAAAAAATGCCACTGTGTACTTAACGCCGCCAGGCATGATGTTTAGATGCAACTTAATTGACTGTCAGGCTGAGTATGTAAATTTAGAAGCCAATTCTTTTTTAAGGGGGGGGGGGGGTTGTAATGGGGGGAACAAGTGACGTGACCTGAGTTTAATTAAGCTCTGCCATGATTATTTTTGATGTCTTTGTTTCTAAATAGCACAAATAACGTACTGAAAATTGTCTTTATATAGATGACACAGTAGTGCCTTGAAAATAAAACGATACAGTAATGCAAAAACACCCCAAAAATAACCACATTTTAAATTGATTACAATGAAATGCAAAATAAACAAAAACTAGGGACCCTGTAATGTGGTCAGGTGACCAAGGAGTTTTACCATTATCAGCTGGACGATATAGAGATGGCTTCGCTCGGAAACAAGTATTTGTGAATGCAAATACCAATCGATCGGTACATTTGTTGCGGACTGTTGTGTCACATTTGTATGACGCTTAAGCGCTACTGTTTGTGGTCCATGTGCTAGGGAAAGGGGAGGCACACACAAAAATCAATATCCACACAAATACACACATTTGGAAAAAAAAAACGTATCCGAAGTCTACTTTGTAATCCATAAAACAAAAGTTTGCCATGCAATTAACATTGTCCAAATTTATACCGCTTATTCCGTTTATACTGACCACCTCTATCCAGCATTTATATTTTTGGTTGAAACTGTGTTTAAACAGTGTAAAAGCTTTGTTTGCTAATACTTAACCATTATCACCTACCAGTCTGGTTCAAAATGCTCTTTACCAGCACAATCTTGGACAATGAACAAAATGTTTTGTTTTACAAAAACAAGATGGCCGCCAGGTGTGCTCATTGAATTGTTTTCTTTGTGTCTTCTCGCAGTGGGCCAACACGAGCTGACCAAGCACCAAGTGGCCGTGAAGATTCTCAATCGGCAGAAGATCCGCAGTTTAGATGTGGTGGGCAAGATCCGCCGGGAGATCCAGAACCTCAAGCTTTTCAGGCATCCTCACATAATTAAACTGTAAGTCCTAGATTATGACCCGCATGCACCTCCCCTAATCCCCCCCCCCCCCCCCCCCACGCTGCCACCACATTATTGCCACCCACTGAGCCATTTCCAGCCTCTAATGGCTTCCACAGGCCGTCCATTTGGGATGATACCTGTCTGAGACTGGTTTATCCCCTCACAATTGGGTGTGATGCAATGTTGCTAAATTTAACCCGAATTAACACACAAAAGGGGTGGAACAGTTTGAAAATTGGAAGGAAAATAAGGGCCAAAGTGCACAGAAAGATACTGAAACTCTGCAGCAAATCCAAAAGGTAAGCAGAGCTGCATGGAGATTAGTTGGCTGCACAGATTGTGAGCGTTGTCACTAATTGTCAGACAAGCGGCTGATGTGAAATGGAGCCTGCTTTCTTTACGCCGGCCGTGCTGCGCACTCTGGCCCACTGTTGGCAAAGATGGCATCTCAGACACACACAAAGGGAGTTTACATTCCTGTGCGGGGATGACATGGAGGTGCTATGTGAGCTATGTGGCGGCTGGTTGCAGCTCTGCAGCGTACTCACATTTGGCCTGCTTGGCTCCCAGACGGGCTTTGTCAACAGCCAATTCCACTGTTTTAAATGTTGCCATGCTACTGGATGATTTGATTTATATTTTGTAGTTTTTGCATAGTTGATTGTCAAGTAAACGCAAAAATAAGTTATATGATTTAAATTGACATAAAATAAATAATTTGTTTCTAACCAACCAATCACACGACGATCCCCACTAGGTATCAGGTTATCAGCACCCCGACGGATATCTTCATGGTGATGGAGTACGTCTCGGGAGGGGAGCTCTTTGATTACATCCTCAAGAATGGAAAGGTGATCTTCTTTTTCCTGGATTTTCCTTATTTGAAGTCGCCGTGTGTGGGCCAACATAAAAAATAAAATAAAAATCTGAGAATTACACCAAGTGTATTGATCAAACCAAATACCTTTATGAGCCGCAGTAGCTTCATGCTAACATGCACTGCAAATTTCCATTGCCAAGCTAGCGTAATTAGCATCAATGTTGCGGTAGTTGTAACACTTTAAGCATCTGATAAAGCAACACATGTAAACAGACTATATAACAATACTCAACATAGGGCTGGGCAATAAATCAAATTAAAAGCTGCTGTCACTTAGTTGTGAAATTCTTCATCTATTATATGTCTTTGCTTCATACTGCCCCCTGGTGGCAAAGTTGCACACACCAGAAGGCGCACAATGTCAATGAGCATTAAAACTTTGAACTCATAATGCGCAAACTGTTCAATTTACATTCTAGTTATTTGCATTAGTACGAGGGCTGTCAAAGTTAAAGCCTTAACTAATTAATTAATCACAAAAAATGATCGCATTTATCATGTATTAATGCAGATAATCACATTATTGACTTTGACCGCAGCTGACAGCGGATGGTTACGTTAAAGGTAGCACAGGTTGTGTATGAGCAATAAACATAACCACATGCATTTAATAAATGTTTTGAGTATGACATTCAGAATGTGTTCTTGTCAAAATATTGGGGTCTTTTTTTTTCATTTTAAATTATGTAAGTAATTAGTTGATTAGAAAAAGAGAAAGGGTGAGCGTGTTTAGTCGATCAAAAAATGTTGAAGATGTCCTCATAACTCTGTCTAAAAAAAATTACACATAACAGGTGCTCTTTAAATTTGGCGGGCAAAAAATGTTGATAAAAAAGCCTTTTTAATTAAGCGATTAATCGTGATTAATCAAAATTCTAAGATGTGATTAATCGTGATTAATCAAAATTCTAAGATGTGATTAATCGTGATTAATCAAAATTCTAAGATGTGATTAATCGTGATTAATCAAAATTCTAAGATGTGATTAATCGTGATTAATCAAAATTCTAAGATGTGATTAATCGTGATTAATCAAAATTCTAAGATGTGATTAATCGTGATTAATCAAAATTCTAAGATGTGATTAATCGTGATTAATCAAAATTCTAAGATGTGATTAATCGTGATCAAAATTCTAAGATGTGATTAATCGTGATTAATCAAAATTCTAAGATGTGATTAATCGTGATTAATCAAAATTCTAAGATGTGATTAATCGTGATTAATCAAAATTCTAAGATGTGATTAATCTGTTTTTTTGTTTTTATTATCATTTGGCAGCTCTAGTTATTAATGAAGTTTTTTTTTTATAAAGAGCAATTGTGTGAGCGGCCAGACGAGAAGAACTTGCCGATGCTGTCAGCCTTGCACTTTTCCCCCCCGAGATGTCAGAACACGACGCGCGGCGTCGCTTTGTGCTTCTCACCTTGCACTCAATTTGCACCTTTTTCTTCCGGCAGTTGGACGAGAAGGAGAGCCGTCGACTGTTCCAGCAGATCATCTCGGCGGTGGATTATTGCCACCGGCACATGGTGGTGCACCGGGACCTCAAGCCGGAAAATGTCCTGCTCGATGCGCACATGAATGCCAAGATCGCCGATTTTGGTGAGCGGGGACGACCATTTTAGCGCGTCGCGGTCGGCCATTAAGGCGAGATGTGATTGGTTAACATTGAGAAGTCGTCAAATCTTGCCCAGCTCGTCCCGTTTTGACAAATACAATTAATATACATAATATAATTATTATGATTATGAAGAAACTCATAACATAAATTTACAGCCACATTTCTTTTAATAAGTGATGTTAATAAAATAGTTAAATATTTTCAAAACATTTATTTCAATTTATTTGACATCTTAATTAGTACTGCAATAACATGATGCCTATTATAATTATTTTTATTCAATTGTGATTTGAATCTTATAGTTCACACTTCAATTAATAGTAATACAATAACTTGGTTAACAATTTAATTCATCAATTCACTTTTTGATTAATTATTCTATTTGCGTTATGTTTATATACGTAAATTATGAAAACAAATACAAGTATTGCAGGAAATAAGTACATTAGATACATTCAACAATAATTTCATCTTATTTCAGTTAACAGGCAATTTAATAAATTGTTTCACACTTTGATTAAAAATTATTTTATTTTTAATCAAAATGGAGAGAAAAAACTAGAAAATGCATACATAAATCATCCATCAAAAAACACTTAAATAAATATATGCAACTATTAACCCATTTTACATTTCACATTTTTTAGCTTCTTAATTACGTAAATACATTTTTAAATACTTTTAAAAATAAGTATGTTGCATAAATGTATTGCATGCTATTCATGCAGCTCACATTTGATTTCACAAAAAAAAATCCCATAAGTCATAAATACATAGATAAATTGTCATGAAATGATTACCTTAAAGTCCTAAAATAAATACGCCGTATAAAAAAATGTCAGCTCCAATTTCACATTTGAATCACTATCTATTTATTGACATATTTAAACTTCCTGTATGCTAATATCAGCATATCGGTCCCAAGTTGTTCCCCCAATAAGCTGTTGATTTTTTTTGTACAGGTTTATCAAACATGATGTCCGATGGAGAATTCCTGCGGACGAGTTGTGGCTCTCCCAACTATGCTGCCCCTGAAGTCATCTCAGGAAGGTTAGGAACGTTCGCTAGCAGCACCTTAGAAACCCTCCGGCGGATGATTTTATTCTTCCCCCCCCTCGCTTTTTGCCGCCAGGTTATACGCCGGTCCCGAGGTGGACATCTGGAGCAGCGGGGTGATCCTCTACGCCCTGCTGTGCGGCACGCTGCCGTTCGACGACGACCACGTGCCCACGCTCTTCAAGAAGATCTGCGACGGCATCTTCTTCACGCCGCCGTACCTGAACCCCGCCGTCACCAGCCTCCTGAAGCACATGCTGCAGGTGGACCCCATGAAGAGAGCCACCATCAAAGAAATCAGGTGAGGAGGACCATGGGGAAGTTGCAGTGCGCATCACGGGTGAGACGGGTCCAGGTCGAGGTTGGTGAGAATCTGCGAGAGGGACGACTGCGCGCCTTTTGATGCTGTCGTATCGAGACCACGTGCTAAGCTCCGCAGCATATACTTTTGGTGCATTATCATCATCTTCATGAGCATTCTCTCGAGAAAGTGGCCCCCACACTACTACTTTTCATTCAAAAGAAAATCTGCAAGTTCATTATGGGGAAAAAATTAATAAATAAAAATATCTAGAATAAAATACCTGTTTGGTAGGTGAAGCGGGAATAGCAATTAAAATAGCCAGCCCTACTAAAATCTGTACAATTAATCTTTTAATTAAAGGGATACTTGACTCATTGAGCCATTTTCAGCAGTAAAAAGTTAATAATTTGTCCAGAATGAATGTGATCACTTCATTATTTTTCATATACAATTAATACCTTTAAAATGTGCTGAGAAAATAAGTCATGAACAATCATGCGTTACCCGTTTCCTCAGCACGGGTGATGACATCTTCAGTCGACAGCAAGTGGAAAAAATGTGTTTTTGAAGGTATTAATTGTATACAAAAAATAATGAAGTTATCAAATTCATTCTGGACAAAATACTAACTTTTCATGGCTGAAAATGGCTCAATGAGTCCCTTTTAATGCTGTCTGAAACTGGTTAACTGGTTAACCGAAGCTTTAAGGCGTCCGTCCGCGACGTTAGCATCTTGACTCTCCTTCCGGCCTTCGTTTCCCCTCGCGCAGAGAAGACGACTGGTTCAAGCAGGACCTGCCCAAGTATTTGTTCCCCGAGGACCCGTCGTACAGCAACAGCATGATCGACGACGAGGCCCTCAAGGAAGTCTGCGACAAGTTTGAGTGCACCGAGGAGGAGGTGCTGACCTGCATCTACAGCCGCAACCACCAGGACCCGCTGGCCGTGGCCTACCACCTCATCATCGACAACCGCCGCATCATGAACGAGGCCAAGGACTTCTACCTGGCGTCCAGCCCGCCCGACTCCTTCCTGGACGACCAGCACCTCGGCTCGTCCGGCGCCTCGGCGGCGGCGGCGGCGGCCGTGGTCAAGCCCCACCCGGAGCGCGTGCCCTTCCTGGTGGCGGAGACGCCGCCGCGGCCGCGCCACACGCTGGACGAGCTGAATCCGCAAAAGTCCAAGCACCAGGGAGTGCGGCGGGCCAAGTGGCACCTGGGCATCCGCAGCCAGAGCAGACCCAACGACATCATGACCGAAGTGTGCCGCGCCATGAAGCAGCTGGACTATGAGTGGAAGGTGAGGCGGAAACCCAATGAGTCATTTTTCACTCGGCGCATGGGCTGATATTAGATTCTGGCGGTTTGAGGACAAATATCGCAAAATCATGGTATTAAAATTACAGCCCTAAGTGAACCTTTTTTTTTTATTATTAAGGCTCCAGATTAATTTTTTTTATTTTTTATTAAGGCTCCAGATTAATTATATTTTTATTTTTATTAAGGCTCCAGATTAATTTTTTTTATTTTTTATTAAGGCTCCAGATTAATTATATTTTTATTTTTATTAAGGCTCCAGATTAATTTTTTTTTTATTATTATTAAGGCTCCAGATAAAAAAATTTTTTTTTTACAGTAGGTGCACAGTGGCCCCAAACCTGAAATTTTACAGGTGCAAGAAGATGATTTAGGGGCGCACATTATAAATGTACAATATTACTGATAAATTGGCGGAAGTGTGGAACACAAGTTGAATAGCAACAAAATGATTCAAGAATAGTTATAATAATAAAAAAAATCAGCAAAATTACTGTTTGCACAGGAGCGAGTAGATGAACACTTTTCTGCCACCATTTGGGTACAGTCTACAACAGGGGTGGGCACACTCGGTCCTCGCGGGCCGGAGTCCTGCAGGTTTTGGATGTTTCCCTTCTCCAACACAGCTGATGCGTGATCAGCTCATCGGCAAGCTCCGCATAAGTCTGATAACCATCCTGTTGATCGGAATGCGCTTGTGTTGGAAGAGGGAAACGTGGGCCACTTTGAAAGAATAAAAAACAAAAACAGAATTTTCCGTCCGGTGAACTGATTAGCTCAGCTTAAAAACATGTTATTTTGAAAAGTGACCACGTTTTCTTCTGTGCTTTCAGGTTGTGAATCCTTATTATTTGCGCGTGAAAAGGAAAAACCCAGTGACGGGCATGCAGACCAAGATGAGCCTTCAACTCTACCAAGTGGACAGCCGAACCTACCTCCTCGATTTCCGAAGCATCGACGGTACGTCCAAAGCTCAACCGTCCGTGCCGGTCATTCATTAGCAAAAAAGCTGTTAATTAATTCCGTACATCAGCGAACCCCGTGAAAATCTGTGAAAACGGGAAATAAAAACATTTCGACCTCCGGCGTGTTTTTCCCCAGACGACATGTTGGAAACCAAATCCGGCACGGCCACCCCGCTCCGCTCGGGTTCGGTCGGCAACTACCGCACCACCATCAAGAGCGAGGCGGACGGCGCCGACTCGCCCGCCTCCACCAGCGCCGGCCCGCAGCCCAAGATGGCCGCCGAGGGCTCGCTGGCGTCTTCGCTCACCTCGTCCATCGACTCGACGGGAGGCGCCGACGTGCCGCCCGTGCCGCGCCCGGGCAGCCACACCATCGAGTTCTTCGAGATGTGCGCTAACCTCATCAAACTGCTCGCACGATAGCTCGCTACGCACGCACGCACACACACACACGCGCGCGCGCAAACAAACACACGTCGATCGCTATAGCCTTGTTTGCTCTCCGAGTGTCTTTTTTAGCAATAAGCATGCAGTCGATGGGCGTCTCGGCCCGGGATAGCGGGGGGGGGGCGCCGGGGATGAGCCGAGAGGGAGGGGAGAGCATATTTTGGATCAACGCGTTAATACCTTGTGGAGTGATTACACTGAATTTGCTGTACTGGCGAGCCAGCCAGCTTCCAGTGCAAAAAAAATTTGAATGAATAAGATCAACTTTTTGTTTTTGTTTTTGTTTTTTTCCTGTGCGGGAAAAGGAAGAAGAAGCACTTTTGCACACCTTTCTTTTTATTCCTGCTGCGCTCATTTTGGTTTCCTCAAATGGCGGCGCACTCATCGGGCTGTCAGGAAGTGCAATGACCCCTAACCCCGAAAGCCCCTCCTCCTCCTCCTCATCACCACTTTTGTTTTTGTTCTGCCATTGTTTGGTGAAATACTCACCTCGTCACGTAATATAAAAGTGTTGCTTTGACGCCATCTTGGTGGGGAGCTATGTTGACCCGAGGTTCGGAGTTTCGTTTCGACAGGGCCGTTAGCCCTGTAAAAGTAGTGCTTTGGTGCCACTTGTTATTGCCGCGTAAGCCCCGCTCTGCCAATATTCGGTGAAATACTCACCTCGTCACGTGATATAAAAGTGTTGCTTTGACGCCATCTTGGTGGGGAGCTATGTTGACCTGAGGTTCGGAGTTTCGTTTTGTAAAAGTAGTGCTTTGGTCCCATGTTGGTGATGAGGAATTTTGGAGTGCTTCATCTAAGCGGGCCTTAGTTATAGTGCGCTTTGACGCAATCTTGAGGCTGCGGTCGAAGTGAGGGGAGGAGGTTCAATCAGGCAGGCCACAGACATGGCCAAGTAGTGCTTTGACGCCATCTTTGTGGCATCTATAGAGCATTGTAAACATTCGTGGCAGGGCTCTGCCCCTCTCCCTGCAAATAACAGGGGAACACTGTATTTTTTTGGGGGGGGGGGGCATGGCTATATCAACTTTTTTAAGGGTGGATTTACACTACAAGTCCAAGTGGCTAGTTGTGATTTCCAAGTAAATTTCAAATGACACATATCCTGCAATCACATCCAGATGTGACCAAATTACACAAACAACTGGAATTAAACATTAATACATGAATACAAACATTAAAAAACAAAAACAGGATGAGACACCCAATTAATTTAATTATTTATTGGACACACCTCCAACATAGCTGGTAAATGAGCATCAAAATGTACACACGCACATTCTACGCCTTTCTGTGACTCCTCCAGTCTCTCGTTAAGTCTGTTGCAAATGTCTGATAGCACAAAAACCTCCACTGGACAGAAAACGTGAGAATTGCGTCACTTGAACCCGCGCAGTGTAAATCCAACCCAAGTGAAAAATACACTTTTGGTTCCCGAGATCTATTGCTGGATATATATATATATATATATTATTTTATTTTATTTTTTTCCTGCTTTACTTTTTATAATCTGCATCACTTGTCAATCATAATCGAGCATGATTTCACAAGTCCTTCAATTCCTGTCAACTCGCGTTAACAAACACATGGTGTCGGAATTGACTACAGTTTTGCCATGAAATCGTGTGCCTACTTGATGATCAATTTAAAAAATATATATATATCTTCCAGAATTTTGACTTGACAATCTTAAAATTACACAACACCCCCCCCCCCTTTCTGTTTGGAAACCCTGGAGCTATTGAATGCTGTTTGCTCGGCAACATTCTCAGATTCATGTTTTGTGTCAGTGTCACTTATTAAAATGACATTTGTTATTCTTTGCTCGTTTACTTCTTGTATAAATCATTTGGAATTGTGTTGTAATGATGGAAGATTTGCCTTCTTTTTCTTTTCTGTTTTGTCTGTGCAGTTTGCTAAAAAATGCCACGAGTAAGCATTTCTCACCCCCCCCCCATGTGTGTACTTAACAATTAACAATTGCTAAAAAAAAGCATAACATGCCGGTATTTCTCTAGCAGACGAGCTTATGAATGTGTCAGCCGTTACGGAAATCTTTGATCTTCTGCTGTCAGGTTGCCTTATTTGGCAGGAGCGGGGAACCTACGAGCACTTGATATGGCCCCAAAACATTAAATGCACAAATGTGTTTAATTACATAAACATTTTGGGTGGGGTTTTTTTTTTCCCCTCCCAGGAATTTAGGAGGACTGAAATAGGACCAAAGGTTCCCTGCTGCTGCCTTATCAGTACTGTTGTGAATTATTGGCCCAGTTGAATTCCCACTGTTGTCACACATAAGAAGAAGAAAAAAATGCAACTTGAATTGTTTTAAATCATTTTGCCAAACTATAGCAGACCTCTGATCCACGTCGGTGGTTGAAGACATTTTTTTTTTTTTTGGGTTCACGGTTATGACAATACATTGTGTTATCATGAACAGTATCGGTGGTTGCTGATGATGACGGCTTTAAAACAAAAAAAAATGTTTGAAAATATGTTGATTGTTACATTTCATTCCGACTGAACACCATAAGTTGACTTTTTTTATTATTATTTTTTTCAAATAAGAGTTTATGGAATATAGTGAGAATCGTGGAGTTTAAGGACGGGTGGGTATACTTTGGGCTTACAATTTTAAGGTGTGTTGCGGTTATTTGTATGTACAACTGACGAATGTGGCTGGAGTGGAATTTGTTTGAACCGTTTTGTGTAAAGGGACCCTACTTGAGTGATTTGATCGTGTATATCTGAATGAACAGTGTCGGAATCGTTTGTATACACAACTGCCTAAATAAACTGCTAAATTGCACATAAACCTTCAAGGCCTGTAAAATGTAACGAACGTCTTTTACCTCAAGTCTGAAAAAGCGTGAGCAAAATATGCCTGACATTTCCACTTGATGTATGTTTCTTTTAATTTCGTCGGTTTCATGAAAGTATTAACACATTTTTAAAACGGTACATTTTAACTTAGAGCAACTTATGCAGGTTTGTTGGCTGCTGCACTACGTAAGCGTATCCGCCATATTGAATGTGTCAATAACTCATTCAGTCATTCACAAACGTTATATTAGAAATGTATGCGTTTTTTAAACTATCAAAGAGAACACCGTCAGTTAATAGATTCAACAAAGGAACACTTTAATGGCAATTAACATCTTAAAATACACTTTTTGCACTTCCGCATTGGTTAAACTGAGGATTTATCTCTTCCCAGAAAGAGCATCTCTGAGGGGCGCTGTAGCACACGTGACACAAACTGAGCTTTATATATTAAATTAATTTGATGTATAACACTATTTGTCGTCTATTTAATTGTGTTTTTACCACAACTGTTTGACGGGCTATTTTGTAAAATTATGTAACATCTTAAAAGTGTACTTTAACTTTGCTGTAACGTCCACTGCTTCCGCATTCGCGAAGGTCCATCTCTTCTCAACGGAACATCTCTGAAGACACCTACACAGTACGGTCAACATTAGACGTGACTGCTAGCTTTTTGTCACCTTTTCACGAATATTTTTCATTTTTTTTAAAACATAAAAACTGACATTTCGACAGGAGTCGCGTCCGGGAAGGCGGTACGACCATGTCCGAACACGACAGTAACCTGTTAACGGAGCCGGAGCCGAGCAACCCTTTTCAGGTAAGGCTGGCTAGCTACTGTAGCTTAGCCACATTTTCATCGCTCTCATTAGCACATCACTGTTTACACTTTGACACGCGCAGCCGGTTTAAACCGTAATATAACGACAATAAAATGTGAATTTACATCTTCACTATGCTGACAACATCAATGACATTTTTTGAGTCAGATGAATGAATTACTCCACAAAATCAACTAAATAGATTGAAGCCTGAAAACATTGAATTTACTTGGCTGTCTGTTTAATTTCAATGCTTTCTTATGGTGCATTTTATACTGTAGTTTTCAACCATCTGCCTCACCCAAACATTCAGTCACCTTCACAACTATCCAATTTAAACATTCAAGTGTCACAATAGGTCAACATCTGTTTGTATTAAGGAAGAAAATGTTACACAAAGGCAATTTTGCATCCCAAACATTATTATTCTAGCAGGCGCAGCACATTGGCTGAACTGGAGAAGCGCAAACAAATTTCTGTCTACGATATAAAATGTAATCGATTACAACTGATTAATCGATCAGCCCTGCAGAAAACTAGTAGCGAGTAAATCAACTGCTCTAAGACAACAATTGCATTGCAAATGTGTATTTTCTGCCCACTGTGAATTATTTACATAGAACCCTGCAGGGTCACCCATGTTTTTGGAGTTTGCTCTTGAGCTCGAGGGCAAGTGGAAGAAAACATATGTTAACGGGGCGGCATCCACCTGCAGGCTACGCAAGACGGACCCTCACTCGGCCCACTTTCTCTGATAATCGGGGCAATTCTTCTCTAAATTTTTGACTCTGGTGTGACTTTTTGGACCCATCGTCTATATAGTCTTGTACACATAAAAGAAAAGAAAAAAGGTCATATATTGTCCCTAAAAAAATCTGAAAAAGGCAAATTTTAGGAGGGGGGAAGGCGTTTAGAAAGGAAGTAAAAAACAAACAAAAAACTAATTTAAATACAATTTAAAAAGTTGTATATTTCACCAGAAAAGTCGCATACAATATTTTTTAAAATAATATATATATATATATTTTTTTTTTTTTAAGTTGTATGTTTTCGAGAATAAAGTTGTATATTTCTTTTGGAAAAAATGTATACTGTGCTTTATAGGAAAACAAAGTTCGATTTTTTTTTAAAGAACATTTGTATTTTTTTTTACCCCCAAAAAGTTTTGCATTTTAAGAAAATTTGTGAATTTTAGAGAGGGAAAAATATGTGTCTATATTTTCAAGTATTTTTATTTATTCATTTATTTTTAGAAATAATAGATTTTTGAAAGTATTTTAGAGGAAAAAAAGTGTAAAAATATATATATTAAGAACAGTTGTGTATAGTAGGGAAACAACTTATGTATTTATAGAAAAATGTATTTATTTTCTAATTTTATATATTTATTTTATTATTATTTTTTCCCGACAAAATAATTGTCTATTTTCTAGAAAATGTTGTATTTTTCTTCCAATAAAAGTTTGATATTTTCTCCAATATTTCCGATGCATTGTCTTGAACACTTTTCCTCGTTAGTGTCGCAGGTGAGCTGGAAGGTGTTAACCCATGGTCGGTCCACGAGCTGCCGCCTTTACGAAACGTAAACCCTAATATAAGTAAATAAATCCCTTTCCAAACCGTTCCTTATGTTGTGCCGTATTAATGTTTCACAACAGACCTCCGTGTGAATTATTTAGGACGCCGGTCTGGTGACGAGCTGTAGCCTGCATTTGTGCGCGTGTGAGGGGCAAAACTCGGGATGCGGTCAGGAAAACGGGGACGCTCGGCTCACTTTGGATCGAAGGAGCGCGCGAGGCTGATGCTAAGCTAGCAGGCGGGGAGGACGTTGGCGTGCGCGTTGAGCTTAAGGATGGCAAGCAAGGTACTTTTTGGCCAGGTTGGGTTCATAATCCATTTGTTGTTGCATGACACTTTTCATTGACTTGATTTTTTTTTTTTTAAGTCATAAGAAATTGTAGGATTTGAAGCAAAAAAATAATTAGTAAGAAACATAATTTGGGCATGTTCTCATTTGAGAAGTTGTCTGAAAAATACTAAGATTTGATACAAAAAGCAATTTAGTAGAAATGAGATTTTTTTTTTTTCAATTTAAAGTCATATTTTCTCACAAGAATTTTGTAGCATTTATTACTAAAAACACCGTCATCTTTGGCTCATTTACTTTGCTACTTTTACACGGAGTAATTTGTACCATTTGATGCAACTACAATTTTGTTTCATTGCGGGAATGCTTTTTCCGCATATGTTATTGGGATTCTTTAATTGTACTTATTTATTTATTCTCCTCACTTTTTTTTTGCTTGCTTCCCAGTCCTGCTACTTGCGTCTCCTCTAACCTCATGATCCACAAGCGAACTAAAGTTACATGTGGTATATCTGTTTTTTTTTAATTTTCTTGAAATCTACTTGGGTGGCCCGCCCAAGTATTAACATGGCGTGGGAAACACTACATTTGTCATTTAACTACAATTCAAAAAATATATAATTTTCACATCATTTATCTTTCAATTTCCTTCGTAAACATTCAGCTTAGCATTGCGCTATTAGCATTCAGTTTCCAGCATTCCCACGTAATTTCTGCAGAAATCGCACTTAGTCTATTTTAAAACTCATTCACTGCCATTGACGGTTATAGACGTCAAATATTTATAATATTTGAACTATTTCTATTAGTTTGAATTTTTTTTCCACTTTTGTTAACATGAGTATGAAAACCTAGAATTGTTTTTATTGTACATTTAGAACAGATATAAAATTTGTGATTAATCGTGAGTTAACTCGTGAAGTCGTGCAATTAATTACGATTAAAATTTTCAATCGCCTCACGCTCCTAATTTTTAAATAATCTTTTCTTCTTTTTTCTTAAAAAATCGCGCCAGGCGTTTAAATTTTTTTAATTGTAATTAATCGCATGACTTCAATAGTTAACTCACGATTAATCATACATTTTATATCTGTTCTAAACGTACAATAAAAAATTTTCCTCGGTTTTCATACTCTTGTTAACAGAAGTGGAAAAAATGTTAAATTAATTTTTGACGTCAATGGCAGTGAATGAGTTAATATGTAACCATAACATTCTTCGAGCAGACTATTTTCACAAGAAAAATTATAGTTAGTCTTTTAATGCTTTTGCATTGCTGAAGTTGCCTTTTTGTACAGAATTTAGCATTTAAAAAAAAAAAACGCTATTAAGTCGAGAATGCTCCGGCTCAGCCATGGTCCAAAATGAAGGCGACACTCGAGAAAATGCATGAATTATTCCAACTGTGACTATTGAATTCTTGCGGTTGTGTTTCAGGACCCTTCCGTGACACACGCGAGACAAACCACGGCGGCAATGGCAGCGGGATTAGAAGAGTTCAATCCCTTCACAGACTCCAAACTTGTGAGCATTTCACCATTCGACTCACTCGGACTTGTCGTCATGGTAGCAATTGGGGAGGCGCGGCCAGCGGCGACAAAAACAAAACAAAACGCGCTAACGTTAGCTTAGCCTGGCGCTGAGTAGCGTTCGCTCACTGTACGATAAAAACGTTAAAAACAATCCCTTGGGGGAAAAAATGCGATGATGAACAATTAATCGATTCGATTAAACGTGTGCTTCCTTCCTGTCTAGATGGCGAGCAAGCCCCCCACGGCGGCGCCGGGCGTCCCCACGCAGCCCGCCATCATGAAACCCACGGAGGAACCTCCCGTCTACTCGCAGCCTCGGGCGCAGGTCGCCTCTTCCCGCCTTAACACCCCCCGCCGACTTGTTGAAAGACGCTAACGCACGTTTTGACATTCAGGAGTCGACAGGGGGCGCCGGCGAGCTGCTGAGGAGGCAGGAAGAGCTGGAGAGGAAGGCGGCAGAGCTGGACCGGCGAGAGAGGGAGATGCGCTCGCTCAGCGCTTCTGGAGGTGCAACGTCAATATTGGAGGGGGGGGGGGCGCAATTTTTCGAAAGTGCGCTTCCTTAACCACGTGTGACAAAAATGCTCGTATACCTACAAAATACATGCTTGAAATAGATTTCATTTTTTATCATACATGCATGTATAAAAGATTCGCTATTATAGCCCAACAGCAAAGGTTTTAAAACAAACAATAACATTTGTTTGTTAAAAAAAAAAAAATTCCAGTGCAAAGTTCATGAAAATGACAATTCAAGGAAGATCTCAATGTTAAATACAAGAACTGATTTTTTGTCCTGCATCTCATTCCAAATTCACAAAAATGTCTGCCACCTAGTGGTGATTTGTGTTATTACAACTAAGCATGTTTGCCGATTTATTTATTTATTTGTCATTTTTTTCTCAATATTTTGATTTATTTTGCATTTATTGAAGTTTTTATTTTTTTACTTTAAAAAAAATTGAACAAAAAAAATATTTAAAAAAATAATTCACTCATTCACTGCCATTGACGGCTATAGACGTCAAAAAATATTTGTAACTATTTCTATTAGTCTAACATTTTTTCTCACTTTTGTTAAGAGTATGAAAACCTAGAAAAAAATACTTTTCTTGTACATTTAGAACAGATATAAAAATTTGTGATTAATCATGAGGTGTTTATTTTTTTTTTGTTGATCGGGGCAGACAAAACAAGTTTTACTTCTTTCTGTCCCCTTTCAATCTTTTGCTTTACTTGGAATTGGAATATTTGTTTCTTTAAAAAAAAAGATACAAACATTTAAATGTTACAAAAATAAAGAAAAAAAGATTATTAAGAATTTGGAGCGTCAGGGGATTAAAATTTTTCCGTAATTAATCGCATGACTTCACTAGTTAACTCACGATTAATCCAAAAATGTATATCTGTTCTAAATGTACAATAATTTTTTCCTAGGTTTTCATACTCTTGTTAACAAAAGTGGGGAAAAAAATTAAACTTATATCTTTTTTTAAATGCACTAAAATATATAATACATCAAATCAAATAATGAACGTAGAATTTGATTATTTGTATTATTTTTTTTTTCCATCTCTCCTCTTGATGTTATTATCCATGCGAGCAGGCAGGAGAAACAACTGGCCCCCGCTGCCGGAGAAGTTCCCGGTGGGCCCGTGCTTCTACCACGACATCGCCGTGGACATCCCCGTGGAGTACCAGAAGACGGTCAAGATCATGTACTACCTGTGGATGTGTGCGTTTCGAACCCTCTTGCCTCGCTCGCTCGGTCACATGATGCGGTCGGACGCCACGTCGTGCGGTTTGCTCGGCGCCGTCACCGGACGCTCTTCGAACCGCGCGCGCGGATTTCAAAGAGCGAAGCGGCAGCGCGGTGACAAAATTGACCTCGTTGATTTTCCAGCTCCTAAAATAGTAGACGTGACATAATAATGACATATTTGATGACGTTTGACAAAGTAATTGCGTACCAACCAAATTAAAGACCTACGTCCCTTTTTAACTTTCATCATCTTTACGCAAAATCAAAAGATTTGAATAAAATGTCAAGATTGCCTCAAATGAATTTGAAACATCAAAGCAAATGGTTGCTGAGCAGCCAGCCAATGAGAGTGCAGGGAGGCGGGACTTGATGGGGAAAGCAGAGTACATGCCGACTGATAACGTGATCTCGTCATCACGATGATTAAAAAAAAAAAAAAAGAAGCATTTTAATGGTTTGTAATATTACATAATTGTTACTAAGAATAATGTAAATGAGCTAAATTAGCTGTTTGTCCCAACAACTAAAATTGAGCAAAAATTTGGCATCGCAAAACAAAGTGAAATATTGCTAATAATTAGTTGCTTAAGTCACATCTGGATGTTTTTGAAAGATTTTTTAAATGATAGACAGCATGTTTTTATTTAACAATTGGTTGAAAATGAATCGGCCATTTGTGCTATTAGGCTAACGCTACGCTAGTTCTTTGTCAAGAAATGTTCCAGCATTTCACTTGATTTTTTTTTTAATTAAGTATTCAAACTTGTTTTTGTGATTTTATTACTGGCAAGTAAATGTAGCTTAAAATACCACACATTATAATAAATCCACAAGTTTTACGACACCTGTCGTTTTTTTTAGGCTCGCTATGTTGGCAAAGAGTTTGCAAAGTCAAATTTTCCCGTCCAGCTGGCAGATAATTTTGCTAAAATTAACAAATCTATTTCTCTTGACATGACTTTTTAATTTTTTTATTTTCAAGCCCATTTCTTGCAGCGTGTTGTGGAATAGCGCAAAAAATGCAATTGCAATGTGTGTACTCCACCTCCAGTCCACACGGGGACGCTGCTGGCCAACCTGGCGGGCTCGTTGGCGTGGTTCGGCGTGGACGCGTCCCGCGGCGTGGACTTCGGCCTGGCCATTTTGTGGTTCCTGCTCTTCACGCCGTGCTCCTTCGTGTGCTGGTACCGGCCCGTCTACGGCGCCTTCAAGTGAGTCGGCGGCCGAGCGCGACCTCCGCACGACCTCCGCGTCGTCGTCATCGTCTTCTTCTTCTCGTGTGGCAGGAGCGACAGCTCGTTCCGCTTCTTCCTGTTCTTCTTCGTGTACGTGTGCCAGCTGAGCGTGTACGTGCTGCAGAGCGTGGGCATCCCGGGATGGGGCGCTTGGTAGGAAACGCTCAACACCTTACCCCCAATATCTAAAGTCTGCAGTTTAGTAAATGCTAGGGGTGCCAAAAAATGGATTCTCATTGAGTACGGTTCAAAATCGATTTTAAATGTCCCAAAATCAATTTTATTTACATCATTTTATACTGTCTTGCCTTTGTCTGTGTGTGCCTTTATTTGGAGCGCTGTTCATGTTGTACTTGATTTGGCCACTGAGGGGCAGTGTGCTTCTGATATTGTAATAACTTGATGGTGACTTTTTCCTTCTACTCTCTAATGTGGCTACAACTTAACCGTGTATTAGACCGCGTGGAACCACACTGCCCCCCTCAGTGGCCAAATCGGGTACAACATGAACAGCGCTCCCAATAAAGGCACACACAAACAAAGGGAAGACGATATAAAATAATTTAAATAAAATAGATTTTGTGACATTTCAAATAGATTCTGAATCGTACTCAATGAGAATCGCGATTTTTATGAGAATCGATTTTTGGACACACCCCTAGTAAAGTGGGGGGGGGTTGTTCTTCATATTTGTGAATTTCAGTGGCATAGGAGGGTGTTTATTTACTCAACTGCAAAAAAAATGCCAGCCAGCAATTTTGATGGATGATTTACAGTAATGAGCTTTATATGACTTTTTATACTGTATATACAAATGCAGCTTCCCAAAAATCTAAGAAAAGAAAAAAAACACCTTACCCTTCATAAGTGCCCGATTATGAATACGAACCCGTTTGTTCCATCGTCAGCGGCTGGATCTCAGCCCTGATGTGCCTGAACGCCAATGTGGCCGCCGGCGTCTTGATGATCCTGGTGGCGGCGCTGTTCACCGCGCTGGCCGTCATGTCGCTCGTCATGTTCAAGAAGGTTCGAGACGCTCGCCCTTATTGAGGGACCCGACCTTCGCGTTAACGCCTTTTGCTCTGTCAGGTGCACGCCATGTACCGCACCACCGGCGCCAGCTTCCGGAAGGCCCAACAGGAGTTGGCCACGGGCGTCATGTCCAACAGGACGGTGCAGGCCGCCACCGCCAGCGCCACCTCCAGGGCGGCCCAAGGAGCATTCAAGGAGCGCATCTGAACGGCGGGTTCGAAAAAGGGACGCGCTCCCCGTCGCCGGACGTAAGCATGGGTTAGGCACGCCTCTTCCTTCCGTGTTCCTCGGATGCTTTTAAAAACACGCACGATTTGGATTTATACGTTTACGAGGGCCGCACTGAAAATAAATGACATCATAATGCAAATAATTAAGTCCGATTTGACAGAGAAATACATTTCATGATCTTAAAAAAGGAATAATATTACAAGAATACATTTTTATTTTATTTTTTCCGGGAAAAGAAAGGTTCATATTTAAAAAATAAAAATAAAAATGGATGTGAACAAAGTCAGAATTTTAGTGACATGCTACAAGAATGCTGTTGTAATAACTCATATTTTTGTCGTTTTTACAAGAATAAAGTAAGAAAAAAAGCATTTTAACTCATTCACTGCCATTGACGGCTATTGACGTCAAAAATTCATTTGAACTATGTCTGTTGGTTTAACAATTTTTCCACTTTTGTTAACAAGAGTATGAAAACCTAGAAGAAAAAAAAATATTGTACATTTAGAACAGATATAAAATGTATGATTAATCGTGAGCTAACTTTTGAAGTTATGCGATTACAATTAAAATTAAAAAAAATCACCTGATGCGATTATTAAAAAAAAGAGAAAAGATTATTAAAAAATTAGCAGCGTCAGGCGATTAAATTTTAAAATTGTAATTAATTGTATGACTTAACGAGTTAACTTGCGATTAATTACAAATTTGATATCTGTTCTAAATGTACAATAAAACAATTTTAGGTTTTGATACTCTTGTTAACAAAAGTGTAAAAAAAAAAAAAAAAGTTAAACTAATAGAAATAGGTCAAATTTATATTTGACGTCTACAACCGTCAATAACAGTGAATGAGTTAATGAGAAAAAAAAATTATTATGAGAATAAAGTTGGATTTTTTAGGGGGGAAAAGATGTAAAATTTGCATCTGACTCAAACACGCCTGCGTTCGTTTTATTCGTTTTCCATTTTATAAATATACAAAAAAATCCTAAAATTTAAAAATAGCTAAGCCACACTTTGACTAACAACAATTTAAGAACTACATTTAGTTACAGAGTAGTTTTAAGTTTTTTGTTTTTTGTATTTCCTCACTAGCGCGTCCACGCCAGCTTGCACTTTGAATATCTCGCGTGTGCGCATTTACCTCGCTTTCACTCAGGATGACCTGCAGCCACACTCATTATTATTATTATTATTATGATGAATATTGACATGACTTTTACTACAGTGATGGAAGTTACCTTGAGAAGGAATTCAAGCAATCGAAGTGCTATAAATGTAAAGGATTTTATTTTTATTTTTATTTATTTTTAAATGTGATCGCACTTGCCTTATATCACTTACGAAAAAGCCGTAGAAATTTCAGTTCCACGAATTTGCAGACAGTGCTCCAGAATTTTTGTTTTTTAAATCTTGTTAATTTCAAGGTGTCTTTCTCAAACACTTAAAAAATGGCCGTAACACTGACAATCAAAATGTGTGACAAAGTTTTACCGGCTTCTGAAGATTATTGCGCCGGTTCGGACTTTTGCGTTTGCACGATGACAAAATGGTGATGTTTGTATATTTATTGTTTCCAGATGAAATAAAATTCTTCTAAAGAATCTTTTGGTTTTCTTCTCCGTGAAACTGTTGAAAGTGTACTTAACGTGTACTGTTTACTTGTACAATGAAATATTTGGTGCAAGCCAGATTGCACTACCAGCCATGTGACACTAGAGGGTGCCATTTCACCCTCTGTCACAGCTGTGCGGGCACATTAACAGTACTACACAACGTTTAAGTTTAATTAGTAGTTTCCGTTTTTGTTTTTAACTAAAACTGTTTGTTTTTCAATTTTAGTTCTTGCAAATAACACCAGGACACGCAATACACACACAATGAGAGAGACATTAACACACCTGATATGCACACGTACACTTACTTTGACACACTTCTAAAAACACAACGTATAGTTGGGTTTCCATCCGCCCATTTTTATTCGAATTTCCAAGAAATGCGAAAAATACAACTGAATGGAAACGCTAGAAATTGGAAAAGGGCCCAAAATGCACACACACAAAAAAAAAACCGTTATTACGCTTAGAGGGGGTGGATTTGGAAGCGTATCGAAAAGAGAAAAATGCGAATTTTGACTATGGAAACAGGTTTTGCGAATAACTGTTGGCAAGACCGGATACAACATCGCTCGTTGTTACCGGATATTACGTCACACGTACGTATGTAGTCCCATAGCGTGATAAAGTAAGGTATGTTTGGGGGGACGACGAAACAGAACTATTTTGGGGAATAATTAAAGAAGCGAACATTAATGCTATTTTAGATGGAAAACAGCAAAGAAACGCTACGGCTTCTCGAGAATTACAAAAGCAAACTCATACGACGTCATCCCACGGCGCAGTCGCTTCCTCTTTTTCTTCTTCTTTAAAATTACTGGTGGTGAATCACATCTCTATGGTGTATACCGCCACCTACAGCGGCGGAGTCCCCTCTCAATATTCGCAAAAGAAGAACAAATCAAAACGGGAATAAGTCGCATGTCCGTTTTGCGCATTTCCAGTAAATTCGCTTAAAAAATTTGAAACAATTGGATGGAAACCATATACATACACCTGGAAAAACAAAGAGCCAGTGGACACTGCTTGATTGTTCCACACAGAATGGATTTTTTTTATTGGTTGGAGTGGCGTAACCCCTGAATGAAAGAGTGACCAGATTGGAGCATATTTACAGGTATTTACAACGCGGCGGAGTCTTTGGCGTGGGCGGCGTTCAGAGGAGGCAAATGAGGCTCTTGCCCTCCTCGATCTCCTCCTGCACCTTGTCGCTGGACGTGGCGATCTCGGCCTGCGCCGAGAAGACGGCGCACAGGAAGGTGAGCGCCGTGCCGCCGGCGGCCGTGTAGAAGGCCCAGCCCATGGAGCACAGGCCGGCCCGGTACGGCGCCGCGTCCGCGCCGCAATACAGGCGGGCCTTGTCCGAACCCCAGCCAGCTGGGTACAGCATCAGGCCCAGGATCAGGAACAGGCCTGAGTGGGTGGGGAAACGGCATGTTAATTGTGGAGTGTATCCTAATGTGTTTACAATCAAGTCATCTTTCTTTTTTAGTTCAAGTTAAATTTTTCCTGAAAATAAAGTGAGACTAATAATGTTAGATTAATTTTCAAGAATTTGTCATTTTCCTAATGAAGAATCAGGTCTTCTTTTTTTTCTTCTTTTTTTACATTTTTTTTTTTAAACAAAAACAATTCTTGTTTTTCCAAGAATAATACATTTCTCAAGAATAGTAAAAAAAAAAAATCTCAGAAATTGAGTCATAGTTTTTCCAAGACAATATTCACTCTTTTTTTTTTTTTTTTTGAAAATCAATGTTTTGGTTTATATGTGTTATTTACTCATTTATTTTAATTTTTTATTATTTTATTATTATTTTTTGGGGGGGGGGGGTATTTGTGTGTGTGTTTACATTATTATATTTTTCCTGAAAATAAAATCAGACTTTAATAATAATGTTGGATCCATTTTCCAAAAAAAATTATTTTCCTAATCAAAAATTAAAGACTCATTTTATTCAAAAGCCTTCTTTTTTTTTTTTACAGTTAAGTAAAAAAAATTCACAAAAACAATTTACGTTTTTTTTAAGAATAGCTCCGTTTTTCGCCTCAAAAATTTAGTCATATTTTTTCTAGAAACAATATTCACACTTTTTCTTTTCAAGAGCAGTATTTTGGTTGATCAGTTTTTTTGTTTTTTTGTTGTTTGTTTGTTTGAGGTGGGGGGGGGGTGTACAAGAGGGTATGCGCACTTACGCAACACATTTGTTTACTTTTCAGTTCAGTTCCACAGGTTATAGGTCACAATGTCAGAAAAAGTTTAACAACTTATCTTGGTCACATTTTTCAAAGTTGGCCTTTGTCCAGGGGGTGTGTACACTTTTTATACCTCCCGTCTAATACGCGTGTGTCATTGTGTGTGTTTCTATGGCTTTGTTTCTCTTTGCGTGGAAGGCGTGGTTGTGGGAGAAGGAAATGAAAAGTAGGTCATAAATTCTTTCCACATGTTGTTGCTCGACATCTGACGTGCAGGCCGGCCACGCTGATGGATTGAAGGGATGGCTTCAATGGCGTGCGCGCACACACGCGCACGCACACACACGCACACACACACGGGTCTCACCGGCGATGCCTTGCAGGAGGCCGCAGACGTTGAAGATGCTTTTCTTCATGATGCTCTGGAAGCACATGGTGAAGACGGAGATGAAGGCCACGGCGCACAGCAGCAGGATGCCGGCGGCCAGGAAGATGGACGCGGCCTGCCAGAAGCCGCTGGCGATCTCGCCGAAGTGGACGGCGTACGGGCCGCACAGGACGCCGCCGCCGCGCTGGAGGTGCGGCAGCTTGACGCAGCGGCCGTAGATGCCCAGCGTGGGGCGGTAGGCCTCGCCGGCCGAGGCCGAGGACGAGGACGACGAGGACGGCGAAGACGAGCCGTGGCGGTGGTGGTCGGGCGTGCGCGGGAAGCCCACCAGCCAGTCGCTGCTCATGAAGGCGATGAGCTCGCCGAAGGCGCACACGATGCTCAGCAGCGTCCACAGCATGGAGCGGCACGTCACGATCACGTGGCACATGGTCGACTGCTCGCGGGAGTGGAGCGGCTTCGCAAAGTCCTTCAGGCCTTCTTTCGCTTCTACAAGTCCTTCTTTTAGATGTTCTACGGTTCTTCCTTCAGACCTTGTTCTTTCGGTCCTTCTATGTTTAAGTCCTTCAAGTCCTTGTTTCGGGCCCTCTTAAAGTCCTTGTATTAGACCTTCTTCAAGTCCTTCAGTTTGTCCTCCTTAAGGTCTTTTTTAAAAGTGATTTTTCCTGTTCCTGTTTTAGTCTTCAAGCCCTTGTTTAAGTCCTTCTTTACATTCATGTGTCAGTCCGTCTTTAAGTCCTTCAAGTCCTTGTTTTGGGCCTTCTTAAAGTCCTTCAGTTTGTCCTCAAGGTATATTTAAGTTCCTGTTTTAGTCTTCAAGCCCTTGTTTAAGTCCTCTGCATTCTTGTGTTAGTCCTTCTTTAAGTCCTTGTTCAAGTCCTTCAAGTCCTTGTTTCGGGCCTTTTTAAAGTCCTTCAATTTGTCTTCTTCAGGTTATTTTTTCAGTTCCTGTCTTTAAGCCCTTGTTTAGTCCTTGTTTGAATCCTTCTTCCAGTTCTTTTAGCCCTTAGAGTCCTTGTTTAAGTCCTTCTTTACAATTCTGTGTTAGTCCTTCTTTAAGACCTTGTTTAAGTCATTCAAGTCTTTCAGTCGGTGCTTTAGTCGTTGCTTTATTCTTGATTTAGGTTATTTTAGCCAGTGTGGTCCTTGTTCCAGTTCTTTCCTTAGTCCTTCCTTCAGTCCTCTAAGTTCTTGTTGTTGTCCTTCTCTGACTTAAAGCTCTTTCACTCCTTGTTTTAGTCCTTCTTGAAGTCTTTGCGTTAGTCTTCTTTTCCCATCACCTTGAAGCCCTGTAATTCCTTGTTGTCGTCCTTCTCTCAGTCCTTTTAGTCCTTGCAGTCACGTCATTCAGTCCTTGTTTTAGTCCCTTTTTTCAGTTCTTTGCTTCCTTCTTTCAGTCCTTTTAATCCTTCTGGTCCATGTTTTAGCCACTGTCCCCTTTTGAGTCCTGTTTTTACTTCTTTTTGTCCTTTCTGCTCCTTTTTTAGTCCTTCCAGGTCAGCCGTCGACTTGCTTCGCCGAGTTTCTTCTTATCTTCTGACCGCCGTTTGACTTGCGGGCCTCCTCCTGGCAGTGTAGCGCCGGTCTCCGCCTCTACATGGTTTTAAGGCGGCGTTGCCCCGGTAGCCAGCCCGCGTGGGACACACCTGCCAGATAGTAAAACAAATGGAGGTGAATCAATTTTTATTGCACGGTTAACTGACCTCCGTTTCGCGTTGGTGAAAAAGTTGGGAGGAAAAAAAAAAAAAGATGGCTTTCAGAATCAGCGTGAAAGGGGCTTTTGGGTTACGACTCCATTCCGCCTTCCAGCTGGCCCGTTGCTGCCGTAAAACCGCCACAGAGATGCAAATAAACAAAAACTCGCCATGGTGACGGAGTGGCCGCGGATCCGGGAAGCATTTCCTGTTTGTGGCAGTGCTAACGTGGTTACAATTTATTTTTTTATTTTTTTTAATCCTCGGGATAAGAGAACCGCTAACAGGCTTTCTTAGTTGTTGCCACGTAAAACGTACGTGAAGCCATTTTGGCTCCAAATTGTCATTTGTACAAGATTGTTGACGCATAAACGCATCCAAAGCTTGCAAAGGATCTGAGATCGGACCCAAAATGGACATCATCTTATCTTAAACTTAACTATATTCATTTGTCTTTTTTCACCAATTTCCGTCATGTAAACGTCAGCCTAAGAAGTCTTCACTTTGAGTCGATTTTTCTTTAATTGTACAAGGTTGTCTTAACCTTAAACCTTAAGTTTTCATATGTAAAGACTTCACCTGGTGCACTGTTAGGGTTTGTCATTTTTCCATTTGTTTTGCTTTTTTAATTTGTCCTTTTTCATGTTTGTCCTTTTTCATTTGTTTGTCTTTTTTTATATTTGTAGTTTCTCAATTTGTCTGTCTTTTTTTCATTAATTTTTTAAAATGTTTGTCTTTTTTCGTTTGTCTTTTTTGTCTTTTTTGTTTTCTGTGTTTTTCTTTGTCTTTTTTCAATTTGTCTGTCTTTTTCATAAGTTTGTCTTTTTTCATTTGTTTGTCTTTTTTCATTTGTCTTTTTTTAATTTGTCTGTCTTTTTTTCATCTGTTTATCTTTTTTCATCTTTTTTTTCCATTTGTTTCTCTTTGTTTTTACTCGTTTGTTGTGATGTAAATGTTCCCTAAATGTTCAAAAGGTTCGACCTGCCACCATTCAGGCTCATCTTTTTCTTTTTCTTTTTTTTTTTAACTTTCTTTTTATTCCACTGTTGTGATGTAAACGCACCTCAAGTCTACAAAGGACCAGCCTTGTTCTGTTTTGGCCCACATTAAAATTGTTCCTGCATTTTTACGAGCTAATTGTCTTGTAAACGTGCTTTAAGAGTTTCTTGGAAAGAAGTCAGCTTTTTTTCTTTTCTTTATTCAGTTGTCGTATAAATGAACACAAACTCTTCTTAGAATCACACTTCTTGTTGTTGGGTAACATCGTCTCAACTTTTCAACATTTTCTTCTTCTTTGTTTTTGTGATGTAAACATCGCCGACGTCTTTCAAATGATCAGACTTCATTTTGGCTCAACATTTTCAAGCATTTTACGACTACTGCTTTTAAAACGCACCTAAGTTCAAGTTCTTGAAGTTCTTACACGTTCCAAGGACCGGACCGGTCCCGGTCCCGGTCCCGGGTCGTCATTCTGTGCTGAGCTTCAGACAAACAAGAGAGCAGCATGCAGGCAATGCTCGGCCAATGAGCAAGCGCCGCCGAGGGTTCAAAGGTCAAGCGCCCCCGCCGCGACCTAGCGTCTCATCCGTGCAGCTGCGTCCAATTATCGGCGCTGTGTTTTGCGACACTTTTCCCGTCAGAGAGGAATTAGCCTCCAAATGTTTGACCCTCACAAAAAGAAGACGCCTTGAAATGCGTTTGTTTCGGGCGCACGTGTCAAGAAAAAAAAACCTCATCAAAAGGCGCTCTCGGGACGCCGGCAAGTCTCAAAGGCGTCTGGTCGGTTGTCTGCGGAATTTGAATATCGAGGTTGTCGCTTTGATGCGCGTTGCTGGGGGATGACGAGGATCAAAGACACGTCGAGGCCGTGACGGAAACCTGGCGGCCGCCACATGTCGACTCGTGTCGAAAGCGCCGAGCAGCTTACGTTGCTGCCTGCGGACTTTCATGACTTTTTAGCGGCACGACAAAAGAGGGCGGCGGCTTCAGGTCTCGTACTTCATTTGCATCTCAAAAAGAAGAGACGTTCCCCTTTGAGGACAATTACATGTCCAAAATGTGGACAGTCAGCAAAAAATGCAATAGAAATATAAAGTGTGCTATTGTTTATTTGTTTTGTTTTTCCCGTGGGATATTTTCATGAAAGCACACCACAAGATGTTATTCAGACCCATGGGAACCGTTTCAAATTGTGTGTGGGGGGGGGGGGGGGGATAATACGCCCTTGAAGTGGCTGACGCACCAAGCGACTAATTGCGTCACGGCATCTGTTTGAGCCAAATCGTCCATTTGAGAAAGACGAAGCATCGTTATCTTCGCGAAGGCAGATTTGTCGCGTTGGATCTTTTTTCTTTCTCTTTTTTTTTTTTTTTTTTTTTTGCATTTCAACAATGAGGCTGTTGTGCTTATCAGCGGTCACGTGACACCCGGGCAGCCGTTACGCTATCAGGCGCAGGCCGACCCCCGGGTCAGCTGCTTAATGGAGTGCCTCAGGGTCGGAGTTTTTCTCTCTCTTATCTCTTCTTTGCATGTTTCCTTTTAGACTTCACCACATGAGGAATAAATCGTACACATTGAGAAGTTGTCTTTTTAACTCAAATGATAGGAAAAGTTCGGTCCTGAATTTTGACTTCTTTAAAAAAAAAAAAAATTCTTGGTTTTGACTCTGTTGTTATGGAAATAACGTAGCCCAAGACTCTTTTTTTTCTGGCCCTATTTTAGGGGCCGCCTTGCTACGATCGAAGACATTCGCACGACCATTTTTCAATAACGACACACACATGCAGTATCATTTTAGTAGCACGGAAGGTCCCATTGTAGAAAACTGAAAAATTCATTACATGCTAGGAAAGGACATAGCGCCATCTGTTGGACAAAATCTGCAATCTCGGCACCATACAAAAAGCTCCCAAACAAAATCAAATACACAAAATCTTACAAAAACATTTTTTTTTTTTAAGTATTCCTTAGCATCTGTTTTTACTCTCATAGTTATTCAAAGGTGTGCTTTCGTCACGCTTTGTATTTGTCGCCCCGACTTGGAATGGACTTTAAAACTGACACATAAAAGAGAAAATGAAACATATTACTGCAAATTTAAACACCGGAATGTTCAACCTACCTCATTTCATCTAGTGAAAGTCTGCTAGCTTACATAATGCGAAACACCACAAACAAGTTAACGGAAAATTTATGTTAAAGTAATTGTAAACCTTCAAGCAATTTCTTCCTTAAACACACACACACCAACAACACGTATAACAATACAGACAAATAATCTCTGCTTTACGGGAACAACAACTCTTGCTTTTGGGAACTACAATATTAGTTGGGGACCTTCTCTGCCTTAACCTATAAGATTGCATTCATTTATGTGAACGTACCACCGGGACGACGAATGGAGGTTTTTGCTCCCAAAAGCAGCTCCGGGCGACGCCAGCAATCCCAACAATGGGCTTCAGTAGGTCGCGTGCAGATTTTGGACGCCGAATCCTTCCTGGCCTTGTCACCAGCGAGGGAAATATTTCTGGTGTAATAAGAGCGGGACAGCAGAGTCAGCTTTTCCACAAGCCATCAGGCCAATCTTTCCTAACGCTTCAGCACATCTGCGGCCATGTTTTGATCGGGCGGATTACATCAGCTCCACCGCACCACGTGTCCAGAAAGTCACCAAAATTCAGAAGCCCCAAAAAATAAACACGAGTCCAACCTGTCTCTCCCGCGGAGGCTCGTGGTCCAGTTCTTCAGGAGAGCAGACACTCCAGCGGCTCTCCGGGACTCGGCCGCCCAGAACCGTTCCACCCTTAGCCCTCCCCACGTCTCCTCTGATTGGCTACTCCGCCAGGGGAGGAAGGGGTAGGGGGGAGGGGGGGGGGGTGACTTGGTGAGAGGGTCCACATGGTGGCCACACTTGTGCGGCGAATCTGGGTTAAAACAACAAGCAGGGCTGGATCTCCCCTCTTTTGTCTCACTGGGCTTTTCGTCACCAGCCTCCAACGGGGCCAACAGCAACATCCCGTCATGTGGCCCCGACCGGGACTGTTCACAATCAAAGCCGATGAGCTCATCCGCATCGCAAACCTCCTCCAGGCCAGGATGTGGAGGGGGCCGGACAGACGGACGGACGGACGGACGGACGTGCGGCAGATTCAGCGCTTCATGTCGGCTTGGCGGCCGACCTTTGTCTTCAACTGACACAGGAAAGGACAAATGAGTTCCACATGTAGAAAAAGGGGCGGGGCGGGGGCCCAGCATGGAAAGCTTGTGAGGAAGGAGGCCTCGGAAAGGGGGACCTGGTGCGAACCAAGGGCTGACTCGTAAGCACCTGTTTGTCACTAGCAGATCTGGACGATGTGCCACGTTTCAGCTTCACGTACGGAGCGGCCAAAATGAGGCAAAACGCGGGCTCGGGTTTCAGGTGGCGTGACTCAACTCCAGTCAGACTCAAATTGCCAATTTTGGGGCTTGACACTTGCTCAGCTCAACCTTTTCATGATGTATTGTTCCAGAAAACCCAAACTGTACCAAAACCAAAGCAGTGTTTCCAACAGGAAATCATGCATGTCCAATTAATCTATTCCAGAGTTTGGAATCAAGACCTAAGAAAAAAAAATTTTTTTAATTGTTGAAAGAATAACTACAGGAAACTGCATGAAATAAATATAAAAGACTGCTAAAATGGATCAATGAACATTTAACACACACCTCATTGAAGAACCTTGAGGGTGGATGGAAGACTTTGCTATGAGTTCTTGCTTTATTCTATCGCATTTCTCCCATTTTTCATAAATTCGACTGGCACTGAACTTTGTCATATTGCGTAAAAAAGTTTTCCCCAGACAAGGCGTACTCCACCATCAAACTAAATTGTCAAAAAACAAAATTGTACATTACTTGACAAGACTTCCTTGTTTACATTTGAAAATCTGCATTTTCAAGATAATTGAATTTGACAAACAACAAGCATCTTAACTTCTAAAACCCACAAAGGCCAGTAAGCTTCATTCACAGCTTAGCTAAGCAATTGCTTGCTAAACATGAACCGAGAGCTTCACGTCTCTCACGTGCGTTGAATTAAGAAGATAATGAATTCAAGGACAATACAGACATGGGGGCCATAAAAAAAAAAAAACTGCATTTATTCATGTGTCCAGCTCACTCACGTACGGAAACTAAGTGCAAAGTAGCCAATGTGCAAAAATGTTATATGACCGAACAGGATTGAATGACTTGATTTATGACCTGCTTAACCAAAGTAATGACTTGACTCCCTTGAAATTTAGTTGGGGACGCGACTTCACTTGCTCGTAATTGAGACTTGTAAACTTAAAGATTGAGGACTTGCATCGTACCCTAACTTATGCGTCTGTAAACAAACGGATTATCCACCCACATGGAACTATGAATATGCATGCTACATATGCTACGCTACATAGAGCGTTGCTTTCTGTCTCTATGAGGATTTCACATGTGCAAGCACTTTTTTGGTTTGATATCCATAAAAAGTGTCCCGATACCAAAAGTTGCCACAAGCACGTTGCTAGCGTCACCATCAAGTCGATACATCTTTGATGCAAGGGTTCCAAATTAAAAAAGATGGATGCTGACAAATTTTTCCCACTAGGTTTTGGCCTTGGAAGCACCGCCAGTAAATCGAAAAAAAAGGTATTTGCAGCAGATAAACATTCCTTGGACTTTAGCAAGGCCATTAAAAAAAAAAAAAAAGACAACGCAGTAAAAGTGTCGCTGGTAAGTCGAATTACAGATGCAGCGCCATGAATGGACAACCGGCGCCTGGTAAAAAGACAAATGGCAAAACAAGCCGGTTGGTGAACGTTTGTCAAAGACACACAGAGCCATCCGACAGGCCGACACACATGGGAGGGTTTTTTTTTTTCTTCTCTCCAGCAGTTCAGACGTCGTCCAGGCCGCTCACATCAAAGCGAGAAAGGGCCGAGCCGAGACAGCAGCGTCGCCGGGCGTAAAAAAAGTCAGCGGCTGCTGCCGGTTTGATCGTTGCTTGTCAGGACGTGATCGACGGTCTCGTGGAGATCTTTTTTTTTTTTCTTCTTCTTCCTTTTTTTTTTTTTTATAAAGAGCTCAGTATTGTTCATTCGGAAATGTCATCACCATTGCTCTTTTTTTTTTTTTTTGTAATTTTTTATTTTTATTATTTTATTTTTATTTTTTATTATTATTATTTTTTTATTTATTATTTTTTTTATTTTTTTTATTTATTATTTTTTTTATTTATTTTATTTTATTATTATTATTTTTATTTTTTTATTATTATTATTATTATTATTTTTTATTATTATTTTTTTTTTTATTTATTTTTTTTTTATTTATTTATTTATTTATTTATTTTTATTTATTTATTTATTATTATTATTATTATTTTATTTATTTATTTATTTATTTATTATTATTTTTTTTATATATATATTTTTTATTTTTTTTTTTTTTTTTTTTATTATTTATTTATTTTTTGTGTGTGCGTGCATGCGTGCGTGTATTTGTTAGCTCACCAAAAACCTATTAGAAAAAATCTCATACCGTTCCCCTAAACCGAACACCGCCGTCAGGAGACCCGAGGGGACCAAAGGTCTCGTGGAGATCTGACGGACTAAACTTGTAACGAGGCAGATGCGCGGGAGACTTGAGTAATAACGCGCTCGATACATCGTCGGTATCCGTCAGCAATGAGAGTCTTGAAGGTTAGCTTGCTAAAAAAAAGAAGAAGAGAAATGACGACCTTGTTCTCAATCAAAGTCACTCAATGAATTTTGTCCCACTGGTGACCAACTAACTTGCGAACTTAGTCCGAGAGCAACCGGGTCTAATTCAGATTTGCGTAAAGTCGGCGGTTTGAACACTTTGAAGAAATGAAAAGTAGTCCGTCTCAGTTGAAGAGTTGTCCAAATAAGGCGTTGGTGTGATTCAAGCGGTTTATTTGTCCCTCCCAGTTTACCGTAGAACTGACACATTAAACAACTGAGAACTACTGTAAACATTTTCCAAGATGGAAGCTGAATTGTTGGCAGATTTAGTTCCGCCCGCTTCGGATAACCACGTACGCGCGTCCGTTTCTTGCTGAGGGACAACTCGATTTGTTTGGCCACGGCAGAAGAATACGCGTCTTTTAAGTGTTCGTATTTGCACGCGGGTCGCGTCGCTACCGGCAGGTCCACTTGTGCGGAAAGAGGCGGCCCGCCGAGGAGCAAACGTGTGGAAAAGAAAAAAAAAGATGGAAGATACAGATGGAGGACGGAACATTTGGCACTGGAACCCGTCGAGAGTTTTCCAGTAGAGGGAAAAAAAAAAAAAAAAAAGAATAAAATCGCATAACGGCCACATAAAAGCCTGCTGCGAGATGCCGGTTACCAGGCGACGGCTCAAAACAAACGCGCCGGGGCAAAGTATCCGATAGCTGACGGTTGCACGGCGCGGCCCGTAAAAAAAAAAAAAAAAAAAAAAAAAAATGATGGAGATGATCCACAGGGAGGACGGATGGATGTTGTCTGCAACCGGAGAAGCCGAGCGTCACGAACATCTGGATGCCACGAAGACCCGCCCACGAGCGCGTGGAGGCAGATGTGGAGCGTGCGAACAATCGCAGGAAAGAGCGGCAACCGCTCCAACACACTGCATGTTTATATCCATCTGTACGTAATCGCGCATAATAATAATAATAATGCACACATTATATGGATGAAAGCTTTGGAACGGATTCCACTCACAGGAAGTGACCCAAAAAAAATGGCGGTCAAAAGACGTCGAATAACGAAGCGGCGCTTCAGCATAAACACGCGGATGTGTTGAAGGTAAGGAAATCCCAATAGTGACGTCCGGGCGGGGGAAGCCGGCGTGGGAAAAGAGGGCAAGAGAATAATAGTTGCTGTAAACAGGCCGTGCACCTGCGGGGGGGCCGCGGGGGCACCGACACCTCCAAACGGGATCCGGTGGATTGAGCATAGTGTCGGCTGAAAGACGAAAACCTCTCCCAGGGGTCTTTTTTTACGACAAATATAGAACATGTGCGGGCAAAGCAACAAAAGTGCCTTCTAGCGTGATGGAAATGCTATCAATGTTAGCCAAATGAGGCTAACTCGAAGTTGACTTGACAGATGTGAAAACAAAAAAGGGCATCCGTTTCACACAGGTGCGCAACGGTCGGCCACGGCTTCGAGAGGAATTTCGCGCAGAGCAGACGAGCACAATGGCGCTAAAAGTGAAAGCTAAGTGAAACGGAGCTAAATTGCGGGTCGCATTCTTCACACCCTCTTTCCTTGCTGACGGGCAGGTTGAGAAGTTCTGAGGGGCCCCCAAGTAACTCTCGGTTTCCCCGCTGTTAGCACTCCAGAGCTCAGGGGCCCTCGGGCTCGACACTGCTGCCATTATGGTTTAACCGTTTCCAGCCCCACCTTAGGCCCCCAAACAGCCCCGGGATCCATAAACGAGGAGGGGGGGGGGGGGGGGGGGGGGGGTTGTAGAGTAAAACCCCGCCGCCGCAAATCCCTGTGCTTCTGTTTTCCAGGCCAGACGCAGGAAATCGGTAAGTCGGCAGAGCTCGGGTGCAAGGTATTTTCTCGGATATCGGCAAGCATTGTTCCCACCATCTTTTGTGTCGAGGATGAGCGCGCCTTAATCTCGACTTCCCCCGAGGCGCCGACCTGCTGAAATTCCCACAAACGACACTGACGGAGAATTCTCAAGCGGATTTATCCCAACGGCCTTGGGGGGGGGGGGGGGGGTGCAAAGGATGACGGAGGTACTTCCAACTTGACCCCGTAATCAAACCTGCGAGAAACGAAATGCCGGAACAAGAAGGGCGAAAAGGAGGTTGGTATTTTCAGACAGATGCTAAAGTGTTTTCACCAATTTCTTCACCAATTTTTTCAAACAGTTTTTCACGCAACAGGTGCACGGGTCCCAGTCTTCCCGGCCCTGCTACGGTTCTGATACTACACATCCAAGCGTTAGTTTCTGATGTGACCTGTAAAGTTTTTCCGACAGTGACAATTAAAGGGTCCAGTCCAGTTACAAAAAGTCCTTAAAACAAATGAGCTGCTTGAAATTTTGGACCATCGGGTAAACAATCTGAAAAATGTACGTACGAACAAAAAAAGCGTCAAAAGTTGCATTTAAACCGTGTTCAAACGTTTTAAAATTCTGACCTTTCAGAAAAAAAAAACATTCGACGCAAATCATTTGAGGTCATGATGGACTCATTCGGGTCGATATACGCACGTCACAACTTTTGACGAGGTTAGCGCGAGAAAAACATCGGAATAATAAAAAAAATTCACGTCAAAAACGTCACATGGTAATCGTTCCAACAGACAATTGAAAATAATTTTCATCTTCATTTTTGTTTCTTCAGAATTTTCCAGGTAAGCAAAACAAATTGCTCGTGATCATCAACAGCGAAGAAATCAATTATCCCAGACTCGTAAAAAAAAAACGCCACGTTTCGAGAAAAATGCTGAACTTGACCAGGACAGAAGCCGAAAAACAAGATTGAGATAACAGGAAGCAGGCGGCTGACATCAACCCCGACTATTTTGGACATGACAAATGATAACCTTGTTTATTATCGTTGGGGGGGTTTTCCACTTTTAAAATGACCTTCACAGGTGGTCCCCGCTCCCTTTCGCCCATGCCATTGTTTTTCCCCATATTGGAAAAACATACCCCCCCCCCCCCCCAACAGGCCTGCCTCAGACACCCCTGACTTCCTTCTTCAACCTGAAAAATGCCAGCAGACCGATTTCCAGAGTCGCCGGCAGACGTCGACTCGCCAAAAATAGAGCGCAACTGCATCGTGTCGAGTACAAAGAGGGACGAGTCGGCATCTGGTGGACTTTGATTGACGCTTCCTTACACTGGGAGGACACAAAGGCAGGAATGGGAATCGCTTTGTAGTCTTGCTCATAAGAGGCCCAAACGCATCAAAGCGAGAAAAGCAGGAAGGTCTGGTTTGTTTTTAGTCTCAACGCCTCCTATGGAAACCTTGACCCCAAATGTTTGGACAAAAGTTAAAGACGCATCGCGTCAAGAGCGCTCGCGTGGAAACTCAGGACGCTCGGACTCCCCCCCGCGCCGAGCCCGAGCGATGACGATGACGATGATGACGAAGGGATGAAACGGCCAGCGGTTACGAAACGGGGACGAATGGCTTGAACAAATGATTTTCTCGCATATTCACAAAAGAGCGCGTTTCTGATTGGCTCGCTTCCTCCTCGACCATCTTAAGATTGATTGCGTGACGCGTCCGTCCAAAAGATGATACGACATGAGGTCAACGGCTTGGAAGGGGGTTTACATTTCCAAGTGTGACGACGTGGCGAAATCTTCGATACCTTGGGCTTGGACGATATACGAACATTTATCAATCGGGGATGAGGTCGTTGATTTCGGACGTCTTCCTCTCTAAGGACGCCTTCGGTCTGGCGGTCAAAGGATGCACTTGTTCAAAGCATGTTTTCATTGTTACATTGCTGAATCTTTTTTCCATCTGGACGCTGTCATGACGTGCCTGATATAAAAAAAAAAAAAAAAAAAAAGGGGGGGGTTGACTTTTGAGAAGAAGTACAAATTTGAAGGATGGTTATAGAGGTTCTTATTTAAAACCAAATGTGTGTTGTTTTTTTTGCTACGTTCTTCTCAAAACACAAAGAATCTTGTTGAAAAGTGAAATTTGTCACAGAGTGGAGATGCAAGGTTTTTTTTTTCCATCAGGTAAAATGGCCGCTGGTAAAGTAGGTCATCAACTTGGGAATGTATTCCTCCTCGAGGCCACTCTGCTCCTCTCAAAGTAATGACACGCATACATCAGACTGCAGATAATTAACTAATGCCCCCCCCCCCCCCCCCCCACCGTTTTACACGATCCAGACCTCGGTTCACTCACAGTTCACCAGAGCAGAAAGTAAAAGCATCATCACTGGTCAAATGGAGCAGATTACACGAGTAGAAAAAGTACAAAGATGGGGTTGCGAGAATTTTCTACCAAAACCAAGAATTGACCAAACTGATGGTAAATTCTAGTAAACCAACAAATACTGTAATTCCCATGGAAATTTACAGGACGCCATTCCCGAAATGTCGACCCTTTTGCAATCCCGCGCATCACAGGCGTGCCTACAAATGATTAAGAAAGGATTTGTATTTGTTGGGGGGGGGGGGGGGGGGGAGAAGACACAAACTCAGGGCTGTTATCGCGGATTCAATAACGAAGAAATGTAATCAAATAAAGTAGGAGCGGACGCTCGGGAGGCGAAAGCCGCAGTTTTCGCAAAGAAAACTCTGGAATAACCTTGGAATAATATGCAATTCCCACACCGGCTTCGGTGGGATCAGCAGACGTGACGACGCTAATGCGGCGTCAATCAAGCGCTGAGCATCGTCTGACTCTCGCGTGCTTTTTTTTTTTTTTTTTTTTTTTTTCAGACAGTTCATCGGAAGTCCGGAGAACACGCCGTCTCGAAGGGGCCTGAACTCACGAGATGAGATTTGCCGGTTATCGCCGGCACCCGTGTTCGCACAGACGTGCTTAGCTCGCAAACGGCTCTTGGCAAAGGGGGGCCGATGTTGGATGCTGAGCGCTTCCACAGCTGGGGGAGGCCATTATTATGCGGGCCTGGGGGACGTCTGCAGGTATGCTCGCAGCAGCCAGCGCCGCCACAAAAGACTCCATTCAGACGCTCTTTGGGATATCCGAGGGTTTTAAATTAGGAGGGAACTACGTCTTGAGGGTGGGACCTTCAACAAGACGTTTGGTCAAGATCTGACCTTGCGGAGTTTCCAGCTTTACTGCAGTCATCAAGTTTCGCCGCCGTGCTCAACGCCAGTCAAAATCTCAAGGGACGAGTTGGTCTTCGAAGGGTCCAAACAAATGGACCAAAATGGGAGACGACCAGTGTCTACTGGCATACTTAACACGTTCACTGCCATTGACGGCTATAGACGTAAAAAAATATATATATATTTTTTAACTATTTCTATTTGTTTAACATTTTTTCCCACTTTTGCTAACAAGAGAATGAAAACCTAGAATTTTTTGTGAGATTTGTGATTAATCGTGAGTTAACTAGTGAAGTCATGCGATTAATTACAATTAAAATTTTAATCGACTGACACCCCTAATTTTTAACTCATTCACTGCCATAAATTCATAAAAATAAAAAAAAGATTATTAAAAATTAGGGGCGACTAAATTTTTTAATTGTAACTAATCGCATGACTTCACTAGTTAACTCATGATTAATCACAAATGTTATATCTGTTCTAAATGTACAATAAAAAAATTCTAGGTTTTCATACTCTTGTTAACAAAAGTGGGAAAAAAATGTAAATTAATAAAAATAGTTTAAATGATTTTTTTTACGTTTATTACCGTCAATGGCAGTGAATGAGTTCATAATCTTAAATTTTTTTCTAGTCGCATCACGCGATAAAATTTTTTCATTGTAATTAATTGCATGACTTCAATAGTTAACTCACAATTAATCACAAATTTTATATCTGTTTTAAATGTACGGATTTTTTTTTATAGGTATTCATACTCTTGTTTAAAAAAAAGTGGAAAAAATGTTAAAATAATAGAAATGGTTCAAATGATTTTTTGACATCTATAGCCGCCAATGGCAGTGAATGAGTTAATTGACCTTGATTGATCAATGGCATCACTATTTGTTTTTCGTTCTAAACTTGCTGTGCGGGCCCTCCAAACACAGGCGAGCTCATTCACTCTCAGGTGTGTCGGAAGGGGGGGGGGGACATCTAAAAGACGCATGCCTCTAGTTTTGAGGGTTTTAAAGAAACGGTTAAGACTTGATCTGCAATTGAACTCCATGACATTTTTTTTTTAATGGTGTGACATCACGCCGCTAATCTCCATGCTAATCCCTTTCATTAGACCTTCAAAAAAAAAAAAAAAAAACACTTAACACAGCTGCAGAGGCAAAAAAAGCTCCTCTAAAAAAGATGCCTCCTGCTCCCTGGGGCGCGCGCTGATTACACACTGGGCCGCTAATGCAATGATTGTCCCAGTACTCGCCAATTTCCTCCGCCATGTGTGTGTTTTGTGTCGGTAGTGTGTGTGCAGACCGCACACTCGCACACAAACATGACATCATGGCACAATGACGAAGTCCGACGTGCAGCAGATGGCTGCCGATTTGGGAAAACTGATTTATAATTGTTATTCTTCACACACACACACACACAAAAAAAAAAATGCCGGATAAAGAATGAGAGAAGGAATAGATCATAGCAAAAGAATGATGACTAATGCAATGCACTAATTGAACTTTGGGCTTCTTTTCATACACAAAAAAAAAAATGTGTGGCTTCATTCAAAGAGGACGTTGAGGTCTTTGTAGACCTCCAGCAAGTTCGAACAATCGTAATTTTGATGGACTAACTTTTTAAAGACATTTACCTTTTTCTCTAGCACACACGGCTAAAAATGTTTAGCTAAACAAACAATGAATATGTGTTTTTATGATGTCAAGTATCTTCCATTGGCCAAAAATGTTGTTGTGTGACCTTAAATGAAAAGTGTGTAACGAGCTAAATAGCTGTCGATTTACCAGCAGCCGTTAAACTTTGAACTGTTGCTGATGTCACTATTACAAACTGAACAATCGTAATTGGATTTGGCGTCATATTGAGTTGTTGAGTCTTGGGCAAGATTATTTACACTTACAAAAATATCACAAGTTTTAAACATCGTCAAGCGTCAACGCTGCTAAATCGAAAATAGTGGCACGAGGCTTCTATTTTATAGACTTTCTTGTGGCTTCGTTAGTCACAGTTTTCCGATAAGGGCAGAGTATTTTCAGTGCTAACAACATTAGCGATGCCCGTGTTGTCGCTTTGGTGCGTTGTGGAAACAACGCAAACCCCTATGATGGAACAAAAATCCAAGAAACGGATCACAGATGGTGAGCGAATCTTACAAGGTCGTCGTAATCTTACAGGAAAAAAGTCATGGTTTGTTAGCTTTGGCGAAATACATAAACAATACAAAATACACGACTAAAATGGCTGGCCTGAGCAATGCTACCACCAATCCGCCATTTATGAACAATAACCTTGAAAAAAAACTTAAGAGCAATTACCTCCCACCACGGAGAACCTGGGTACGATACCAACTGACAATCATATTAGGAAAGGGATTCTAACTCCACTGAAATGGTTTAAGCGCACGCCATTCAAATTTTTTCAGCATTCTCAACGCAATTTCTGCAGAAATTGCACTTTGTCTAGTTGTAATTATTGTGGTTAAAATGATAAGAACTGAGGGACGGATGGAGGTCAGAGGCAGATGTTGAAAAAAAAAAAAAAAAAAGTAGCAGCCGTCAGAGTGAACGATTTCGAACGAGGCGACTAGCGGGAAGTCATTGCTGGCGGAGTGAGGGTTGGTGGGGGGTATTTTCTGAAGGGGCGGAGGGGGGGGGGGGGGGGCAGCTCCAGACGCCTGCCCCCGGGAGATGGATCACAGATGTCTGACCCTGGAACGCTGCAGTTAATTGTGAAACTAAAAGCCTCGCCTTAGCTTTCTGGTTTTATCTCCAATGTTTGGTCCCTTGGATCTTGTTTTCGTGTCTGAACATTAAAGCTGTTTTGTTTTGTTTTTTCAACGAAAAAGCCACATCATTTCAAGACAAAATGTCAAATGTTAAGAGAAATTAGAATTTAGCGATGTTTAAAAACATCTTCTTTTTGGGTTTCGTCTCATTTTAGCTACAAACGATAAAACTGGAATCCTCCATTGACAATTCCGAGCTTACGTCACAAGTCAAAATGGCGGTCTTACGCTGCATTTGAAATCAGCTTTATCCTACTAGGAGTGTCGCAGTCCCCCCCCCAAAAAAATGTTGGAGGCAAACATAAACAACAAAAGATAGCCGATTCCAATAAATTGCTTGTTGTTCTGGCTAACGCAGTCGTTCCAAATCGCATTGTGTCGTGAACATATGTCTTGTATTTACATTTGCCTCGAACGCTTTGAGGTCAGAACTGGTGGGCTAAATCCGATTTCCCACTTTCCTCGAATGCAGCACTTATCCTCGGTGAAAGGACGCATTTTAAAAAGCATCGGATTTCGGATCGTTGTAGAAATGCTGACGTTCGGAACTGTCAATGGACGCCATTTCTGTCAAACTCATTCAGTTTCTCGTGAAATAAGTAGCTTGTTTTTAATTCCATTCTGGTGTCTAAAAACGTCAATTTAAGAAAATAACACTTGAGCCAACACTTTACTCGTATTTTACGTTAGCTTTGTGTGACTGCGTCCGTGTGTGTGTGCGCGCGCGTGCGTGTGCGTGTGAGGTCCCCGGGGTCACGTAACATTATCCCGAGTCAGTCTGCGAGTCACCTGGAGAGTCGTCACACTACAAATCAAACCACAGCTGCTCGGACCATTAGCCAGTCCTGCGCTATGTGAACACTACACCAAATTAACTTTTACACCACGCGCACACAGTCTACACGTTCGAGTTGACTTCTTCCGCAATAAAAAACAGGCCAAACAGATGATAAAGATCACTTTTGTTTGAAAAGAGCTGGTTTTGTTAGCGTTAGCTTGAACTGACAACAATAACATCATTGAGAACGAGCCAAGCTGTCGTCATTGACCTTTGGTTGCTCTAGCAAAAATTAGCCAGTGCCCTTTGCTGTATGTTTATTGTTTGTAATATTTACTATTGCTTACTCTTGTGTCAAATATGGATGACTTGAAAATACCTACTTGCGGTTTTGCTATTCGCTTAAATGATGATTTCAGATACATGCGTTTTCAGGTCCAAACGTGGATACGGGAAAAAAATTAATTGGTAATTAAAAGGCACCGCTGCATGACACTTAAAAGCAAAAGCAATTGGGTGTTCAGTGTTATTTGTAGCGCGCACAGCTGCGAGGCTTTTCCGTGACTCGGAGCCACATAACCATCAAACATTAGCATACAGCTGCGTACGGCGGTTCGACCCGCCGGGAGCATGTTGCCGCTTTGATCAGGAATATTTCGACATTTTGGCAGCGCCGATGATGATGATGATGATGACGTCGTCGTCGTCAGCCCGACCGACTGCAGCCGTCTTTACCCTCCCGAGAATAACCCCCCCCCCCCCCCCCCCAAGAAGCTCTCCACAAAAAGGCACTTCACCCTCCCCCAACAAGTCATTCTCTCCTTTTCTTTCTTTCTTTCTTTCTCTCTTTCCTTCAGAAGGAGTGCTTTGTTTTGGCACCGGACCCAACCCTGTAAGCTCCACCCCCCCCCCCCCCCCCAACAAAGAGCTGCCTAATCTAATCAAGAGTGCATGACTGCCCCGGCAATAAAGTTTCACGCCGGTTTGTCGGCTCCAAAATCAGCTGTTTGGCAGCACTCGTAGGACAGGAAGCCACGTGGGAATGACGAGGGCTGCCCGATGCCTGCTTGCAGTGTGATGAGGAAAGAAGATGGATTCTTACCATAACTGTCTTTTTTTTTCAGAGAAAAAAATAATAATAATAATTTTACGAGATGAATACATTTTCTTTTCAATTAAAAATCACAATTTTACAATAAAAAAATTGACAGTTTTTTTTTTAAATGAAAAGTTCTTAATGCGATGAGAATATTATATAAAATTCAGACAATACATAAATGAATTTACAGTAATAGTCTGTAATGATGAAAAGATGGATTGTTACGATAAATGTCTTCCCCCAGCAGTAGCAATAAAGTTTTGTGCCACTTTGTCGACTCCAAAATCAGCTGTTTGGCCGAACACGTCGGACAGGAAGCCGCGTGGGAACGTTGAAGGCTGCCTGCTGCACTTTGTCACATTTCACATGGCCGTGAACTTTTTTCGTCTTTTTTTTCTAAACATCTCCGAAAGTCGGAAAAATGCGGATGGACGACGCAAACGAGTTCTAGGTAACATGAGACTGGAACCAAAAAAAACAGCTGTTTTATATAAAGGAGTATTAAGGCCACATTAAAACAAATAAAAACAAAAAATGACGACAATTGAGATGTCATTTTATGAGAACAAAAATGGTTCAATATTTCCAGAAAATTGTTCTAATAAAACAAGCAAAAGGCTGGACTTCTAGAAAAAAATTGTATAACCTTAAAAAAATTATTGAAATCTGCCAAGCCTTGAATCATATTTAATCAAGAAATAAGACATAGTTTTACCATTAGAAATATGTTTAAGTATATTAAAAAAAAAACATCTGCTACTTATTTTTTTGAAAGTCTGAGTTAGAGAAAAAAGTCATACATGAAAAAAATCAACACAAGCGATGTTAGGAAAGAAAAAGTCATCTTTTGGTTTGAAAGGGAAGCCTCTTAATTAAAGTTGCATGCATGTTTATTTTTATCATTTCTATATCCTCAGAAATGCTCCCAAACCTTCCAAGTGGGATTTCAGAATTTATGAGTGAAGACCAAAAGTGTGGACAACTTCTGAAGAGCATGAAAGGCTCGCCATGCGGCCCACGTGCGGGAGTTTGTCGTTTTGCGCCACAATGTGCACTCTAATTTCTGTCCAACTGCACGCGTGACGAGAGGACGGTCAGCTTTTTCCGTGCTTTCAAAGTACAGTAAGTAACGCAGCCTTCCTGGAGCATCTGTGCAACACGTCTGCCAAGAAAGGCAACGCGGCACTTTTTTGTGGCCTCAAAGGAGGAGAGCGGCGTTCCGCAATCCGCATGGACGGGAAAAATGAACTCTTTTTTTTTTTTTTTTTCGTGTGTGCTTTTGAACAGGGCTCTAACACGGAACCAGGAGGGACGCCATGCACCTGCAAAACGAAACAGACAAACATTGCCGAATTCACAGGTAGCCACTCATCCGTGAGTGCTCGTCAACGTTTTCCTATCAGAACGGTAAAGACGTCCCCCTTGTTTCACACCAACAGTTTCCAGGCATGGACTTGTTTTTTTTGCTTTACTGAGCGACCCCCAAAGTGTTTTGTCACAGCTGACAACACTTTCGCTCGCAGTCACAAAAGAAGAGCAACCTTAGACTTTGTCCACTGGTACACACCCACAGATAACAAATGACCGGCGTAGAGGCGTTAGCCACAGTTAACGTCACTTTGTGCGAAATCAGATTACGTGCAAACGACGTCCAGTCACAGCGACGCTGCGCTCGACGCATGCACGGGGGCACAGTTATCGATTCATGGATTTTTTGATCAACTTTGGTGACTGTGTGAAATTCTTAAGTCGCAGCTTGAAGCAACTCACTGACTCAACTAACTCAGCAAACTAACCTACTCGCCAATTGACTCAACTAGCTAACTCACTGATTCAATCAGCTATCATTCACCTCACAACTAATTACAAAATGAACTCATTCGGCACACTCACTGACACTAACCTAACCAACTAACTTAACTCAGTCAAACCCAACCAATTTACTCATTCACACAATAAACTCGCTCATCTAACGTACTCGACTTGCTCAACTAACTCACACTAACCCACTCAACTTAACTCAGCTGATTCAGTCAACCACGCCAATTGCTCAGCCGATAACCTAAACGTCCTCACCTAACTCAGTCAATTCCCACACCTAATTTAGTCACCAGCACAATTAACTCACTCAACAAACTAACCGAAACTAACTTACTCAAGTCATTCACAACAATAACAACAAATTAAAACTAATTTACTCACTTGCTCAACTAACTCATTCACCTAATCAACCTACTCAATGAACTAACTCATCCGTTACTCAGTTACTTCAATAATTCAACTAAAATTTGTGTGCCAAGCAATCATTCCACTGAGCTTGCTGTCTCGAGAATTTGACAGTCGAGGCCTAACTGATCCTTTATCAATGCGACATTGGGCTCAAAACGGGGGTTCGGAACAATACATTTTGCACATCCCTTGTATCAACAATTAATATCTATTGATTCACAGTAAGACTGATTCTTCATTGTGTACATATGGCGAGAAACTATCCATCTGTCTCTGTCGCACTTATCCTCGTTAGGGACTCAAGTGAAATGTATCCGAGCTGACTTTATACGTCCTGGACTGGTGACAGACAATCAAAAGGCACATATTGACAAACAATCATTCACACTTTCAGTTATGGACAATTTCTAGTCTTCAATGAAGCCAACGTGCATGCATGGTTTTAGATAGTGGGAGGAAGCCCGAAAACAAATTTGAACCTCACCAGGTGAGACGTCCTAACCCTTTGGGAGTTTAAATAGATGTCATTTTAAGGGGCAGAGTATTGATTTTGTGTGTTGACAGATTGAAAGCAGCCATGTTAAATCTATTTGTTTAAATCTTTTCTTCAGAGCCCATCAATTATTTAAGCAACTTCCCTCCTTTGTTTATATTTCATTAACCTCAAACTCATCTGTTTGTACAGTAAGACCCAGCAAACTAACGCCATGTAAACATTTTAGCATTCATGAAACCAAACGCTAGCTTCTAGCTAGCACTGATTGGTATCGATCCACTATCGACCGGGTATAGCAGTTTTCGTCTGATCACTTACTAAAGTTGTGTTTCAGCTATAAAATGCATGCTATTAACTGCGACGTTTTCGAACAGATGTAAATATAGACAGATATATAAAATAGATGCCAGTTTTGATGATAAAACTCTTATTTTACATGTGTTCAAATTAAAACAAATCTTTCACAATTTGTTGACGTCACAGGATTCCTTTTTTTTCACTCTGTGGTAGATTCAGCACAAATTAACGTCCAACTTCTTTTTTTGTTCACCAAAAGAAGCCCGTTCGTCACTTTCAGATGATCTTAACAAGTGTCTTTAAAATATATAGAATATATATATTTCAAATAGACGACAAAACTTAAAAGAGATGGATGGACGCCTAATCACAAAAGCTTCAAAACGAAATAAAAAAAAGTGTCTGTCACTTTGGCTTCGACTCGGAAGTGGGAAAGCAGGAAAATGAGTGGACATTCAGGAAAGTACACGAAAGTATATGAAATATTATCTCTGAACTTACGTGGGACTGAGAGATGCTGAAGGACGCTTTTAAAACTCCCACACGACAGATGACTCCCTTTGTCAAAGCGGCTGGACGTTTCCCCCTCTTTTTAGGGGTGAGATGAGAATCGGGCAACCTTTCCCTTTCCTTCGAGTCAGCAGCCTTCTGCTCTTTTCTGTTCCACGTCCTCCGGCGGACCGCAGAAGAATGAATGGCCGCCGCCAAACTCCACCAAGCTGGCCAGCCCAGGCAGTGGCGAACCGCTGCTTGGGTGGGCGTGATCAACTAGGCGGAGAGTAACCAATCAGCGACCAGCTACCGGCGACAGCAAATCAAAAGCGAGCTGCTGTGGACGTAGCCAATCAGGACACCGCACCGTGATCGTTCTTGAAGAAGTTTAGCAAATACATTGTATTTCTTTTTGTTTAGTTTATTTTTTTGGTGTAATATAAGGCAAATTACCTGTAATATACTTTTATTGATTTAAAAAATAATAATAATAATAATTCCCTTGAAAGTCACTAATGAGCGATCGCTCCCTGTTAACCAATCGGAAAGTGAGCTGCCGTGTAAGTAGCCAATCAGGAAAATAGATTAGTAACATTAACAATATTAATAAAAATACCAATTATAATTCAATTCATTTCTTTAAACAAAAGAAGAAGAAATCACAACAATTTGATGATTATCTAAAAAAAATGTTAAAATAAGTGAATCAATAACCTTTCCTTGCTATATCCCATTTATTACGGCATGTATACAAGCATTTTTTTTTTTTTTTTTTTTTTTAGCTATTCAAAAGGATGACTTAAATATCTGAAAGCAGCTGAGCACTCCCTGTTGTTGTCTGGCTCTGTGAGGAAGCCATCTCTGTTTCAATCTGAGTCTTAACCTTTTTAGCCAGGAGGCTAACAGCTGAGCGGATAGCTAACATTCTGAGGTGGGCCAACATCATTTTGTGGCCCACTAAAGCAAATAAAGTATGTTACTTCATGTTTTATTTTATTTTGCAAAATGGAATTGCTGGTTCTTGCAGGTTGCGGCAGACGTCCTGTTTCTCTTCAGTCATGTCTACCAAATTTCATGTTGCAAGATGAAATAGCATTGGGCTGAATAAAAAAAATAATCTGGACGGCATTACCAAGACAAAATGGAAGCTACAAACAAAGATGGTGGCCGTCCGGTGTCTTATTGGGGGTCTTGTGCTGAATTCTTAAAAAAAAAAAAAAATCTTGAGGGATGAGACAAAATGACAGAATTTCTCTTTTCTGGAATAGTTTCTTAAAAGATTTTTGTTGGTCTCCTCCTGTTGACACAACGGTTCAAAGGTCGCTTGGCCCTGCATTAGGGGTCAGGGGGAAGGGGCTTTCCTTGGTGAGGTCAAACACCAGGGGGTCAAGGTTCAAGGAGCGTATACGTCCAAGGAAAATTAGCTTCTCCTACTCCAATTCCAGGGTTGCAAATGATTCCCCCAAGTGGAACAACATGCCAAATTCCTCACCAGCCGATCACAAATAGCACGCTAGTGCTTTAGCACCAAGTCATTTGAATGTTAGCAGTGTTGCTAACATTTCTTTTCTTTGTTTGACGCAGCAAGGCCCAACATCAGTTCAGTCAACACAACGATTGCATATATGTCCCATTAAAATGTCCAGGAAGAGCATATAAATCATCTAGGCCCAGGGTCCCCAGGCTCCAGTGGGGCCCGGGTCACAGCGCGGGTCGTCGTCAGGGAAGTGGACGGGCAGGGCGCTCTGCTGGTGGTGGTTGAGCCGGCCCAGGAGGCGCTCGACCACGGCGGGGTAAATGGCCGACACTTCGTTCCTCTCCTCGGGGTCCTTCTCCACATCGAACAGCATCACGGGCTTCAGGGCTTCGGCGGTCCGCGGAGAGGAAACGTTGTGGCCCGGCCGCGGGAACCAAACGTCACAACCTGGACCGTATCAAAGGATTCATTTTCTTTGGATTGTTTTGTTTTAAAGGATTGACAATGTGTTTTCATTCATTCTTTTTTTTTTTTTTTAGCATCATAAGATTAACAACATTTAGATTTTTTTATTTGCCTTTTTCACATTAAATGGACATACACTTATTTTTATTTAATAATTATTAACTCATTTGCTCCCAAAACCGCATAAAAACGTTCTATTTCAAATATTACCAGTGCCCCAAAAACATATTTAAACGTTTTTTTTTTATAGGGGGGTTTATGCTAAAGCATACAGATGGCTTTGATGCAGCCTCTGACCTGAAGATGTCGCTTAAAACAATGGTAGTTATCACAAAAACGGCCAGTAGGTGGCAGCAGAGGATAAGAGATCAACCAGGGCCATGTTGCAAAAAACGCTTTTTACCCCCACTGTTTTAAATAGATTTGTGAATAACAATGAAACTTGGCTTTAATCTAATGATAATTGCTGCCAAACGGAAACAGATACAAATATACTTTTTTTTCCTGATGAAAGAAGAGACTCTCATCTTTCTTTTGGTAGGTTCCGTGTTTTTATAGCAAGAGAACACAACATTCTGTGGGCCTTGCAAAATCAGTCAAAATCCAGTAAAAGCCGGGAGCGAAGGGGGTTGCTTCAGTCAAAATGGCTGGGAGTGAATGAGTTAACGATGTTTTTTTATATTTCCCTTTTGCGCATTAAAAGGACACAAACTGTTTTGTCACATGAAATGATTTCCACTGTTTGCATTTTCTTTGTTTTGTTTTTCACAAAGTGTTTTTATTTAGCTATTTCAAACCCCGAGGATAAATAATTTTTCATCTTTTTTTGCATGAAAGGATTAACTTTCTTTTGCTTTTTCTTTATCTTTAGTTTTTTAGATACCATACGAAAATATTTTCCTTGGTGTCTTTTTTTGCACGAAAGGACAAACGTGATTGTTTTATGGAAAGAACCTAAACAGCAAGTCAGTATCTGAATATATTTTGTTTTGTTTCGTTCCAGACAAAAAGTTGTCTGGGGTGACACACGAGGCGAGGCGCTCACCTGGGTATCCCGTGAGCAGTTTCCAGTTTGAGGATCTGATGGCGGCGTGGATGGACACGTTGAAGCCGGACCGAAAGGCTCCTTTGACGTCATGGAACGCTCGCAGACGCTCCGAGCCGGGACCTGCACGGAGACGACGATATACGTCTTAGCAACTCTTTGCCGTCATTGCCTCTTGTCTTCAAAGAGATGAGTAGAGTTTCATCTAATTATATGAAACAGCGCCGCTTATATTATCATATAAAAACTGAAATATAAAAATATTATTCTAAATTTAAATACAAATGTATTTATTTATGTATATATATATTTTTTATTTTTTTTATTTACAATTATATATTTTTTTGGGGATTTCATTTTCAAAAAAAAATTTTTATATACGTTTTTATTTTAACTTTTAGTCATTTATGTATTTATTTAATTTTGGCAGTTTTGGCAAACTACTCTAAAGCATTTCTCATTATATGTTAGCATTAAGACAACAGACTTTCATGAGACTTAATGTTTGTGGTTTGGTTGAACATTTTGGTGTTTACATAGACAAGGTTTAAGCTCCCTTTGTTGTATGCGTTTATTTTACAGCCAATTTCAATGAAGCAGCTTGAAGCAAGCACACTCGGGCTCTTATTTGGAGAGCTGAGAGCAAGAGTGACACTATGGAATGCTTTTTAAAAGGTTTGAAGTGTGTTTTCAGAACTTTAAATGTGTCTTTAGAAGTGTAAAAGTGTGTGGTAGTTATAAGAGTTTAAAAAAAAACTTTTTTTTTTTTTTAATATGGTCTCTCTGTATTCCTGCTTTTTACCAATTATCCGGTCTGGAACCTATAACGAACCTATTTATTTTACACTTTTTTGACAGTTAAAAATGTTCAAATGTGACTTCAAACATTGCTTGATTTTTTTAAATTTATGATGGTGTGATGACCCTGGAATAAATTATTTCAGTTCCCATCATTTCCAATAAGTAAAATCAAATTAAACTCAAGACAAGAATTGCTATTCAGCCAAAAATGAGAGAACAAAGCAGTCACGTGACCTTGTTTCTTGGTAGAGGTACTATCATCACAGACCCTCAACCATGAACACACACGCGCGCACACACACGGGATCGAATGTCAAAGAAGCTTAAACGTAAACACGTTCAACGTCTGCTGCAGTTTGCACTTTAACGGCGTTCCTCAGGGCTCAACATTAAAGACATTCTGGAGAAAATCACAAACATGATCAAGTGTTTTAAATTTCATCAATCGGGGGCATGAATAATGAAAAGCAATTATGACTATTTTTACCCCCCAAAAAAATGGAGCCAAGACTGAAGTGTTAGCAACATTTTGTGGCAAAATGGAGGTCGGTGTTGTGGTCATGACTCACATGGGGCCATGTCGTTGTAAATCGGGTCAATATTGTGCAGCAGCTCCAGTCTGGGCGAGGCGAAGCCTTTGCTGGAATATAAACGGAGGTGTGTTAAACACACACAACACACAAGTGGGACGTGTCAATGGAAAACAGCGCACCCGCCCGTCATTTGCTCCCACCGCAGAGAAAACGCACCGACCGCAGTGTCTGATAACACAAATAACTCTCCGCCAGCTGCCCCGCCCGCTTTTGGCTCTCTGCGACCAATTAGAAAGCGGCGCGCAGGCGGCGGTCAGCTGACGCGCGGCGGGCCAATAGGAGCGAAGCAGCGGGAGATGCAAGGTAGCACTTGCGGTGTGGTGACCCTCAGTTTCACCTCCTGCTTCGCCGCGTCCGCATTTAGGCAGCGAGCAAAAAAAAGAAGTGTCCGTCAAAGTGGACTCAGCTGCCGTGAAGGAAAAACAAACATGGAGAAGTGCGGAATGTCCGGCTTGTACGATTCGGAATTCCGGGAAGCGTATCGAGCCAAAATGATCAAACGCATCCATATTTCATTTAACGCCATCCAAACAAAGGAGGAATCCTTTTTTTTTCTTTTTTTCTTTTTTTTATAAATATGCAATTCTTTTGTCAGGGTCTTCTTCCCATGTTTTTATTTTTCAAAATTGCATACAATTGCATTGCAATGTCGATTTGAATTTGATGAAGCATCCGTCACCTGATAGTGTTCCACACGTCGAATCCATCCAGAGGCTTGGTGGCGTTGAGGCTGCCCCCCGCCAGTCCCACCAGCGTGGGCAGCCAATCGGAGACGTGGACGAGCTCCCGGCTGGCGCTGCCCGGCTGCTTGAGGAGCGGGCCGGACACGAATCCCACGCCGCGGACTCCTCCCTCCCACAGCGACCACTTCCTGCCTCGCAGCGGCCAGTTGCTGCCGCCGGACAACGTCTGGCCGCCGTTATCTGTCCAAGGGGCCAAACCGTGATACGGTTCAAAGGAGGCAGAATGTGTCTGGTCCAAATCTGAACGCATTTTCTCCCAAAACGTATAAATACGTTATATATTTTTTTTTTAATTAAGTGTCCCAAAGACGTATTTATAAAAAAAAAATTAAGTTTTTTTTTTTTACTGCTATAGCATACAAAAGAGTTAGATGCAGCCTCTTAACTGCAAAATAATGGTAATTATTACACAAACGATCAGCAGGTGGCAGCAGAGCAAACGAGATCTACCAGGGCTATGTTTGAAAAAAAAAGCTTATTTACTCACAATTCTAAATAGATTTGTGAATGATGATGAATTTAGCTATATTCTAATGCTAATTGCTGCAAAAATATACTTTTCTTTCCTGATGAAAGAAGAGACTTTAATCGGGTTTTTTTTGGTAGGTTCCATGTTTTTATAGCAATAGAACACAATCTTCTGTGGGCCTTGCAAAATCAGTCAAAATCCAGTAAAACTGCCAGGAGTGAAGGGGATTGCTTCAGTGAAAATGGCTGCGAGGGAATGAGTTAATATTACAAAAATATATATATTTTTTTATATTATGGGAATATTTTTAGGAAATAATATTAATATTGAGTTGTTGTTGTTATTTTAAATATCATTATTCAAAATTCTAATCAAGTTGTATTTTTGTGTGTGGATGAATTACGTTTTAACCAAATGACAATAAAAATAATAATAAATAAAAGTATTAAAGAAAAAGGTATACTATGAGAATAAAGTATTTTTTCAGAAAATATGTCTATATTATGAGAATTAAGTCAAGGCATATTTTTTCTACAAAAAAAGTGTGCAATATTATGAGAATATAATCCGTTAAGAAAAAAAGGTGCTGTATTAATTATATATATATATACAAAAATAGAGAATTCTTTGAAAAAAATCTTTACATTAAAAGAATAAAGAATATTTTTTATTATGACAGTCATTTTTTAAGTAAAATGGATAAATAAAGATAAAGAATAAAGTTTTTTTTATGAGAATAAAGTTTTTTTTTCTTAAATGAAAAAGTCTTAATGTTACAAAAATAAATCAATATTTTTTACGGACAAAAATCTTTCATTATTAGATGACTGCTATGATTTTTTTTTACATATTCTTAATAATGTAATACATAATTTAAAAAAAATCAAGAAAAAAAGTTTTACAAAAATAAAGAAAAAGGCATAATATTAAATTTGGCAGTAAAAATGTATTAATCGAAGTCCTTGCACAATAATTCAAACCACTCTTCTTCTTTTTTTCCATCAGAGGTGTATGAGAATTGTCACAATTTTGTCAAGAATATTTTGACAATAGAAAAGATGAGAATTATGTCCATTTTTTTGTTGAAAAAAATATTTTTATCATGAGAATAAAGTGAGATTGTTTTCAATGACCATTCTTAGTTGTAAGTGTAAAAACAAAAAGAATAAAATAGTCAGCATATGGCGACTAACTCCATCTTCTCTCTACAGTCTGCGTTGAAGCAGGATGTCGTCCCAAAAGCGTAAGAAAAAGCCAACGAGTTCATCCTTTGATGTGAATAAGGAAGCCATTCAGCAACCTGAGCCCACCGCAGGCAAACTGTTTCCCCTTCACGGCATTGTTTTGTAACCACACTTTAAAAGTCCAAGATGTGCTGAAAATAAGCTTTAACAGTCGTCAGTGTGGTTCCAGGTGTTTACTGCTGATAAACACTGAAAAGCTCACGGTGGATATTTTATGACATTGTCTCCTGATTGAAAGGCAACCAGATGGAAAGAGTTTTGTTTTTGGGGGGCGGGGGTTCGAAACACTTCCACCTGAGTCCACTTTATGAATGGGTCGCCATCTTTAAACCCATTTAGCAATATGAGCTGCACTCTGCTGGGCGTGCACAGTACTGCAACTACTTTTTTCATTCGTCCTGGATTTGATTACTAAGGCACAATACTTTGTGACTGGAGTTGCATTTGTTTTCTATAAATTAAGAATAACAAAAGAATAAAGTGCTTTTTTTTTTAAACAAATTATCATTTAAGAAAAATATGTTATAGTACTAGGACTGTTTTGTTTTATTTTTTTGAAGAATGTTGTCTTTTAATTTTTAGTAGGAAAAAAAAGTCTTGATATCACAAAAAGTAAAGTTGTATTTATCGGTATATATAATTAAAAAAAAATACATAGAATTGCTCTTCAAGAAAAAAAGTATTTTAAAAATTTGGAGAAAATATTAAATCAATAAGACCGGGTATCGACCCAATACGGAAGTATCGGTACTTGCCAATCCCTAGTGAAAATGTTGCTAAAAAATAAATTTGAAAAAAATCTCACAATAAGAGGCAAAATTCCGTTAACAACATCCCTCAAAACATATAAAAAGTATGACGTTCTATTTTTTTTCTCTACTCCAAAAAGTTGTATAATAATGTGTTCTCATATTTTGAAAATACTTTTTTTTAACAAAAAGTAAAAATATTACAAGGATGCAGTTACATTTTAAATTCTGATATCACAACAGTTACATAACAAGAATATGTTTGTATCTTTTCCATAAAACAATCAATATTATGAGGATAGTTATATTTTTCAAATAAAAAAAGTCATTTAGTATGAGAATATGTATTTTTCAATAAAAACTAAATATTATGAGAATAAAATTGTAATTTTTAAAATGAAAGAATAATATGAGACTAAATTTGTATTTAAAAAAAAAAGTCAATATCATGAGAATAAATTCGTATTTGAAAAAAAAAGGCATAAAATAATATATTTATTGATTTTATGAAAAAGGCATAATATTATGACAATAAAGTCAATTTAAAATTTTGTCATTAATATATTGTTTTGGAGACGTAATATTAGGTGTGTGTGTGTGTGTGTGTGTGTGCATGCGTGCGTGTGCGGTCTTGTTTTTGTTACATAGCGGGGCCAACATTTCGGGATTTCACCCGTGTCTGTCCATGTGGGGCCCTTTTTGCTGGGCCCCAAAAGTTTAGACCTCTTTTTGAGGGTCAAGACTTGGTTTTAGAGTTTAGGTTTGAATTGGGTTATGGTTGAGGTTAGGGTAAGGAATTAGGGGTAGGCAATCATTTTTGATGGTTGGGGTTAGGGGAAGGGGCTAGGAAATGCATGATGTCAATGAGATGGCCCCACAAAGATAGTAAAACAAACGTGTGTGTGTGTACCTGTGGAAAACACAAGGACAGTGTTGTCCCAAAGTCCGGCCTGCCTCAACGCCAGGCTGACGTTGCCCACCGCCTCGTCCACGGCCGCCACCATGCCGGCGTAAGCCCGGCGATGCTGGTCCTGGATGAAAGCGTAGGGCGCAACGTAGCGCTCGGGCACCTGCAGGGGCGCATGCACTGCCTGCAGTGCCACGTAGAGGAAGAGAGGCTGAAACACAAGCACATGACCTTTTTTTTTTTTTTTTTTATAAAGAGCTCAGTATTGTTCATTCGGAAATGTCATCATCATTGCTCTTTATTTATTTTATTTTTTTTTTATTTTTTTGTGTGTGCGTGGGTGAGTATGTGTATGTGCGTGCGTGCGTGCATTTGTTAGCTCACCAAAAAACCTATTAGAAAAAATCTCATACCGTTCACCTAAACCGAACACCGCCGTCAGGAGACCCGAGGGGACCAAAGAAAACCAAGGAAGGCGAAATCCAGCACCGACCAGACACCACCCACCAGAACTCCTCCCCAACCCAAGAAACATCCAGACCCCGACAAATCCAAAAAACATAAAATCAGGGAGGCCTTAAGAGACCGAAGGAGAGACCGAGAAAAGGAAGGAAGGACAGACGAAGCCGAGTGACCTTTTTTTAACCCACTCGTCATATATTGGACAGAAAAGATTCTTATACTCAGAACACTTTTTAAAAATATATTTTAGAGAAACAAAAAATGACTTCATATGAAAATGAAGCCATCTTTTTTTTGGATGCTAAAAAAGCATTAATATTGTTATACTTTGTTTTGGCTGAGCTTGTTTTTTAAGTGCTCTAAAAAAGGACTAGTGTTGAGGCTTGCGTCACCTTTTTGGGGTCGTGTTTGGCGACGATCCGGACGGCCCTCTGGCTGAACAGCTCGGTGGAATAATCGCCTTTGTATCCCGGGGCGGCCGCTTCCTCCTCCCGCAGGTCCAAAGCACATCGACTGCGATTGACGGCAGCGATGGGGCTACAGCGCATGTGCGTATAGTAGTCCTCGCTGCCAGTGAGATAGCCTGGACGACATACGACGTTATATCTGTTGAGCTAACAAGTAGCATGGCAACGTGGGAGGAGCATGTGGCGCATATACAAACCAAAGTAGGATTGGAAGCCGCGACGCGTGGGCAGGCAGTCCTTCTTGTACATGCCCAGGTGCCACTTGCCCACCATGTGCGTGGCGTAGCCCGCCTGGGACAACAGCTCAGGCAGCAGCTTCTCGTCCAGCGGCACGCAGTACGGCTGGCACGGCCAGATGATCTGGTGCTGCATGCCCGTGTGGATCTGCCAAAGTCAAACACGCAACGTGCTGGGGAAAGGTCAACCCAGAGGGGAACAAATGTAGGCATTTGCCACATCCTCTTGTTTGATGCTAGCTTGAGGCTCAATTTCATTTTTTTAACAGATACGGTTGTCATCAAAAAGAGAAATTTGAATTGAAAAAAAAAACTCAGTTGACTGCAGTACTACAATGAGTACTGTACTAGTAATAAAACTAAATAACAGTTTTCTAAACAAGTAAAATTACTAGACACTAGACAGCACTAGTATAAATAAATGAAATGAAATAAACCTGCCTGTGGAGCTAAAAAAAAAAAAGTTTAAAAAATAATAATATCGGTAATAGAAATTAATGTAATTTTTTTCCCCCACATATTCATTTTTATTTTTGAGACAAAATATCATTTGAATATTTTTTTTTTTTAATATTCCAAAAAATTAAAAGAGAGATGAAAGGTAGATGAAAAAGTTTTTTAAATACAAAAGTACAAAAAGTGAACATAAAATGTCCAAACTCCAAAACAAAAAAAGAAGAAAGCAGAAAAAAAAATATATATATATATACTTACTTACTTACTTATTTATTTATTTAAAAAGACAGAAAAGAAAACGTTCAAAAGTAGCAATAAAATGTCCCAAAACAAAAGAAGAAATCCAAAAATTACCATAAAATGGCCATAAAATCGTCAAAAATTTGACTGAAAAGTCTAAAAATGAAGAAAAACTGATCAATTAGGACGGGAAAAAAACAACAGAAGACGAAAGTGTCTCACCTGATACCGTCCAGTCATAAGCTGGTTCCTGGACGGGGTGCAAAGCGGCTGGACGTAGTAGTTCTCCAGGCGGACCCCCGCGGCCGACAGCTTGTCCAGGTTGGGCGTGTTGATCTCCGAGCCGTGGTAGCCCACGTCGTACCAGCCCAAGTCGTCCGCCAGGATGAACACGATGTGCGGCTGCTTGGAACCCGACGCCGCGGGGGAACCGACGGTCAACAGCAACGCGAAGAAAGTAAGTTTTTCCGCCATGACCACCTCCAAAGTTCAGCAAAGTGGAAGTGAAGTGGCTGTCAGCATGTAAAGCAGGAAGGCAGCTTCGCGGTTTGAAGAGTTAAGGACCGCATAGGAATGGCGGAAATTAATGTTTCGCAAAATAACTGTTCACATTTTTGCTGTTAAAATGGGGAACTATTCAAGTACAATCCATCGAAGAAATTTCGCCACGATTCTCAGCAGCCAATCAGGTGACTTGAAGGAACTCGTCCAGGTCACGTGAGAAAACAGGAAGCGGTACCCAGCAAGACGGAAGTCGGGTTTCTCTTGTTATTATGATCTATAACGATACAACTTTACTTAAATAAAAAATAAAATATTTTTTGGGCTGTTTTGGCATTTATTTGGCATATTTTTAGTTTGGTCATACGGATGATGTCAATTTTATTTTTTTATTTTTCAATAAAAAGGATGTGTAAAACCTCTATACTGGAATGTTTTACTGTTTTTATGACTAATTTAGTGAAAATTGAACTGACCAGTCTTCACTATAATAATTATTAGTGATTATTTTATTTATTTATTTATTTTGAGACTTCGACATTCATTTAATATGGAACTTTTTGCTGTTTTTATTACTAATTTTGTGAAAGTATTTATCAAAGGTCTTATCAGTGATTACATTTTATGTTTAGTTGAGATCATGTAATGAAATAAGAATGTCACTCTTTCATTCAATATGGTGTTTTTGGACTATGTACAACCACTATATTGGATTGATTGACTATTTTCATTGTAGTACTAATTTCTTTAAAAATCTGACTCAAGGTCTTCTAAATAATTATAACAGAAAACAGTAATCAGTACTGATTTTCAGAAGATAGCAAATTCTTTATACTTTATTTCTTAAGGTTAGCATTAATGTACAGTATATTATTCATTGCACATTTGTACCAAAAAAAAACTTGATTATAAAAACTGTACAAACGTTTAAATCGGTCACTTCCTAAAATGATAATGGCATTATTTCTCTAATCGTACCAAACAAAATGTAAACCATGGAATTACAAAAATGACTTAAGACATTGCGATTCAAGTACGTCATAAAACTGGACAGCAAACTCTCCTTGGTGTCCAAGTCACGTGGTCCCTTGCGGCCACTGTGGCGACGTTTCTATGCTTTGCTCTTGGCTTTGTTCTGCAGGCGGGTCCGCGTGGGCTCGGTGAGCACCAAGGGCTCCTGGATGACCGCTGCCGGGTACTTCCTCCCCAGCAGCTCCACATCCACCTTGTGGCCAACCGAGGACAGCTCCACGGGCAGGTAGGCGAACGCCAGGCTGTGCTGGGCGCTGTAGCTGTAGGCCCCCGACGTGGTGTTGCCCACCACCTGATTGAGGAGACGCAGGTGAGCGAGACGGCGGGAAAACAAAATTTGGGAAGCGATAAGGAGCAGCTGGAAGCGGCTCACCTTTCCGTCGTGCCACACCGTCTCGTTGCCCTCGGGGTCCACGTCGTGCGTCTCCACCGCGAGGTAGGACAACTTCCTCTTTAAGCCCTTGGCTTTTATCTCCTGAAGTGCCGCCTTGCCGATGAAGTCAGCGGGCTGCTCCCCCACCCCCCCCAAAAAAGATGTTGTGAAGTCCTACCAGAAGCTACCACGTCGACAAAGGCTAGCAGAGCAGCTAGCTAACCAAGCTAGGGTTTAACATTGTTGTTGTTACCTTGTTGAGTTTGATGAAGTAATCTAAGCCCGCCTCCAGAGGGTTGGTGTCACAGTTCATCTATAAAGATCAACAAACAAAACAATCAGGAAAATACCTTGAATGCTTTTGAACTCATTCACTGCCATTGACGGCTATAGACGTCAAAAATTATTTTGAATTATTTATATTAGTTTCACTTTTGTTAACAAGAGTATGAAAACCTACAAAAACATGTTTATTGTGCATTTAGAACAGATATAAAATTTGTGATTAATCGTGAGTTAATTATTGAAGTCATGTGATTAACAATAATAAAAAAATATTAATATATATAATTAATATAATAATATATATATATAATTAATATATTATATAATAATAGTAATATAATAATAATTCGCCTGATGCCCCTAATTAAAAAAAGAAAAGATTATTAAAAATGAGTGGTGTCAGACGATTACAATTTTTAATTATAATTAATCGCATGACTTCAATAGTTAACTCACGATTAATCACAAATTTTATATCTGTTCTAAGTCTACAATAAAAAAAATATTTTTTCATACTCTTGTTAACAAAAATAGAAAAAATGTTTAAACTAATAGAAATAGTTCGATTGAATTTTTGACGTCTATAGCCGTCAATGGCAGTGAATGAGTTGCACGCATGCATCAGTCTTTGTACCTCAGCTCCCCATCCTCTGAAGCCCTTCTCCAGTCTGAGGGAGGCCATGGCGTAGGTGCCGAAGTTGTCGATGCCTTCCTCTTTTCCCGCTTCCATTATGGCCCGGTACACCGCAGCCATGTCCTTCTGGTTGATGTACAGCTCCCATCCCAGTTCACCTGAACGGTACATGCACCAGAAAGGTCAACAACAATGCTAAACAACATGAGAACACCACCAAAAAAATTAGCAATGTAGAATTATCATAAAAACACAAACCATCAATCAGAAAAAAAAAAATACGAGACACACATTTCAAGGTATAAACCCGGGGCCAGCAACCTTTACTGTCAAAAGAGACATTTTAGGTCAAATAAAATTTAAAAAAACTTTGAACATTGTGATGAAGATTATGATGATTATTAGTATTATTGTAATTTATCAGACTTAGTTTTTCATTTAAATTTTCTAACATTTTTGGCAATTTTGTGGACATTTTATAGTTACCTGTTAAACATTTTTTTCTGCCTTTTTTAAAATACATTTTCTCACTTTTTTTTTCCAATTCCAAAGACATATTTTGGTAATTTTCTGCCTTTTGTTTTTGGTTACTTTTTGAATGTTTAAAAAAATAAAATCTGACTTTTAGCCATTTTTGTGTACATTATATGGTGATTTTCTGCTTTTCTTTTTCCTTTTCGAACAGTTTATGGTCACCTTTTGGACATGTTTCGGTATTTTTTTTTAACGTTTTCATTTCCCTTTCATCTAATTTTTTCTGACATCTTGCAAATTTGGACACATATATTTTTTTAAAGATTGAATTCTTTATTTTTTTATGTGAATGAGTAATTAATTCAAAGAATAGTTAATCTAAAAATCTAAATAAATATGTAAAAAAAAAAAACAAGTTCTACAAATTTTTATAGAGATCCACAGGGGAGGGACTGAATAAATAAATAAATAAATAACACAAAATCACAACAATGCAAACAATTTAAAGACATAATCGCATAAACAACACAAAGCAAGACAAGAGCCAACACTAATGAATCTCCAGCACAAATAATGAAAAGTACCATGAAAACAACATGGCACACAAAACATAAAAATCTCAACACACAAACATCCCCAAAAAAAACCACAAGAGAAAATAACGAGTTGCATACCAGTGTAGGAAATCCTGATGGCTCGGAGCATAACACCGGCCAACTGGATGGACTTGCACTGAAGAAACTTAAACCCCGAATGGCTCATGTCCTCCTGGGTGAGCTTTTGAAGGACCTTGCGCGAGTTGGGCCCAGCCACGCCCAGCACGCCGATTTCTTCCGTCACATTGGCGATGTCAACGTCGTAGCTGAGGGCGGCAGCTTCCGTCTCGATCCACCTGTTCAAAAAAAGAAACAATTTCACAGTGACGTCACAGAGACACGCACGCATAGAACCCAATACGTCACAGCGTCCGCCATGTTGGATGTGCCCCAAAAACAAATACAAATAAACGGACTGAAGGGAAACAACCAAAGTTTGATAAGTGTCATCAGAAGTGTGTCCAGTGGGGCGGTTGTGTTAGCGGACGCATCACGGAAGAAAAATGGTCCAGCCCAGTGGTTGACATGATATGGCGAGCCACCATCTTTGGAAAGTCTCATTCATGCTCAAGAAAAGAAAAAAAAGAAGTTTTTTGCCGATAGCAATACCGATTATTAGATGTCAAGGAGACCGATAACCGATATTCTTTATTTGCAGTGAAACAGAAAATATTAGCATTAAAAATAAAATAAAATAAAACGTTATTGAAATGCCATTAAGTATCTTTGTTTAAAAGGTAAGAAGTTTGTCTTTTAATTTTAAACATATAGCGAATAGACAGCTCTGTTTTAAAATTGCAACAAAAACATTCATGAAATGTTAAACTTTCACTTATTTTGGTTTAATTTCAACCCGAAACAAAAAAAGTGCAAGGAGTTCCCATTTTCAGCAGCATTTCTTATAAAGTTAAGTGAATTTTTATACAAATACAGTACATAAATAAAAAGTTAACCCAGTTTTAAATCGATCTCATAGAGCGACGAACGCTTGTTTTTGTAAAATTTAGCATTCTTTGTGTTTTCGTCCTGGTTCGTAGAAGATTTCCAAAGAAAAATTGCCTGAACATGTTCGAAATTTCTTTGCAACAAGAAAAACTGTTTGCGACCTGTAAAAACCCTGTTAACATCTTTTGCAACCTTTTGCAACATTTTACAAACCCTGACGAAAAAACCCCAAATTCGCTAAGCTCACGAGCATTTGGCCGCTCGTTAAGATGGCAGCGTTATCGACCTTCAGACTTGTAGGAAAGGCCGACGCCGATAGTCATGAAAATACAAAAATCCGCACCGATAATCAGCCTGGCCGATAATCGGTCTATCCATAATCTTATGAACTTTTGGGAGCTCAAGAGTATTAGCGACGAAATCAGCAAATATTATTTGCAAGAGGACGTTATAATGCCTAAATACGATCAAGTTATTATCATAAAGCTGCAATGAACTTTGGTGTGAAGACGTTTGGCTATTTCGCCACTAGAGGCTGCTCCATGAAACCGATCTGGGTGGAAGGATTCCAAATGAAGGCTTTGATTGATGGCCTGGCGTTTGCAGCCAAAAGCGGAGTTGTACCAGCAGCTGCTGGAACGCTTTGGGTTTCAACCATTGCAGGAGAGTTTCATGTTCCATCATTTCAAGAGGCTTTCACTGACGATTTCAAATTGCCGATTTCAAATTGCCTCGCTGATTTCACATTTCAAAACCGGGGACGGTTACGAAAACACACCTGTCAAACATATGGTTTCAACCCGGTGCCGTTTTGCGTGAGGGCGTTTTTTTCACCTGAGGTCATGCAGCTCTGATCCCGAACCGGTGATGAGCAAAAACTCTCCCGGGGCCAACTGGGTGATGGTGACCTCGGCGTAGACTCTACCGGTGGGTGTCAACATGTGGCTGATGTTGGTCTGGCCCACCTGAAAGCGCACGAGCGTGACCTTGCAGGACGTTCCGCCTGACCTCAGGAGTCCAGGGTTTCACACTGGCGCACGAGGTTCTCTCACCTTGGGCATGGTGTTGGCAAATAAGCGGTCCAGCAACTTGAGCGAGTCCTTGCCTTTCACGATGAACTTGCCAAAAGGGGTCAGGTCGATCACGCCCACCTTCTCCATCACGAGCTTGCACTCTCTGCCGACGGGTTCGAACCAGTTTGTGCGCCTGAAACTGGGCCTGGCGACAGACGCAAAGAAAATCAGCGCTGAATTTCTTTTGCAATCCCGGGTCCGTTGTCGCCTTGCCTGTATTCAGTTTCGTCTCCCGGTTTGTAAAACCAGTGAGGTTGTTCCCAGCCGGCGTGGAAGCCCATGGACGCTTCGTCCTTGAGGAGATCGTAAACGCCGCTCTTCCGGTAGGTTGGTCGGCCGGCAAAGCGCTCCTCCTTGGGGTAGCCGACTAGGGAGACATGGAGTTTAGTTTAGGCCCGTGTCATTTGGTTCTGGTTCGGGTCTGGACCGAAGCAGATGCAACAACTGAACAATAAGTCGTAACAATAATATCTAATTCAGTGCCATTGACGGCTATTGACGTCATAAATCCATTTTAACGCACTCACTCCCAGCGATTTTCACTGAAGCAACCCCCTTCACTCGTGTCTATTTTACTGGATTTTGACAGATTTTGCAAAGCCCACAGAATAATGTGTTCTATTGCTATAAAAAAAAAATGGAACCTACCAAAAGAAAGATTGGTAGAGAAGAGTCTCTTCTTTCATCAGGATTTTTTTTTTAAATTTCTATTTGTTTCCATTTTGCAACAAGTAGCATTGGAATGTAGCTAGGTTTCATCATTATTCACAAATCTGTTTAAAACTGTGGGGAAAACAGCTTGTTGCAACTTGGCCCTGGTTGATCTCTTATACTCTGCTGCTACCCGCTGGCCGTTTTTGTAATAACTACCACTGCTTCAACCGTTCTCTTCAGTTCAGAGGCTGCATCAAAGCCTTCTGTATGCTCTAGCATAAAACCAAAAAAACATATAAATATGTCTTTGGGACACTGGTAATATTTAAAATAGAACGTCTTCATACGTTTTTGTGAGCAAATGAGTTACCTGGGCTGACAGTGAATGAAATATATGTTTATCCATGTGACAAAATAAAAATAAAATAAGATACTTGGAAGAGAGACCCAACACTGGCTGTAGTTTACATTTCAACAGGCTAAGTTGATTCAGGAATCGTCGTGACGGAAATTCTGACATAGTTAACACGATCCTTGAGGTAGTGGCTTATTAATTCGGGAGATAGTAATAAATAAAATCCCATTATATTTTGCTAAAGTACTCAAAGACAAGCCAACCAAAAAATTTTAATGTAAAAAAAATGTCTATAATTAAATGTTTTTAATTATGTGGGTGTGTTTTTACTGCCAGAAACATGAATAAGCAGTTAAAACAACAGTTGACCTACTTTATAAGAAATATATATCCCAAAATAGTGCCATATGCAAACCCTCAAATTTTTGATGGGGTACAAAGCTCATTCCCATTATCATGTGTGTGTGTGTGTCATGGTCAACCAGTGGCCTGAAGTAAGGGGTCCGAAATGGTCATTTTGAAACTCTCTAAATGCATTGTAGACTTGATGAATCAGTTGAAACCCCACCAACACAAAACATTTTCGAAATGTCAACAAAATATACATTGCGTTCACTTTTAAATACCCGGAATGACCCACTGGAGTTCCTCCGCATCTGGCCCGAGACCCACTCCCCTCCAGTACCAGTGCCCCATTTTCCCTCATATTATTCTTACCCACATTATTGAAGCCATAGGATTCTCGGGCTTTGGCGCACAGGAAAGGCACGTCGACCCAGCTTCCGTAGCGGTTGGGGTCACATTCAATCAGGTCGTACGGAGGCTCGCCGTTTCGAATCCAGTCGCTCAGGAATTTCCCCACTCCGCCAGCGTGGATCACTCCGTACCTGAGCAGACGAGGCAGTGTGGGAACGGCCGTTGCTGCTGTTCCTCAAATCCTATCTCTCATGCCCATACCCGAATCCGATGGCCGTCCAGTAGTTGCGAACTCCTTGATGTGGTCCGACCATGGGCAGTAAGTCCGGAGTGTACGTGATCGGGCCGGACACAATGTTGATGATGTCGGCTTTTTTGAGCACGGGGACCATCTCCATGGCCATTTCCACGTGCTCCATGATCCGGTCTAGGTCCGACTCAAACAGCTCCTTACCGAAACCTGTAGCAGTGGGATAGAAGGTTTAATGACTTAAAATCCCCCCCCTGCCTCTTAATGGCTATTCCGAAGTACAGAGTGAAAAGCTTCCAGTATTTCCAACTTTGAAACATTCCTAGAATTTTGCAACTCACATCCAGACATAGTCCGTACAGGCCTCCCTGCTCAGTCACTAACCAGGACCCGGATAAGTGAGAAAGCGGATCAACAAAGGTTTATCGCCCATACACACACCTGGGGGTACACCGTCTCGAACCCAAGAGTCTTGCAAGACCATCTTCTCCATCTTTTCATAGGGCCCAAACAGAAGGCCGTCCCTTTCTTGACGCAGGTAGTAAGAGCCCTCCAGGTCTCGGATGACGGCCAGCTCCTTCTTCAGGGACTTTACCTCCGGCACGGTCGCTGTCACCAAGTACTGATGGTGCACTGGGATGGTCGGATGCTCAAAACCAATCAACTTTCCCACCTCACGGGCCCAGAAACCTAAAAAAAAACGACAAACGTGGATGGAAGGAAACTATCATTATTGCATGGGGATTAGCTCATTTAGCATTTATTGTTACTCACTTTAAAATGTAAGCAAAGCTATGGGAACTCGTTTTTGATAGCGGTTAAGTCAGGCTGAGCCTTGCTTAAAAAAAAAAAAAAAAAACAACATGAGACATTTTGTCAGCTCGGTGTAAAATAATAAAAGAGACTATCATCAGTACTTCTATTTCAGTGTATTTGTTCTTAAGTACATATTTCACCTATGTACGCTTGTTACTTCCACCGATCCCCACGCTTGCTCAACGCGTGAAAAGTATCATGAGGTAACGAGTCGCTGTTGTGTTATGTAATTCCAAAATATAGCTTAAGTCCAAGGTTCATGTGTACCCGCCACCTGCACACTGGACTACTGAGTAAATAAAATCGAAAAAATAGCCTGATAAAAGCTCACCCAAATTAAACTTGTACATTTCCACGAACCAGCTGTTAATTCCAGAACAGTTGATGAAGTTATATTTATCGTAGCCAGCGGTTACTAGGGAGACATGTTGAAACGGATCTTAATGGGTCGCATAACAGGGTCAGAGGCGCTCATTTATGAGTGCTAACTTTGTATTAGAGCGGTTGTCAGCCGACCTCCGATAGCAACTTTGGCTCATGTGTCCAATGGTTTGTTTGATACTTTGCCCAAGACGTTGTCTGTAATGGCCTGCTCAGGTTTTGCTAGTTCCGTTTTGTGGCCAGCTAAGGGTAATGCTAGCTACGTTTTGGTGGGTAGTTTATCCAAGGCTTTGTCTAAAAGCCTGCTCAGGCTACTGCAAGCTATGTTTTAGGGGTTTAGTGACTTAGCGGTGAAGCTAATCCTAGCTACTTTGCTGTAGCTACTTGACCCAGTCAGACTAATGATAGCTACAGTTCAATAGCTCCTTTACGCAAGTCTTTTGTCTAATGGTCTAATCAGGCTACTGTTAGCTACAGTTTAGTAGGTAGTTTACAAAAGTTTTTGGCTTTTAACCCTATCAGGCTAATGGGAGTGATGTGTTTAGTTGTTACTTAGTTTAATGGCTGCCAGGATAATTCTAGCTACTAGATAGTTTACCCAAGCCTCTTTTTTTTTTTAATAGCACAGTCCAGCTAATGCTAGCTATTATTTGGGTGTTGTTGGAGTTTTTTTTTTTTTTTTTACCAAAGCATTTATCAAGGGACCTACTAAGTGTCCTATAAGTACATTAGCAAAGTATGATTTAGTTTAGCATAGCCTTGTGTCTGATACTTCATGCTATCATATGAGATTTGTGCTAATGCTAAGTCATACTTGTGCTACAGCTGGGCCAGTACTGTTCTATTTCGTTTACTCTGATGTTAATTATTGGACAATGTGTCTGGGTATGCAAGCAAGTAAAAAAAAAAAAAAACAAGTAGAAAAACAAACATGTCAACTGAATCCCTTCCGAAAACCACTCGGACCCAGTTCAAGCTAGTTTTCTCTGAACTCTACCAGTAATGGTCCGTGTGTGCAAAGGTCTAGGAGTTAGATAACACTTTACCGGCTGAAAATGTGTCGCCCTGCAGTGTGCCCTCGAGCCTAATGAGTTACTCAGCTTTAACAAAGAACATTGACAGGTACACTGCTAAAAATTCAAGATATTGCGCATTCAGGTGAAATTTCAGGAAGAACCTAAAATGCATTATAACCTTTAGAGGTCAACTTAATTTGACCATGTCTAAACTTTTACATTGAACATAATTGTTCCATCTTGCAGAACATACTGGTCTCAAACAAGAAGCTGAATGGCAACATTCACAACAATTCCAAGGATGTCCACTTGTACCGTGGTGTATATCGATCGGCTCTGCCCGCATGTAGGCAAGACCGAAATTTTCAGATGGAAGGATGATTGGATTCAAACCTGTGGCGTTGACAATACGATTGGCCCGGATGGTTCCGTGAGGCGTCTGTACATCCCATTTGCCGTCGGCTGTGGGCGTAAGTGCCGTAACCGGGGCCGGGTTGTAGATCTGAGCACCGTACATGCGAGCGCCTGCCGCCAGCGCCATGGTCAAGGAGTAAGGGTCGATGTGGCCGTCTCCCGGAGTGTACAGACCAGCCAAGACCTAAAACCAGAAAAAACGGACCGCAAAAAGTTAAACCAAAATGGGTCAAGGTAAGTCTCATTGAAGAGGTTTATATTTGGGCTATGTGGCACTGTTTGCAAGGCTTGGGTTCTAGGTCCCAGGGTCGTAACTCATCAATGCCCACAGACTTTGTACAGAGACCATCAGGTCCAAGACTTGACAGGATTCATCACACATACGGTCTAGTCTGACTTTTGACTCACTCGGACTCTACCTTGTCCATGTTGAGCAGGGGGAACAGCTCTTGAGCCTTCTCGGGTCCAATCATATACTGCTCCGTTACGTGCCAGTGGGTGCGGGTCATCTGGTACCTCATCTCGTCGACACGGGCGGGCGTCGACGCAATGCGGACGCTGCCCGGCTGGTGGAAGCCCACCGCCTGCTCACACGGAAACCGCGGTCATCAGAATCTCCAAACGTTGAATGGGCACAACTGGACGCTTCTCGATTGGCGAAGACATTTCACCTTGCATCTTCATACAGACCAACAAAAGACTTTGCGGAGCATACCTGACCAGTTTCGGCTTCCAACCTCTCGTACAGTTTAATGCTGTCATAGTGGATTTTCTTGACATTGATGCCCGGATGGTAATAGGTGGTCAACCCGGCCTACGATGACGAAAACCACAAAACAGAGTTAACTCGGTGCCTGGGTACCGTTGCTGAGCCTGATAACTGACACATGTGTGGACGGTAATAAAACACAGTCTGTACTGTTTATTAATAGAAGATCAAGACATAAGCCTCAAGTGAAATATTAACCAATGTACCGCATGCCAAGTGGATCCGGCGGTGAGTTCGGACTTCTCCAGCAGCACCACGTCCTTCATGCCGCTTTTAGCCAGGTGGTAGGCCACACTTGCGCCCACGCAGCCCCCTCCGATGACCACCGTCTCGGCTGTGTCCTTCCATCGCTTGCCCAACACGGACGACGAGTCGCTAATGGGATGTCGGGGAAAAATTTGCATCAAGTCCTTTTATGCAATGAAATCAAAGTAGTCGCAAGACTAGACTCCTAGTGCAACCTTAAGGAGGATTTTAAGGATACTGAATAAATGCTCTAATGGCTTTCTATAGTGTAAAGATTGTGTAACAGTCAAAATATACTGTCTCTTAAACTGCTATATGGTCTTAGCCACCTGCTGCAGTCCAGTTTCACGGTGTTAGAAATCTTCTTCGGCTAGATAGCCTCAGGGAGGAAAAATGGCCAATTAAGTCCAAATTTGACATTTTCACGTAGGGGTGTACACACTTTTGCAAGTAGTTTAGACATTAATACCTGCGTGTTTTTTTTGTTTTTTTTATACCGTTAAATAAGCTGTTCATCGACTATTTCACATTGTAGTGTCCTTTTTTCATGACCAAATATTTATTTAGTATTTACAAAATAAATTACATTACTTTTGTCTATTAATGCCGAAAAGTAGTGATTGATTAATCCCTAAAAAAAGATTTCCGCAAATATATTATTCTGTATTAGTGATATGTTTCGATTGCGATGCTTTCGTGTTTTTCTTCTTCAAAACACAAACGAAGAGCGAATCAACAACAGCGCCTCTGCTGGTTGCAACCGAGCAGCGAGATACGTTTGCATGCATTTCTTGATCAACATCACCATTTGTTGTCATTTTCAAACGCACCGACGCCTTTTTATGTGTATTTACAAAAGTCAAACAAGTCAACAAGGTGGTTGTTCTCACCTTTGCTCGTCTCGTCTTCTCGCCGTGCAGCCGAACGTCCGCGAAGGCAGAAGAAAGGCAAGAGGGCCAAAATGCCTCCTGGAGCGTAGGTGCACCTTGACCAGCTTTAACATGCGAACAGACATGACTCCCCAAAGCACAAAAAAAAAAAAAGCCACCGTCTGGAGAAGTTGACGGTGAAGTTATAAATGCTTCTCGCTGGCCCTCCAACTGGACTCTGGACCCGCCCCACGGGGTCGTCGGGCATCTGAGGATGTAACTTTAACTCTCCCCACCACCGCTCTCATATGTAGGTCACACACACAAGCAACTGGAACACTCTCTTTATTATTCCTTTTGTAGAATATTACTTTTTGAAGGGGGAAAAAATGCATTCCAATTATTTTAAAACCTTTTAGTTTTCATTTTTATGATCATTTTTAAAATCAAATTAATGTATTTAATGTTGATTATTTTATGTAAAATTAATTAATTTAAGAGGGGCCATATGCATACATTTATTTAAAATAAAATACAAATATATTGTAGGATAATAGGCAGAAAGTGAATGATTAAATATAATTAAATAAATGAACTTAAAATGCAGGGAAAAAATGAATTCAAAATGTAAAACAACAACATTTCAATTAAATTGCCTGATAAAACACTGATTCCATTTTAATGTAACTGCATGATAAATGCTACAAAAAATATGTGGTTACATCATATTAAATAACAGAATTTTCAGTATAAAAAATATAAATAAATATACTAATTGGATTGAATTATATTGCAGGATAAATGGTACAGAATTAAAGATTAAATAACATGATAAGCAGTAAAAAAAAAAAAATTTTTAATTTAGAATGGAATCAAAAATAATTGTGCATGACAACGAAGCAGGAAAGGAATAATCATTATTTTTCAGCTAAATTCATTAAAAACATATATTTTTTCAAATAAAACCAACATTTTAATTTGATCACATTAAAATGAAGCACAAGTAAGCTGTAGAATGTAAAAAACAACAACAATAATAATAATAATGTATTACATTAAAATATCAATTAACTTGGGGGGGGAAACAATAAAAAACAAAAACATTTTGAAACACTTAACTAGAATGAAACTGAATTGCAGGGAAAACAGTAGAAATAATGATTTAATTCAAATTAAATAAATACAGAATAAGCAATACAAACACTATTAAATTAAACTGGTCCTTAAGTGGTACATTACATAACATTACATTAACTATTCAATCTACTCAAATTAAAAAAAAGCAAAGCATCTACTTTCTTAATCAAACAGTATGATTCGATCAAAAAAAACTACTCAAGCGGAGCAAAACTAGTTAATGGTCTACACGGGCTGATTTCATGCTCAGGCAAGGACAAACTCATTGAGTTCCCACAGAGTCGGGTTTTATCTTTGTGCTCCTTGAGCCTTTTTTTATCGCTTTGAATGGCGAGCCTGCCTGGAACGACACTGACATAGTTTCAAGATTTACTGTATTGGATAACAGCACACCAGCGGCCATTTTACACTCTTTTTAGACTATGTTGCTACAAAACGGGATGGTCGTGAGACAGCGTGGGCTTTACCGTATGTGACAAGCCCGGCAAGAAAAAAAGTTAAATATTGAAAAAAAATCTGCGACACAGGCACAGGCATTATGTTCTTTATCCTCTGCAAAGAACAACTAATATTACTGTGGCTTACTGATCTTAGCTGTGAGTCTCCCTGTATAGCCATATGTCTGTATTATACTGCCCCCATGTGGCCAAGGTGCATACACCAAAAGGATTAGCACAATGTCCATTGGTGCAAATAATTCCACTTGTGTTGTCTATTTCTCTATTTGTCTTTTGAAAAATAGACGTTACAGGGTGTGGCAGCCCCGGAATGAACAGTGTTACGAAGTGGTTAGCAAGAATTTCAAGACAGGACTCGCTCCTCTCCAACTTGTTTTTAAACCGTCAGTAATGTTGATTAGCAATTTATGTCATGAACGGCTACTGCGCCGTTTACTTGAAACATGAATTGTTCTTTACTTATCTTTTCGGGGGGAATGTGTTGCGTAAGCTAGCAAACCGACAGTTAGCCTATAACAAAAAGAAACGAACGGCGTTGTCTTTCAATTTAAAGATGCGCAACGACGAGTATGACACGCAGCTATGATTACACTACAAGAAAATAAAAATAGCTAACATTAACGACCAACCACGTCGCTAGCTACAACTATTTACAAATGTTGTGATGCCTAGCGTCAGCTTCTCCAAATGCTACAGGAGGAAATGAAGCTACACGTCCCAGCATTTGGTAAAATAGCATTAGGAATTACGTGTTTATCATTCAATTAGATGTTTTTGCGTCATGTTGCTACTTTGTATTTAGTAAATTAGTATTCTGTTTAGTAATCTAATCACCATGTTTGCATTCATGCTAAATTGTGGATGGAAGTGACAGTAGGTGGGATTGTTCTGGATGATTAAAACCAGTATGGAATAATAATTTGTATATAGAGATGGTCCATATGATTAATGGAGGCTTATTTCCCATATAAATGTCACATTTATCAGGTCATGCGATTATGGTATAGTAAACCATTTCAGGGAACAAATATTTTTTTGGGGTGGTAGCATGTTGGACACCCCCCATCCTCCCTCACGGCCCACCCCCAAGTATGGCCGGCTGCATGCCGCACATGCTAGAACCTGACCAGAGGGGTCGGAAAAAATCGTTAAATATAGCGAGCAAATGGCAACACATGCTTTGCAGCCTTGTTGGTAGTAAGTCGTGAATTCAATTGAATTGTTATTCTCTTCAACAGATCAGGAATATTTAGGTTTGATTCTTTAGACACCTAGGATTATGATTATTTTGGTTGAGTATATTGTACATTAGGATTATGAGGGGATCCGTGGGGGGGGGTCCTTGAACCCCCCCCCCCCCCCAAATGAGAATCCCTTGAAGTGTTTTGAGACTTTGTGAGCAAAGTGTGACAGGGAGAGGTTGACATGTGATGAGTGTGGAAGGCTGGCTGTTCTAAAAGTGAAACTGCACCCCTTTCCCTCTCATCCACCCCCCCCCCCCACCCCCTATGGGTATAAAAGATGCACGGCCGCCTGAAGAGAGCCTTTCCCCATCTCGAAGAAGACGAAGCAGAACCATGGCACCATCAGGGACAAAGAAGGTACAACCAAGCGTCAAGTTCTTACTGTGCAGTATGCGTGATTTGTGATGTTAAGATTTTTCAGGTCTGTTTTTTTTCCTTGAGTATTATTTGACTTTTACTCCCTACGTGTGAAAAAATCGGTTTCTGCACTTTCTTCTCCTTACTTTGTCAAAATAGGCTGGTTACTTTTTTTTCCATCCTTGGCGATATATAGCGAGACAATGAAAAAAAAAAAAAACCTAAACAGAGAGTGAGTCCACCAACCTTGATTGAGCTCTTGATTGATTGGCAGAGAAAATTATGGACGGCATCGACATGGACAACCGCGTTGTTTCTTTTGCCATCCTAAAAAAACAACCCCAAAAATAATCGGTCTAATCTGAAACAAAACACGTTTACTAGTAAACTACATTCTTTCAGTCATCATTAGCTAATATAGCATTTTTGCTTACACAAGATAGCAACAACAAAGCTACGTGTACACGTTGCTTTGATAGCATATGAATAAATACAATATGTATTAATTTGGGGAAATGTGGTGTTTACTGTAAGCCCTCTATTTATTTGAAGAACTACAGTATATGCTCTATGTCCTCTGTTTCCTCAAATATATTTATTTGAGGAAATGAATACAATATTTTCCCAAATTAATACAGATATACTGCATATCCCAAAAATGAACATTTCATACACTGTATTTCCTCAAATAAATAAGGTACAATACTTTAGATGAACTCATTTGCTCCCATTTTAAATGTTTTAAGTGTCCCAAAGACGTATTTATATGTTTATTTTATGCTAGAGCATACAGAAGGCTTTGATGCAGCCTATCAACTGCAAAGTATGGTTGAAGAAATGGTAGTTATTGCACAAACGGGCAGCAGGTGGCAGCAGAGCAAAGGAGATCAACCAGGGCCATGTTGAAAAAAAACTAAATTCTCAATAGATTTGTGAATAATGATGAAACTTAGCTAGATTCTAATAATGGTTGGTTAATGCTAATTGCTGCAAAACAGAAACAGATAGAAATATATATATATATTTTTTTTTCCTGATGAAAGAGGAGACTTTAATCTTTCTTTTGGTAGGTTCCATGTTGTTATAGCAATAGAACACAATATTCTATGGGCCTTACAAAATCAGTCAAAATCCAAAAAAAACAGCCGGTAGTGTAGGGGATTGCTTCTGTGAAAATGGCTGGAAGTGAGTTAAGGATATTCAGGATATACCGTATTTATTTGAGGAAATACGCTAAGTGCCATATCCAAGTCCGTTTAATGCAAACCTTTTTTTTTAGCATCTACTTTTGGACTTTTCGCTAAATATACGTCTTGAATATGTACTACTTTTACCAGGTTTTTGTTTTTAAACAAGTACCGATACTTCTACTTAGTTTGCGAGTACTTTTATCACCTCTGATGCCACCTTTGTGACAAACGGCTATCCAGGGCATCCTGGAGCGACTGGACGCCGGCGAGGTGGTCATCGGCGATGGCGGTTTCGTCTTCGCCCTGGAAAAGCGAGGCTACGTCAAGGCGGGGCCGTGGACGCCCGAAGCCGCCGCCGAGCACCCTGAAGCGGGTATGCTGTTTCTATGGAAAGACGTTTAGTCATAGAAGAAACTGTCGTGCTACTAATGAGCTAATTTGTCAAACTGGTGAAGATTAAGAGCGTCACCCGTACACGGACCTGAAGATGGAAAACAAATATTGAATATTATCGTGTTTTGTCTTGATTGCTATCTCGTGTGCTTTCAGTGCGGCAGCTGCACAGGGAGTTCCTCAGGGCTGGATCCAACGTCATGCAGACTTTTACCTTCTACGCCAGCGACGACAAGCTGGAAAACAGGGGCAACACCCAGAGCTTCACCGTGAGTGCCGATTCTCTTAGCGTGATTGATATTGATTCGACGAGCGCTCGGTCTTCCGCGAGAAACCAAAATGAAATAGTTGAGCCTCCACAGGATCGTCATCTCAACTGACCCGCTGGCTCCTCTTACCGGCCGCTGCTCCGTTTATATCCGCAGCTGCCGGCCGGCCTCGCGTGCGGGCAAATCATGTAAGATGAACCCACTCCTGCTCTTCTCTCTCCCGCCTGCAGGGGCAGCAAATCAACGAAGCGGCGTGCGACCTGGCGAGACAGGTGGCGGACGAGGGCGACGCCCTGGTGGCGGGCGGCGTGTCCCAGACGCCCTCGTACCTCAGCTGCAAGAGTCAGGATGACGTCAAGGCCATCTTCAAGAAGCAGTTGGACGTCTTTGTGCGCAAGAATGTCGACTTCTTGATCGCTGAGGTTATTGATGACGGAAACTGAATGCCACACCTCAACGAAACGCCTCCAGGCTGTCATAACCTTTAACAGGTTATTTGATTCCAATCACATGTAGGACTCATGTCATTTTTGCAGTACTTTGAGCATGTGGAGGAGGCGGAGTGGGCGGTGCAGGTCCTGAAAAGCACGGGCAAGCCAGTGGCAGCCACACTGTGCATCGGACCCGAGGGGGATCTGAACGGCGTCAGCCCGGGAGAGTGCGCCGTCCGCCTGGTCAAAGCCGGTACGAAAACATTCCCTGTGAAAAATCTGACATCAGTTTTCAACCCGAACTTTTCCCTCCTGGGTCGCAGGTGCGAATATCGTGGGCGTCAACTGCCACTTTGACCCAGCCACCTGCGTGCGCACGGTGGCCATGATGAAGGCGGGCGTGGAGAAGGCCGGCCTGAAAGCGCACTATATGAGCCAGCCGCTCGCCTATCACACGCCCGACTGCAGCAAACAGGGGTTCATCGACCTGCCGGAGTTCCCCTTCAGTACGTAGCAGTTCATCAGTCCTCACCTACTCACACAATTTACTTAGAAAACAAAAACAAAAAAATCCTAAATATTACAAGGATAAAGTTGGATTTGTGGGGAAGAAAGACATTATAATGCAAGGATAAAGCCAAATTGATTTGAGGGGAAAAGGCACACTGTTACAGGATTTCAGCTGAAATTTTTAAAACAAAAAGACACAAATAAGAGAGTAATGTTTTATTTATTTAGAGAACACAAATGTGAATATCATTAGAATTTGAAGAAGTTGGAATTTTTGGGATGAAATAAAAGTGTAATACAAGAATTGAGCTCGATTTTTTAGGATAAATTTTACAAGAATAAATGTATTTGGTATAAGAAAAGAATGATTCGTATTACCAGAATTAGGTTGGATTTATTTGAAGAAAAAAGGGTAATATGAGAATACATTTTTATTTTATTTTTTTTTAGGAAAAAAGTGTAATTTACAATAAAGCTGGATCTTTTTTAAAAATACAAGAAAAACCTAGTGAATATTTATTTTTAGGAAAAAAAAGTATGATGATGAAGTTGAATTGTATTATTTAAAAAAAAAATGCATTAAAAGAGTAATATTACAAGAATAAAGCGGGATTTATTTATTTTTTAAAAAGTGTAATATTTCAAGAAGAAAAATGCTTAATATGAGAATAAATTTGGATTTATTTGTGAAAAAACACAGCATTATATTACACAAATAAAGTGGGAAGCTTAAAACGTAATATGTTTTTAGAAAATATTATTTTAAAAAATTGACATTGCGTGACAACGGGACCTCACTGTTTCTAGTTCCAAGGCTGACCGGGTACGACTGCCAGAGTTCCCCTTCAGTACGTAGCAGTTCATCAGTCCTCACCTACTCACACAATTTACTTAGAAAACAAAACAAAAAAATCCTAAATATTACAAGGATAAAGTTGGATTTGTGGGGAAGAAAGACATTATAATGCAAGGATAAAGCCAAATTGATTTGAGGGGGAAAGGCACACTGTTACAGGATTTCAGCTGAAATTTTTAAAACAAAAAGGCACAAATAAGAGAGTAATGTTTTATTTATTTAGAGAACACAAATGTGAATATCATTAGAATTTGACGAAGTTGGAATTTTTGGGATAAAATAAAAGTGTAATACAAGAATTGAGCTCGATTTTTTTAGGATACATTTTACAAGAATAAATGTATTTGGTATAAGAAAAGAATGATTCGTATTACCAGAATTAGGTTGGATTTATTTGAAGAAAAAAGGGTAATATGAGAATACATTTTTATTTTATTTTTTTTTTGGAAAAAAGTGTAATTTACAATAAAGCTGGATCTTTTTTAAAAAATACAAGAAAAACCTAGTGTATATTTATTTTTAGGAAAAAAAAGTATGATGATGAAGTTGAATTGTATTATTTAAAAAAAAATGCATTAAAAGAGTAATATTACAAGAATAAAGCGGGATTTATTTATTTTTAAAAAGTGTAATATTTCAAGAAGAAAAATGCTTAATATGATAATAAATTTGGATTTATTTGTGAAAAAAACAAAGCATTATATTACACAAATAAAGTAGGAAGCTTAAAACGTAATATGTTTTTAGAAAATATTATTTTAAAAAATTGACATTGTGTGACAACGGGACCTCACTGTTTCTAGTTCCAAGGCTGACCGGGTACGACTTGCAGCACCTTGACAAACTGTCCCCCCCCCTGCCAGGTCTGGAGCCGAGAATCCTAACCCGCTGGGACATGCAGAAGTATGCTCGGGAAGCGTACGCCGTCGGCATCCGCTACATCGGCGGCTGCTGCGGCTTCGAGCCCTACCACGTGCGCGCCCTGGCCGAGGAGCTGGCGCCCGAGAGGGGCTTCCTGCCGGCGGGCTCCGACAAGCACGGCCTGTGGGGCAGCGGCCTGGAGATGCACACCAAGCCCTGGTGCAGAGCCAGGTACGATAATGCTGCACTGTGTATCAAAACTACACGACTACGCTTGGCGTAAAATATTGATCACTGGTCGATACACCAGATCAAATATCGATATTGTCGCTGTCTGATGTCAGGTTCAATTTGCGTTAAAAGCAATTGTCCCCCACCTTAACGTCTTCGCTTCAGGGCCCGCCGAGACTACTGGGAGAAACTGAAGCCGGCGTCGGGTCGGCCCATGTGTCCTTCCATGTCCACGCCAGACAGCTGGGGGGTCACCAAAGGTCACGCGGACCTCATGCAGCAGAAGGAAGCCACCAGCAAGGAGCAGCTCCAGGATCTGTTCCACAAGGCCAACAAAGGCCAGTGAGAAGCGATCACGTGCGGAAATGTCATTTTTACAACAACAATATTAAATATATACAAAACCTTCATTTTCATGTTCCTCTTTGTCACAACTCATGACTCCAACCTAAAATTGACCCGCTAAGGAAAACAATGCTGACCTCTAGTGGACAGTGTATTACCATGACTGTACATCCAGGTACATATCTGGTACCTTGACTGACCAGGTACTATTTCTTTGATGTTGCTGTCTGGATACAATTGATAATGTATTATTTGAGTACCTTAGCTGACTCGGTACTGTAGTTCCTTGCTGGGCCAGGTTCGAAATCAAGGACACTATTGGCTAGCCAAAAACAACAAACTCGTAGTGGTCACAATTTATTTTAAGAATTGTATTATTCATATATTAATTAGATTTATTTTTCAGTATGTTATACTATCCATCCATCCATCCATTTTCTGAACTGCTTAGCTCCACTAATGATTATGAGACCCATAACTAAAGTTACACAACGTGTATCTTCAAGTATCGGTTTATTTAAAGGTCATACAAACGGTTCACAGCCACTTCGTGTTAAAACGTCCTTTTTGTCTCGTTCCATCCTCGCCAGGCAGCATGAAAGAAAAGCTTTGTTTACCATGTATTTCGAACCTCTTTGCTTGCCGTAGGAAGTATTGAGCTCGTAAGCCACGCCCCCGCCGTCCCGCAGTCCCATCGGCGTGATGCCGTCATGGGTTTTCCCACGTGCAGATGTTTACGCTCCTCGTGCTCGTTGACAAATCAAGCAAGAGACAACATGAGACACAAATGGACGCACCACTCTTTCACTAAATAAACATATTAATTGTATCGATAATACAAAAGAAAATAACGTCGAACGAGAATACATGTTTAAAACTGAGTCATTTGAATCCTGTTTTGTTGTTGTTGCTGAAGCCACTTGTTGAAAGTGAAACTGAAATGTACTGTTCTCTGTGTAGTCCCTGAACCCGGCAGCCCTCCTCCAGATTTAACATGCACGCGCTCGCCTTAGACTTGACCAACATCATTTTTTAGTACCTTGACAGACTTAGGTACCAATTAATTTCTAATACCCAAGTGTTTACTAATTTATAGTGTCTCCACTACCAGCTATTGTTAACATATTTGGCTAACCGCAATTACTTTTAAGTACGTTGACTAAGCCAGTAGCCAGGTACTAATTTTTAGTATGTTGACTTACTTGACTATCCACGTACCCTTGGCTGAGTAGACACTATTTTTAGTCCCTTGGCTGACCATGTAATAATGTCTAGGGGCTGTCGACTAACCAGGTGCCATCCATGTACAATTTTCTTGTTGGCTCCTGAACGCAGCGGCAGCAGCCCTCCCCCGGATTTGTCGTGCACGCGCTCGGCTTGTAAACACAAGCTCACACGTGACGGTGTTGAAGCTGAGCTGAGCTGATTCGTCGACGTCGTCGTCACGGACACAACAAAAGAAAACTAACGAGAAAAGGTTCGAAAAAAGCCAAGTGGACTGAGCCGAGCAGAAGCCGAGACGAGCGGGCCGGGGGTGTCATGACAGCCGACTGGACGTACGTCGCTCGGGCCTGCCTTCGTTCCGGGCCGCCGTTAGCTCGCGTGCCCGGCGGATCGAGCCGAGAGCCTTTGTTTCGGCCGCTCGTTTCGTGCTAATCGGCTTGCTAGCGTGTTTCTAATTGCACTTTACCAGCTATTTAGCATTTAGCACTTAGATTCGACAGCCTCAACCTCCCCTCGCGGTAACCGTCCGCCTGTTGTCCAGCTTCGGCTTCGATGTCCTTCACCATGGAGGACAACTTGGAGTCCGGCTGGGTGTCCGTCCGGCCCAAAGCGTTCGATGAAAAAGAACGACACAAATTCGCCTTTATCGTGGCCTGGAACGACATCGAAGGAAAGTTCGCCATAACCTGCCACGACCGGACGGTACAGAAGCGGACCACCTTCTTCGACCCGCTCCTCGACTGGAGCCCGGCCACGGACGACAGGCAGCCCGGCACGGCGTCGACGCAAGACGGCGGTCTCCCGGCGAAAGTTCGGCCGAAGGGAAAAGTTGACAGTTGGGATTTAGTGTCGCCCAAGGTCAACGACACGGAGTTCGTGGACCCCGCGGGGGCGCCGCCGCTCCCCCCCGCGGATGACCCCGAGGCTGGCGGCCGCCGAGACTTCAGCTGGGCTGGCCTCTTCTCGTTCCAGGAGCTGCGGGCGGCTCACCACCAGCTGTGCGCCGTCAACGCCGAGCTGGAGCCATGTCTGCCGGCCTTCCCGGAGGAGCCGTCCGGCGTGTGGTCGGTCCTGTTCGGCGTCTCGGCCGCGTCGTCGTCGGAGCGCGAGACGGAGGCGCTGTGCTACCAGCTGCAGGTCTACCTGGGTCATGCTCTGGATACCTGCGGCTGGAAGATCTTCTCGCAGGTGCTGTTCACCGACAGCGACGACACGGAGGAGTACTACGAGAGTCTGAGCGAGCTGCGGAGGAAAGGCTACGAGGACGGACTGGACAGAGGCAAGAGGCGCTTGCAGGAGGTCAGGACACACATTTGTCGTGGTACAAATCAACAGTTAAGTTAATGCTATTATCGCTATCATTCCTAGTACCTTTTACTCACCTGGTACTAGTTTCTCGTACCTTGGCTGACTGGCCACTATATGTAATGCATTGCCCAATCAGATACTACTTGGCTGACAATGAATTAGGTACTAATTTCTAGTACCATTACTGACCTTGCCCTAATTATTATTATTTTTTTATCGTTTTCTAGTACCTTGACGTACTAATTTCTAGTGTCTTCAATGACTTTAGTTACTCGGTTGGTTGACTGGCAACTACTTTCTAGGACCAGTCAGCCATGATACTAGTACGACTACCACCCAAGTTCAGCTTGTCAAAGACTACTTTACCTTTCTACGAGAAGTATTGCCATGGCTGATATAGCATATTATTTTCTACTACCTTGGTTTACTGGTAGTATTCCTCGATAAAATTCCCCGGAACATTTCTAGTACTATAGTTGAGTGCTTACTATTTCCATCACCTTGGCCGACCTTGTCGTTATCAAGTACCTTGGGCGACAATATCGAGTACCATGACCAGGTACTATTTTTATTACCTTGGCTACCGTGGCCAATCGGGTGCTCGTTCTAGTTCCTTCGTTGACCAGGTACTAATTTCTATTGGTTGACTAGTTCTCATTGTTGGAGCAGTTTTGTTTATACTCCAGTGTGTCTACTTTGCGGCACAACTCCCCGCCTTTATAAGTCTTCCCTTGCATAAAACCAGTGTCCTCGCCATTGTTTTTAAAGTGGCAGACACATGGTCATCATCTATGACGTTTTATTTCAACATGTTGTTTTTGGGAGAGCGTGAGCACTTTACACCAACGATCCCCACGGAGATGTGCACTTTTTCCAATTGTTCCCAAATCTCCTCCTCTTCCTTTATCCCACCGCCGCAACCTCCCCCGAGCGCCGTCACCTCCCATCTGTCGCCGCACTTCCCCACGCATGCAACCCGATCCGGCCCCGGGGCCACGCATCAGGTCGCTGTTGGAAGGGTGTTACCGGAGACAAAAGACAACAATTAGAGCTCGAGTTACAGCAGCTGTCGGCGTCCTCCCAGGAAGCGACGCATGGCACATGCGAGCGACAGACTCGGAACGACTCCCTTTTCGAGAATCGACTCTTTCCTGGAAAGGGTCAACGCTGTTCTTACCAAAGAAGTGCACCCCTTTTGTCTTCTCAAGGGAGTAGATGGGGTCAAACATTCAACTGGTTTGTGTTGCTAGTGCAGCCTTTTCTGCGCATCTATCCTAAAAAATTAAGAAAAAAATCAAAATAAAGTCCATTATTCACTGATAGTTGCCTGATCTTTTAAGACCTACAGAGTATCGTGTTACTGAATCTACCAGGATTTTAATTTTTTTGGTTTCTAGCTCTTTTTTTGGGTTGTAATCAGAAGTAGAAGATTATGATTAAAAATGTACTGTACAGTGGTTCCCAGCGTTCTCAGATTTCTGCAGCCGTGGATTCATCTTAGAGCTGCTGACGAAAATATTAATCACGATTATTTTGGTAGTAATTGAAATCACGATTAGGACGGTCATTTATTTTTTGGTACGAAACAAGAAAATGTTTAAATGTAAACAAAAACATTTGAAACACTATAATTATGCAAGTTCCTTGGATGAAACAAAATTTATAAAATTAGTTGTTTTAACATAAAAAAATGCAAATGTATAATTTTAACAACTCAAATCAAAATTTGTATTGAAACTAATTTTGGGGATGATTATGCTGATTTTGTAATTGTGGAGTGGAATAATTGAAATTTGTGTAATTGAATTTTGATTAATTGTAGTAATTTAAAATATTACTGTTTGGTGGGGGAGGGGCAGTTATTGGAGATTTATTTGGAATTTTTGATTAAAAATTTATTTTTTTTAGTTAAAAGTATAATTTGATACAGATGTAAATAAACATATACAATGTTTTTGTTTTCCTCAAAATTTTACATTTAATTTAGAGACTTTTTTTTTTCCTTGGTGAAAAAAATATCACAATACACTCAAAGTAAAAATGTATAACTTGGTCGATTATTTCCAGTCATCTTGTCGATTTCAATTGAAGGATATTGAGGATTTAAAAGTCATACATTTCCTCCTGTTGTTGTTGTAGCTAAGACCTGCCCATTGACTCAATCACATGCTAAAATATTTTCTAAAATAAGCACACGGGTGGTTACTCGACCTCCCTCATGATGTCATAGACTAAATGAGGTATTTTCCATTAAGCACTCCACCCGTTCCATTAGCAAATATTTGAAGAAATGTGCCCCAAAAAAAAAAATACTGCCTCGACTCAGAATGTCAGCGACGCCGCTTGAAATCTCAGACGTGTTTGTTCGCGGTGATCACCGTGTGACACCCGGCGAGGCAAACACTTGACGCACGCCAGGCGTGACTGTCAAATATTGACCACAGAGCAGACAAGATAACTTGGTGAACTCCAACCCAACGGCGGCGTTGTGTGTGTGTGGTTAGCAAGTCTGTCTCGTTTGCGTGGCGGGTTTGAATGTTTTGTTTGCATCTTCAAACCGGATGTTCTCAGAGGGGAAGTGGCAACGGAGCGTAGAATGTCACACACTCACATTGGTTAGGTTGCGACGGGGATAGAGAGACCGGAAGAGTCACAGAGAGGCATAGAAAGTGGACGTCCTTGGATATTTTCAAGGATCAACCACTTTACCTCCTTGGGGATTTTTCAAATCTTAAAATATTTTTTTTATTTGTTCCAAGATGCACGCATAACGATAGATTTTCTGTTTTTGCCAACTGAAACAAACGGGGCGTGTTGTTTACACAGAGAGGGCCAAAAAAAAAAAGTGCTCTAGCGAGACTGAGCAGCAACTCCGGTTCTGCGCAAACTGGTAGAGTGGGTCGTTGATGATCGGTTTGCCGCTGCTGTGGCGGCCGGAACGTGGTCTGTAATTACACGCAGCGCCGTTGCTCGCTAAATTCAGCACGTAAGAGCTTCTTGGAAGCCTGAATGCACAAAATGAGGCAAGGCCCGGACTCCATTTTGTTTTTCTTGGCTTCAAACCATTGGACGAGTTAATAAAAAGGGAAAATGTACCTTTTACAAGCGTAAAAGTTGTACCGTTTGAGGGATGTCCACTGTGGAGTCGGAGAAGGTCTCCAACAAAAAACTTGGTTTGTACTAGTTATTCTCTAAAATATGCCTGTGAGTATTAAATATGTTCTATGCAGCCCCACTAGTTTCAATATGGTATTCTGGTTAATATTGTGTTAGTGGAATATTGAGTTCAGCAGCAAAATCCATCTCGGGGCGGCCATTTTGCCACTTTCTGTCGACTGCCAATTACATAAATTTTGCTCAGGTCTCAGGAAACAACCAATCATAGCGCTGAGCTTCAGAAAACAGGTGAGTTGTGATTGGTCGCTACCTGAGCCCTGAGCAACATTGACGTCATCTTCAGACGACAGCAAGTGGCAAAATGGCCGCCCCCTGAGATGGATCAAAACAGCTGGGTTTGGCTTCATAACTCATATTCCACAAATGCAATATTCATCAGAATGTCATGTTTAGTCTAGTGTGGTCACATATAACACATTATAGTCAATAAATGTTTAAATTTGACTTCCACTTTAAAGGTGAATAATTACCATAACATCTATGCTAATTTCCATTAGCCTGTCATTGGGGTTTCATGTTATACGTTAGCATTAAGCTAGCAGACTTTCGATAGACAAAATGATAGTTTGGTTAAATATTTTATCATTTTCAATTCCTGGCAGTGGCAAGGTGGGTGAGTTGGCACATCTGCCTTACAGGTTTGAGGTTACAGGTTCAAATCCGGGGTGTGGCCTCACGATGCTTGCGTGGGTTTTCTCTAGCTACACCGGCTTCTCCCACTTTCCAAAAACATGCTTCTCAGGTTCAGTCTAAATTGTCCTTAGGTGTGATTTTGAATGAGAGTGGTTGTTTGTCTGTATGTGCCCTGTGATTGGTTGGCGACCAGTCCAGGGTGCACTGTACCCCGCCTCTCTCGCTCAAAGTTAGAAAGGACAGGCTAGGTAGCCCCCACGATAAACTCAAGAGTTTATTGTAGTGTGACGTATGACATAGTTGTCAGACGGCGACGGTTGTTTCAACACCGGGTGACAGTACTCGTCCCGACTGTCCGGTATGCCCTTTACGCACACACAGACGCACGCACGGGGCAAGTGGTTGCCATGGGGATGGCGCAGGGCCGTAAACAGTAGGAGCAGTGTTACCTCGCCTGAATGGTTCACTGTGTGAGACCCTCAGCCCGGCCCGCTGCTCATAAAAGTGCCTCTCTTCCAAGATTATAATATATGCACGTTTTAAAATAACACTTTATTATTATGACCATAACGTACGCAAACTGTCTGAATTTGAAACGTCGCTCCAATCCCAATCATAAATCCAAGCCTCGCTAATCTGGGATTAAAGGGAATCTGCGGCCCGGAGCTCTTAGGGCAGCTCAACAGCAGAATGTAGCGCAAGTAGTAGTGTTCAATGGACGCCTCACTGGAAGTCGACGAGAGGCACAAATCTTTACAGCACTGGTTGTCATTTGACACGCCGCCTTGTTCCACTATCAGAAAAGCATTTTAGCCTACACGTCTTATGAGCAGCCACTATAAATGGTAACATTTACTTAAAAAAATAATACTTATTTTTAATTATTATTATTATTATTATTTTATTTTTTTATAAATAGTGTCAATGTAAAACCCAGACGATCTCTCAATGTCTTTAACCTGTCGCGTTCTGCCGGCAGGCGCTGGACAAGCACCGGGCCCTGGACAGCATGGTGGAGCTGCTGCAGGTCTACGGAGAGGAGGACGAGGCGTACGGCCAGATGCTGGAGGCCGCCACGCAGCTCTACAACTACCTGCTGCAGCCTTTCAGGGACATGAGGGAGCTCGCCATGCTCAGACGGCAGCAGATTAAGGTGACACACACGCTACAAACACACACGCGCGGATCCAAAGGCCATCTGTTTTAGGGCTTAGTAGCGGCTACGGCTAACTACTGTAGTTTGTCCCGGAGCAAAAGCTCGTAAAGCCAAATAAAGTTTTTTTTTTTTTAATCTCTTTTTTAAATCAAAACAGGAATATTTTTAAAAAAATAAAGAAATTAATTGTATGGTTAAACATTTTTCACTGTAAGATAAAAAAAAAATCTATAAAATGTTAGCGCAATGCATTAACAATATAAAAAGGATGGGACGGCAAAACTGAGTGACATTCATTTACTCATTCACTGCCATCGACGGCTATAGACATCAAAAATTCATTTGAACTATTTCTATTAGTTTAAACATTTTCCCCACTTTTGTTAACAAGAGTATGAATACCTAGAATTTCTTTTTTTTTATTGTATTAGAACAAATATAACATTTGTGATTAATCGTGAGTTAACTAGTACAGTCATGCGATTAATTACGATTAAAAAAATGTAATCGTTTGACGGCCCTAATTTTTTATAATCTTTTCTTAAAAAAAACAACCTTTTTTTAAAAGAAAAGATTATTAAAAATTAGGGGCATCAGGTGATTAAAATTTGTAATCGTAATTAATCGCATGACTTCATCTGTTCTAAATGTACAAAAAAAATTCTAGGCTTTCATTCTCTTGTTAACAAAAATATAAAAAAATGTTAAACTAATAGAAAAATAAATAAATAAAACATTCCACCTTTTGACAGCACGCGTGGTGGAAAAACAAACAAAGAAAAAGCGAAGCGCTCCCAGAATGACTTCTACAAAGTATTTTCTTCAGTTTTTCACATATAGGACGTCTGCTGCAGCTGCTTATCTCGGCCCTGTGGACGCAAAAATAAACACACTCGCGCGTCTTGTCGTCTTCAAGCGCCAGATAAGAGAGACGCCGTGTTTCCTAGCTAGCGATGCGTCTGCGTTTCGTCGCTAGCCGCCATGAAGCACAAGTGTGAGAGAAACAAAGTGACGTAAAAAGCGAGCTGTTAAAATTAGCAGAACTAGCTGCCTTGTCCTGCGTGCTAACGGCAGAATGCTAAACGCTAGGATGTGAAGACAGCAAGGGTCTGGCAAATGAGGCTTGCGGATAGCGAAAATCTTGACACCCCGCTAAGTGAAAAGGTTTGGAACTGTGTATAGATGGCGGCAAAGCACTCCCACCCCCACTATTAGACCAAACTAAATAAAGCTCCTCCACTTTTTTACTGTTTTTCTTATAGCGGTGTGTCATCAAGAATGGTGTGTCGTCAAGAATGATTACTGATGTGGAAACACATTTTAATATGAATAAATAACTGTGTGTACCGCTAGCAAATCACTGTACATAGACATGATTACAGCTAGCTGAAAACAATTGCCGCCACATCCTGCAATGTGACGCAGCTTTCGCATTGTGTCAGGTGGCGGCCATTTTTTGGCTAGCTGCATCTATGGCGCATGTAAACAATGCAGCGGGGATGACACGTTAACATGCAAGAAAGGCGAGGGGCGTTATTAAGACCACGACGCATCGCAAACACAATCGCCATCGAGCTCTCGTGGCCGAAAAGTGGAATCCGGGCAGACGCTCGATGGCTGGGATGTGACTTTTGGCTGCTAGCTAGCTGTCGCTAGCTACACGACTTGCTGTGGTGCCTGAGGTTGTTTTTTGTTTGTTTGTTTTTTACAAATTTTGTGTTGACCCATGTTATAGTTAAAAAAGCAACAACATTATTACGTAGAGATTTTAAATAGTAAAGCAAAACTTGTTTTGAATGTGGTAGCAAAGGAGGTAAAATTTGCAGAAAATGTAAAAGCGGATTTGCCTTTTTTTAATTTAATTTTATTCTATCATGGCTACAATCCACAGATATCTTTGTGTTCTTGTGGTTTTTATAAGTTGTACACGTTTCTGCTCAATGATGTAATCGCCCCCCCCCCCCCCCCCCCCCCAGCTTGTTCCTAACTTAACACTACTTTTGTGCCACACGTGCACATCCACTCGCTGGTTGCGGTACAGACTGTACACACACTCACACATCTGCTTTACATTTAGGCCCTGGCTGGGAGTTCCTCTGTGGATGTTTTCTTCCTTTAAAGCGTTACGGTGGGGGATGGTGGTCCATGCGAAGATGTTTGGCCATTCATGTAGGCTTCTAGTATGCCTCATTAATTGGACAATTTTGGCATACTATTGTGACAACTACATGTTACTAGTGAGGCAAAATTGTGCACTAGTTGACTGCTTCCCGCTCATATTAAAGACGGGCTTTTCTCTACCTAAAAGCTCTTCCTCCCTTTTGGCGCCATCTGCTGCTCGCTGCTTTCATTACACCTGCCTGACTTGTACCTGTTTATTTTCCCCTGGTAAGATCTCACTGGAGACGGAGCGCCTGGGTCCTCGCCGGGTGGACAGCCTGAGGAGGGAGGACGAGGAGTGGCAGAAGAAGGCACACGCCGCCGTCCTCGCCATCCAGGAGCTGACCGTCAAGTTCTTCGAAACCACCAATCGAGCGCAGAAAGGTAAACCGCGTTCGAGCACGGTGAGCCCCAATTTGGTGTAGCGTGTGCAAAAAGGTCTCCCGTGGTCATTTCAGCGTTGCACGAGCGTATGCGCGCCGACCAGAGGAGGCTGGGCAAGTCGGCGTGGGTGGCTGCGGTGGAGCGCATGGAGTGGCTGCAATACTCGGTCTCCAAAGAAACGCTGCAGCTGATGCGGGCCAAGGAAATCTGCCTCGAACAGAGGAAGCACGGCCTCAAGGAGGAGGTAGCGTAGTGTGTGTGTGTGTGTATGCGGCGTCCATAACACCCTGTGTGCGTTGATGGTTAAGAAAAGTGAAGAGGGCTGAAATTGCTACGCATTGTGTACATCCCATGTATATTTAAATTCAAAACATTCTTCGTTTTAAAAATATCGCTAGCTTAGCGCTAAAGGGAGGATCCCATTCAAATGCTAACAGGAAGTTAGCATCGACTTTGGGAGTGTTTTTCCTTCAAATAGTGAATATGTGGGAACACCTACCCACAGGTAAGACAACACTACGCAAAGGCACAAATTCTTCCCAAACAAGTTATTTTTAATATAATTCAATTGGAACCTTCTTCTGCATTCACTTAAGTAGCTGTTGTGTGAAGGTTTTTAAGTACTGTAACTTCTATGCTAATTTCAGTTAGCTAGTGTCTATGGCGTTTCTCGATATATATTTGTATCAAGCTAGCATTACACTGCATTGTTATTGAAGTATGTTACTAAAAAGTCTTCTATAATGTGTATGTGTATAATGTGCATGATGATGGCCTTTAAGGGGCGTGGCCCAGTGAGTGCCACCATGAGCTGGAGTTGTGCCATGTTGTATTATGTATCTAATCACAAGAGCCTCACCTGTGTGGTCCCCCGCCCCCCCTCAGATGCGGAGCCTGCAGGGCGGCGAGGACGCCATTCTGCACCTGGACCAGTTGGAGGCGCTCTACTACGAACTCCAGCTGCAGCTGTACGACATCCAGGCCGAGGTGCTGCGCTGCGAAGAGCTGCTGCTAACCGCGCAGTTGCAGAGCCTGCGCAGACAGATTACGGGTGAGACAACCACAATTCTAAAAAACTATTGTTGTGTCTGCCAAATACAGTGTGTGTTGGCCAAATGTGTGTCTTCGGGGGGGGGGGTCTGGTAAGACTTGCACCCCGTGGCAAAAAACATTTGTGAAAATTAGAGTCTAACCTTTTTTTGTTTTCTTTCCAGAGAGGCAGGACGAGGTTGTGTACTACGATGCCTTTGAGAGCCCGGATGCCATGAAGGGGGCGGAGGACCCAGCTGGACCCCCGCCTCTGCCGCCCCTCCGTGACAATGAAGAACTGGGCATCCTGCGGCAGAGGACTCGGCAGCTGGAGGCCCGCAGGGGACGCATCACCACCAAGAAAGTCTACCTCAAAAACAAGAAGGTGACCTGGCCAAACGGGAAAACAGTCGTCTCGTCGGAGGTCCTGCGGAGAATTTCTCCCTGGAACCAAAACGTTTTGAGAAGTCGTCCCCTTTTCTAAATGGTTTCATTCCCTCTCGGAACAGGAAATCTGCATCTCCAATCACAAGCAGAAAATGGAAGCACGTCAGGGCATCCTCACCCGTAACACGTCCCTGCAGGTATGACCGGCAGCCGTGAGCATCCTGATCAACTTGAGGTTCGTAGCTGAACGTGATGGTTGCCGCTTTGCGCTGCAGGTGCGAGAAACGGAAGAAGAGGAAGCAGAGCGGAACGCGCGAGTGAGTCTGGAGAGGCAAAGAACTCTGGATCGACTTCGCAGCCTCAATCAGGTGGAGTCCAGTCCTGTTTTTGCACATTTGTACATACAACTGTCTTGAATGATGCGATATTACTCGTTGACCAAACATTAAAACTATGGAGGACCAAAACTGCCAAAAATCAAAATAAATACATGACTAAATAAATAAATAAATGACTTAAGTGGAGAGAAAAAAATTATATAAAATGTTTTAATACAAATGTATTTATTTATGTGTGTGTGTGTGTGTGTGTGTGTGTGTGTGTGTGTGTGTGTGTGTGTGTGTGTATATATATATATATATATATATATATATATATATAGCTGTATTTATTTCCATTAATAAAACATCTTGGGGATTACATTTTCAAATTATATTTTTTTCTATCAGTTTTTATTTTCACTTTTAGTTATTTAATACAAATTGATTTATCTGTGTGTGTGTGTGTGTGTATATATATATATATATATATATATTCCATTTATACTAATTTTTTTAATTACATTTTCCAATTATATTTTTTTATATCCGTTTTTATTACCGTTTATATAAATTTTGGGGGATTTAATTTTCGAATTATATATTTTTTTATAGGCGTCATTTATTTATTTTGAATTTTGGCCGTTTTGGTCCTCCATATGAAACAATTGCATTTGGACTCATTCCTCCTCCCCTACCAGCGTTATCCGGGTCACATGACCCTGAAGTCCAGTCGTCTGAGGCAGCTGCAGACGCGGCGGCGAGCGGGTCAGCCTCCCTGCACACAGGCGACCGGCGTCCAGACGGACAGCTTCGCTTCGGACCTGCCGGAACTTTCGGCGCCTCCGCCGGGAGACGCCTGCGAGTCCTTACCCGCCATCCACCTGGACGACCTGGACTCATCTTCTCCGTTCCTCTCCCTGCCGACGTCCGTTCTCACTCTGGATGGAGCCCCTCCCCCGCCCCCTCCTCCTCCACCTCCGCTCCCTCCTCCTCAGCCGTCCATATCCGTCGAGCCGCGTCCGGCGTTGCCGCGCGAGTCCAAGCCCGCCGCGCTACCCCTGGCTCCGATCTCGCCGCGCTTCTTCGACAGCAGCCAGCTGTTGACAGCCAGGAAGAAGCTGAGGAAGACGTCAGCTGAGGATGCCACACAGTGGAGGAGAGGTGAGAGATGCCATCAACACGTCCTTCCATTGTTAGCATTGTGATTTTTGTTGTTTTTAATTGCAAGACAATTGAAATGCCAGTAATCCATTTCAGCCCCCCCCCCCCAAAAACACAATTTTCTTTGTTGCTGGTTTTTGATGAACATAGATGAATATTACAGTGTTTAAACTAAAGTAACCAATTATGTAATACAATAATTAAAAAGTTAAATGTAAATATAAGACTTGTTCATTTTCCTCATGTTTATTTACACAAAAATGAACTAAAATGGTAATCATGTGAAATTGTTTATTTGAATACATTTTTCATATTTTATCTAAATCAATAAAATGTTAAAGGTAAATTTTAATATTTTTGACTTACACAAAATGATTAACCAATTTCTTGATTCTATTACAGTGCTGTATTCACATTATGATAACCAGTTGTTTCGTGTTTATTTTATTTTTTCTATTAATTATTTAGTTAAAAATGTTGAAAGGGAAATTATTTTAATTGTATTTTCAAGTTAACATTTACACAGAATAAAGTCACCAATTATTTAATAGAAGTAAACTAATTTAACTGTCAAATTGGCTTTCATTTTTACCTGCAACAAAATTTATTAAATTGTTAAAATAAAACTGTTAAATACATTAATCAAAACAATTAAGTTTCGATTTACACTAAATAATTAACCCCAAAAAATCTTTTTTTTTTTTTTTACAAATTTGCTTTTTTATAAATAAAATGAGAAGTTAGTGTTTAACTCATTCACTGCCATTGACGTCAAAAATTAATTTGAACTATTTTAGTTTAACATTTTTTCCCACTTTTGTTAAGAGTATGAAAACCTAGAATGTTTTTATTGTACATTTAGAACAGATATACAATTTGATTAATCGCCTGATGCGATTAAAGAAAAGATTATTAAAAATTAGGAGTGTCAGGCGATTATTTTTTTATCGTAATTAATTGCATGACTTCACGAGTTAACTCACAATTAATCACACCTTTTATATCTGTTCTAAATGTACAATAAAAAATTCTAGGTTTTCATACTCGTTAACAAAAATGGGGGAAAAAAGTTAAACTAATAGAAATAGTTCAAATGGATTTGACGTCTATAACCGTCAATGGCAGTGAATGAGTTAATAGAGTTAACATTTTATTTAATATTTGTAATATGCAAAATTGGTTTCTTTAAATTTTACTGACACTAAATAGATGAACCAATCATTTATTATTTTAAGTAAAAAGTTGCCATAGTTTAATATTGCTTTTTAACTTTATTTACTATATTTAATGAGGTAACCCAACACTAAATAAATACCTTATAATGATCCAATTTTAGGGGCAAAAAACCTGTCGACTGGCACAAATATTCCAGGACTGCCTGATGATGAAGTATTGTGTTAAATGAAGTACCAGCATGTGGTTGTAAGCGGTCGCCGTTTTTGTATCTGGTGTGTTCAGCGAGCTCCCCGATGGACGAGGTCCTGGCGTCGCTGAAGCGCGGCAGCTTTCACCTGCGCAAAGCCGAACTGCGCGTCCTCGGCCCCGACCCGGACGACGACGGCGAGAACATCCTGGCGCAGATCCGGCAGGGCGTGCGTCTCCGGCAGGTGCGCGCCCCGCCCGAACGGCCGCGCCGCGCCGATCGCTTCGCGCACTCGGCCGACGCCCTGACGCAAAGCATCCACGAGGCTCTGCGCAGGATCAAGGAGGCGTCGCCCGATTCCGAGTCGGAGGACGAGGGCTTGCCCTGCACCGACTGGGAGAACTAGAATGCCCGGGGCCATGATTTTTAGTGCAATTGGAACACACGCACACAAAAATTACACTTTTTTTGTATCCAACGTGGGTTTTGTCCAAGTGGACCATTGCACATGCGTTTGTCACCTGTGTATTGTGATGTTTACCGTCGTACTGTTTCCTTGAAGGAGGTCCACATGGAATTGCACATCACTCCCAAGTATTCCCAATTTTTATTTTTTTTCCACTCTCTTATATAATGAAATTCATAATGTTTTTTTTAATGACTAGCTTTTGTGTTGTGTGGGCTACTGGCAGTTTAAAAGAACGATTTGCGACTTTTGAGGCTCAGCTGTCAGCCATTTTGAAGTACACAGCGAGTTCCAACTTACAAAGAGACTCGCATTCTTGGGAAGAACGTTTTCAAGGAAGTACTTGGACTGTACTCTGCATTCTTCATATTGAGAAATGGACATTGAGCTTTACTGACCAAGCAAGATTTTAATCAGCCATTTGAAAAGCGCTATTTGGAGCGGTTTTGTTAGTCGTTTAAAGCAACAATATGCAAATGTGGGGGCTAATTTGATCACTTATTTTGTAAACAACAATCAACAGTTTCGGAGACAAGTCAAGGGGTCAAATGATACGCGAGTTCTGGAGCTCAACTTAACACAATTGCTCCCTAACACACTGCCTTGGCCCTCTGTGCCGATTCCCATGTTTTCAATTGATTTTTGTACCCTCGTTTTTTTTTTTTTTCAAGGTGTTCTTTTATATATTACGTTTGCTGTGTGTGTGTGTGTGATTTGATTATTATTATTTTTAAAACGTTCATCCCCTGGCGTATGTGTCAAACGTACTGTTCCAACCATAGAGCAACACGCTATCACCCGCGGGAAAAATGTAATGGAGTTAGCGTTAGCATCACAGCACTAACAACAGAAATTTCAGGGAGGAGTTTGCTTAGCATTATCACCACAATGCTAACAAATTTTGGAGTGGTCAGTGCTAACAAGTTTTGGAGGGTGTTAGCTTAGCATTACAGCGCTAACCAAAATGTTAAGTCTCTATTTTTCCCCCAAAAGCTGCTAGCGTGTTGCTACATGTTTTAATTCTTTTTTTTATTTTTATTATTAAGTTCTAAGTCTGCTTTTCTGATTTATTTCGAAGTTTGACAGAGTTTGTACTCGGACCTCGCAGCAGACGTGCAATAATAACGATAATAAGCCACGTGTCATTGTACACGTCCCCAAAAATATATAACTGCATGCCTCTGTGTATTCAAATATTTATTGATGCTTCAGATCCTAAAAAAAATATTTGTATGTTTGTTTGTTTTTTTAAATGCTCTTTCGTCCTGACATTCCTCTTCCTTTTTGGCTTTTCTTTTAAAAATAAACAGCAAAAAAAAAAAAAAAAAGTCTGTGACTAAAGATCGACAAATATGACTTACACAAGTATGGTGCCTTGAGATCCGTGACCAGGTAAGGAAACTAGCACTTTGATATTGTAATTCTTAAAAAGAAAGTCAACAACAACAATTTGGGTGTAATAATTTATTGTAGCTCCCTGTGGTGAACATGACTTGGCCACCAGGGCGGAGTACAATACAGCCATGCAGACAAAAGTCTTTCACAACTACTGTAAGTGCTGGAATAATTTGAGTCGCTTTTAGTAGAGCATAAATAAAAGACGTGCCTATTAGTAATATTATATATTGTCTAAGTGCTTGTTGATGCACTGTTCACATATCTGTTGCTTAAAAAACGAACACCACCACATAGATGCTATTCATTAGCCTAGTCTATGGCATTTTGCATGGTTTGTTAGCATTAAGCTAAGCAGAGCCAAAGCTATGTGATTGTTTGAAATCACAACATGTAGATTTCTGTTTTATGGTTAGCTAGACTGTAAACAGAAAGGCAATGAACAGCTTGAAGCCTTAAACATTTTTTTGCTTGCAAGTAAAAAAAAGCCTATTTATGGCTCGTATCTCAAGGCAACACTGTGTCTTATATACCATTTTCACTTTATTTTAAAATGTAAAAAAAGATGCATATGTCTTCTTCAATTTGAAAGTTTTTTTCTTCTTCTAGAAACTCAAAAATGACAATTAGTTAGCATCAATATTTTAATTCAAATACTTTTGACAACAAGCCCTTTAAGTCGCGTCGAGTTTCTCCGACTTTTGTTTTGGCAACAAATCAACCACTGACTAAAAGGCAACGTCAGCAAAACAAACAAAAAAAAAAACATCTGTACAAGGAAAAAAAATAATATTTGGCAAAAAAAAAAAAATCCAAACAAGCTTCAGTTACTTGATAAATAGTTCAAAAAATATTGCCAGTTTTTAAATAATTATTTTTCAAATTCACTCAAAATGTTCACCACAAAGGTGAAAAGCAAAGTACCTGAAAGTGACGAAGCTTGGGCTAAACCCTTGGCCACGTCTTCTTCTTTGTATTGCTGCTTGACGGCTCGCCGTCGCCCTCCCAAGTCCTACGAAAGAACAACGCATCGTCGTCAAGTCCTCGCACCATTTGTTCATTTGGCTGATGATGTCGTTTGAAAAAAGGAGAGAAAAGGCGGAAGAGAAAAGACGGGAGCGAGCCAACCCCCCTGCCCTTCCCCCCCAAGTTTGATGATTGAATAAGCAAGAAAACAAAAGTGAAGAAAAAGCTCCAGTGTGACGGCGGTAAAGGCATCATCATGATCCCCGGCCGTTCACTTGGCTGTTGTAAACGATCCGAGTGGGCGTGGCAAATAGTGAGCGAGTACCATAAATGCGTAAAAAGCGTGTAAACATCTTGAGACATTGTTGTCCCGTGTCGTGGCGACGTGATGGCGGCAGTGAAAAGTGGCGCTCGAGCCGCAATCGAGATGTGTTCCAGTTAGATCCGAGTTGTCTCCCAAGTGCACCCGAGCTGCAAAAGAGTTGCCCCCCTGGTGCACCTGAACTGCAAACAAATTGCCCCCCCCGGGTGCACCCGAGCTGCAATCAAATTGCCTCCCAAGTGCACCCGAGCTGCAATTGAGTTGCTTCCCAGTCGAGTACCATTCAAGCTGCAATCCAGCTGCGACTCAATCTGCACCCGAGTACCGTTGGGGGCGGGGCGGGGCGGCATCTCTAGCTGCACTCGAGCAGCTTGGCGAGAGCGTCCCGCAGCTCGGTCAGCTCAAAGATTTTGCCGTCGAGCAGGTGCAGCAGCGAGCGCAGACTCTGGCGGAAGACCTCGCGCTCCCGCCGGTTGGCCTCCACGTGCTGCTCCAGCTCACCCAGCTGCACCTCCAGCGCCTCGTTACGACGCTCCACATCCTGGCAAAGGGGGGGAATAAAAAACATCAAATCACGCAGATTTTTTTTAGACAATGCATGATACAAATCTGGACTATTTCACAATAAAATGTTGCCGCATCGCAGTAGACCTTTAATTTGCCTAAATTATTTTGATTAGATATGAGCAGGAATGAACCATTTTGGTAAGAACCTAAGCAGGAAATCAGCCATTTTGTTTAGAACCTGAACAGGAAGTCATCCTTTTTTTTTATTAACAGGAAATCAACAATTTTGTTGACATAATACACAGGAAGTCAGCCATTTTGGTTAGAACTTTAAAGGGAGGTGGTTGTCAAGGCGCTATCTGTGACCACTGCACGATCTGAGACGCGTATGCACAGAAGATCGGCCATCTTGGATCGCTAACTACGGCAACTACACTAGAACAAAATACCTTTATATGCCTGCGTGATACAATAGTGCGCGTTCGTAAAAACACGATACAACATGAAAACATTTTTAGATTCTTCATGCATTGTAAAATAACTAACTAACTTATAATCCTTTACGTTTTATTAAAGATGAACATTTCACTTTTGACCCCATTACATTTCCAGTGAGTCTGCATTGTTATACTTTCCAGTAAGTCTGCAAATGTCTTGGCCTATCGACTATCCAGTCATATATTCAAATCAGTGTCACAGACAGCGCCTCGACAGAGCCATTTTTTTAAATTAACAGGAAATCAACAATTTTGTTTACATAATGCACAGGAAGTCAGCAATTTTGGTTAGAACTTGAAAGGGAGGTGGTCATTTTGGTCCGTAATAGAACAGGAAGTCAACCATTTTGTTCAAAAAAATGAATTTTTAAATACTGTAGTAGTGGCAATTATAAATCAATTACTATCAATAAGTCAATTACTTCAAAACCTGAAAAATCAACACCAAAACATTTGAAAAATGTTTTTAATCAAATTATAAAAAATAAAAAAAACACTATCATAAAAAAATAGAATAAAGTGCATGTGAAGAAATAAACAGTTTTTTATAAGTTTAGTATTCTGACACGACAATAATCAAGCCTTTTGAGTGACGTCATTTTCATTCTAAGTACCTAGCCATTAATTGAAGTGAGCCATTTTGTGCTGAAGTGGCCATTTTGCAATTATATTCCAGCGCTCACCTGTAGCTTCTGCGTGAGCGAGTCTCCTTGGGACTGAAACTGGTTGGCACTCTGCACCTCCACTTTGAGACACTCCAACTCCTAATGAGAGAGACAAGGTGGGTATAGCCCAGGTTAAAGGTCAGAAGTTGAGGTATGAAACGTGACGGCGGTGCACGTACGTGCTCCTTGGCCTTCAGTGCTGCCTCCAGCTCCTCAATGGTGCGGTTCAGCTCCGTTTTCTCCGATTTCACCGCCGTGGTTTGGCCGCTCACGCACTCTAGCTCCGTCACCTTTGACGCCATACAAAAATTATGAGGAAAAAAAAACAACAACGTGAAGATTGTGCTAACTCGTTAGCTGGAGGTTTTCAAATCTTTTTGCGTCCAGAGAAGACATTTTGTCCAGGGATCTCCTCATAATCCCAACGGCAATTAAACATAATTGGTATGTGTATCCCTAAATGCCATTAGCACTATAAAAAAAAATGCAACATTATAATAAATGGACCCTAAAAGATACAACCTGCGGACCCTGTTTGAGAAGCCCTGCATGAGCCTACCCGTTTGTGTAGCCGCTCCGCCTCCTCCTGGTAGGCGGACAGCTGCTGCTTCCACTGCTTGACGTTGGCCGTGGACTCCAGCAGCGCCGCCGTTAGCTTAGCGTTGTTGCCCTTCAGCGCCGCCAACTCCGCCTCCAAGTGCTTCCCGATGCTGGAGGAGCTACAGCCGTTGGGGAAAAAAAAAAAAACACTGCACCGTTAATCATTAACAGCGAATCGATTTGAGTGATTAATCTATTTGAGCAATTAATCAACATATGTAAGGTAATAGTTTTGATGAGCCTCACATTTAGGTGGTTTGCTTTTGTTGAATAGTTTACTACTGAAAGCCGTTGCTTGTGTAACAGGGGTTGATGATTTACGATCCTCTCCATTTGCATTGCTTAGCCACCATCTTGTGGCATCTATATGCGATAACGAACCTCATTTTGGGGTGCATACATTTTCGGTATTTGCCAAAGGGCTCGGTCCCTATCCCCAGCGAATAGCCATTGTTGACTTGTATTGAACGATTTGCTGCAATTGGGGCTTGCATTGGTCAAGTGTGAGCGCATTTGTTGAATTTGACGCGGCTTCACCTATGCGAGAAGGGAATTGCATTGTGGGACGGTTCGGCTCGGGCCTCTGCGGGCTGAGGTGTGCCCGCCGCCGCTCTCTCGTCTTCGGTGCCGTTCACACTCTCCGGCGTCAGCGGTGACTGCAGAGGGCAGCTGGTGGACTCCTGAATGAGAAACATGTAAGCATTTTTTTTTTTTAAATATGTAAATATATTATTTATATATGCCGCTTTAAGTGATGACACCTGTGTATCCGTTACCATGGGTACGTACAACCTCAAAGAGAGCACATGGGATTGTCCATGGGATGGTGACGGGGAATAACGGAGCGCGACCATGTCCGATTACCACATAGGAAGGCGTTGTGGGGGTTTGAGGGACTTGATTGAGGTGAAAGGGCCAACACAGAGAGTTCACGTCACATTTACCTTGTGAGACGCGGGTTTGTTGGCGGGCAACACGTTTCTTCGGACAGCGCTCCCCTGCGGGGTTGCCGGGCAGAACAGAGGGGGTTACACTAGTCGAAGTCGAAGACTAACTTAGTTGTTGGCTTGGCCATTAACTCATTCACTGCCATTGACGTCTATAAACGTAAAAAAATAATTTGATTTCTATTAGTTAAAAAAAAAATCCCACTTTTGTTAACAAGAGTATGAAACGCTAGAATTATTTTTAATAATCTTTTTTGGGGGGAAAAAAAGAAGAAAAGATTATTAAAAATTAGAAATTAGAATTTCAATTTAATTTTAATTAATTGCATGACTTCAATAGTTAACTCATGATTAATCACAAATTATAAAAACTATTTTCCATTTTTTTCCTAGGTTTTCATACTCTTGTTAACAAAAGTGGGAAAAAATGTTTAACGAATAGAAATAGTTCAAATGAATTTTGGCAGTGGATGAGTTAATGACCAAATACTTTCACTGTAGAACTGGGCGATTAACCGATTGTATCAATTAATTCTAGTTATTTAACCACAATGATTTTTGGGGGGGAATAAAGCTTTTTATTTAGCGGCTTCTGTAGTTCAAAGCGCATCTTCGCTAATGTGACATGGCTGCTAACAGAAGGTTAGTTCACAAAAGTAGAGTCAGTGCAGCCAACTTAACGATTTAGTTGATTGTGCGACTTTTTCAACCCCTCTGGCAGAAAAGGAAATTACATCCAGCATCTTCAACTTTAGCTAATAAAACAGGCAATGCTGTCCATAATGACAAGGAGGGGGGGGGAAACTGACATAGAAATAATTATAATAATTAATCTAATAAAAGTCTGCCTCGAAGCTTCCTCTTCGACAACAGACAATTAGACCAGCCGATACAGTTTGACAGCTCATTTTATGTTAAATATTTTAACCCAGTTGCTCCCAAAGACGTATTTATATGTTTATGTTCTCTTTTTTTCTTTTTTGCTAGAGCATACAGAAGGCTTTGAAGCAGCCTCTGAACTGAAGAGAATGGTTGAAGCAATGGTAATTATTACAAAAATGGCCAGCAGGTGGCAGCAGCGTATAAGAGCTCAACCAGGACCATGTTGCAAAAAGCTCTTCCCTCTGTTTAAAATAGATTTGTGAATAATGATGAAACTTAGCCCTATTCTAATGATAATTGCTTTAAAACGGAAACAGATAGAAATATGCTTAGACCAGCTGATACATGATTTCTTGATGAAAGAAGAAACTCTTGTCTTTCTTTTGGTAGGTTCCATGTTTTTATAGCAATAGAACACAATATTCTGTAGACCTTGCAAAATCAGTCAAAATCCAGTACAACAGCTGGGAGCAAAGGAGGTTGCTTCAGTGAAAATGGCTAGGAGTGAATGAGTTAAAAATAAGGGGTGTAGCTTATTGGCTTTTGTGTACCTGTGAGGGCGTGCTGGTGAGCTCCATCTTCTCTTGCGACTTCTCCTTGGCGAGTCGCGCCGCCTCTTTGAACTCTGCAAACTTTTCCGAAAACTAAAAAAAATATATATATAAAAATAAAAAAATAACCATTAACTTGGTTAGCGGAATGCTAACAAACTAGCGGTTAAAACAAATGAAAAAGCACAGACCTTGCTCAGGTGGCTCTCGCACGAGAAACCCAGCCCATAGACGGTGTTGGCGCGGCTGTCGGCCCACTGACCAAACTTCTGGGAGGTCTTGGTGAAAGTCATGTTGGGCGTGATGGTGCTGTTGATGACGGCCTGGCAGACAAGTCGACACGTTTAGCTTCATGCTAACGCCACGAGACTGCACTACAACTCTGAGTCCATCATTAGATGTGTGATTTTAGATGATTTGGAGTTCATTTGTTTAAAGTCAGATTTTTGTGATTTAAAAAAATGTTTGGTTTTTTTCATTTTATTTTCGAAAATATTCAACCTTATCTTAAGCAATTATGCTATTAGACCTATGATGCATTATTAGGCTGTATGTGTATATATTTAGCGAGTAGAGACCTTGGATCCGTCCAGGCTGATGATGCGGTAGACGTTCCTGGTGCTGTCAAAGAAGTAAGAGACGGTGACGGCATGTTTGCTGGTGGGAAGCCAGTTCTTCTTGGTTGTAGGGTCAATCTGGAAGATGTGCGCCCGCGTGCTGAAGATGGGCTGCTCACTGCACGGGGGCAGAAAAGAGGTGAGTTTTGAAATAGTAAAAGTACTACTAATACTACTAATAAAATAACAAATGATGTGCATGATGAGGTTCAAGTGTTGTTGTTGTCCATTTGTGGTCGCCATTCTTACATTCCACACTAAAATGTCTGTGGCTTTGAGTGTGTGTGGATTTAAAAGGACCTGTGAGCGATGTGGGATGCGTGTTAAATGTGTGGGCATTAGTGGTGGCAGAATTTGTATGAATGTGCTTAATGCATGCTTATTTTGTTACTATTTGACATATGGTTTGCCACTGGCTTTGAAATGTGTCAATAAAGTCAACTCATTTTGCTGTTAGACTGTAGACATTTTTGTTGTTGTTGTATTAGATATCTAACAGGGTTCCTATAGTATTACCATTATGTGACAAACAGTGGTCAGATGATGTCATGTTTTCAGCACAGACAGGATCCAAATGTGACCTTGTGTTTTTCCATGTGGCCATTGTTCAAGCATAATCCCTTTTTGCCCCCCAAATGAAAAGCAACAACACATTCAGGAATCCACTGGGTGGATGTGATGAGTGCAGGGGATGAGTGAGCCAAGCCAAATATTGTTTAAAAAAAAAAAAAAAGGCGGTTCCCGGCAATGCAAGTAAAAGTTGTGTTGTGGCGACAGACACATTAGAAAAAAAAGCCGTTCCTGGTCACACTGTCACTATCGTAAAATCCTTCCTCCGATTCTGAGTAAATGATTCCGTAAATAAAAACTGTGCACATGATGGGCTCTTCACCAGCGTAATTCTAAATAATCTGACTGCAAAACACGCGGCCGTTTTGGCAGCCGTAAACCGGCATTACGTTCTTAGATGCTTTGTTGCCATGGCAATGAGGCAACAGGCCACGTGACCGTATCTCTCTTCCTCTCCGTCTCCTACCCTTCCACTTCCAATTACTCGCTCGGTCAGTCTGATCTGATCCACTATAAGTATGTGGTTTGTTTGCATGTGTTTGTTGTTCTACTGATTTTTGTGTACAGATTAAAAAAAAAAAAAAAAACATATATTTTGTAATGGTCATGTACACACACCTTCAAACTTAACAAATAGGGATGGGCGAGTACTGACACTAGGTATTGGTATCGGGCCAATATAGGTATTTTTTTAAGATATGGTAGGTGAAGCTGCTAATGGCAAGCACCGATACTTAAGGCAAAAAAAAACAAATAACATCTAATATCACAGAAGTCCATTTTAGCAGTAGTTGGAGTTTATCTACGGTAGTTTGACCCATTGGAGAATAATCTGCTTCAGAAGGAAAGGTCTTTCTTCACATTTTTTAGCCATTCTGTTAAATTAAATTTTATACATCAGAAGTTCTAGAGGTATCAATAAAGAGTGAATACTGGCACTGGTTCGTTTTATGTGCCAGCTTTAAGGTAAACTAATAAACTTTAACTGGTAGTAGTAAATACACAGCTTGAAGCAAGCAACTTCTTATTTGGAGAATTACACAAAAGAGTGAGAACAGGCGCTAAAGAATACTTTATGAAGTGTGTATGAAAAACTTTCAAGTGGGTTTTAATAGGAATACATGTATTTAAAGCAAGCGGGTGGGGTGAAACAATGTAAAATAAATGCTTTTAATATGTTCTCTCGAGTGCAGATTTGATCTTATTGCTGGTTGGTCTCGCCCGCAATTAATGGGGGTTAACTGAATTGGACAAAAAACAAAACAAATTGCTGACTTTTATGACAACACACAAAGAACACAGCCAGCTCGTTTCTATCCACAACCCGAACTCTAACCCTGTGTTGCAGACTTGACACATAATAAAATGTGTCAAGTCTGTGAGTGGATTTATTGACAGCTGCTGTCCTCACGAGCGGCTTTAATCTCCTGTGAGCGTTTATTAGCGAGCAAGCGGTGGCTATCCAGATAGGCTAGGCTAGGCTAGGTTAGGCTAGTAAAGGCTCTGTGAGCTGCCCCGTGGTGTGCGTCTACGAGCTTGACAGTGACGCGCAGGAATGTGCGGAGGTGGGCGAAAACAAACCGCACGCGTGCCTCAGGCATGAACACCGCACGGCAAATACTGACTAATTCAACGTACCCCATGGTTGCTGGTGTAGTACGAGTGGTCCCGAAGACGCTCCCCTCCAGCCGCCGCCTCCGTCCCCGCTGGTCCTCTCGCCTGTCTCCTCGCTCTCACGGTTCACTCCGACATGCCTGACGTGTTGGCGGCCGTAGGTGCATGCGTGCCCGGACGCGCATGATGATGATGACCGCGAACCCTCCTCCTCCTCCGCCCGGCTAGCACCTGCTAACACCTGCTAGCATCGCTCGCCTCGGCTCGGTTCAACTCACTAAAGCTCTTCTCGGCTGAAATAGAAGAGCTCACTTTTGTTACGAGTTGATGTAAAATACACTCAAACGAGGTTATTATTAATATTGTCTTTTTTAATGTTTTGTTTTTGTAAAATATTCTCCGTGTACACTCGCTAATGTACATCCATTCGTTGCTAGCTTTGTGGCTGGCTAGTGGATTCCATAAACTGGAGACTGGAGAGACGTACGGTGGTGACGTCATCACGTAAAACTTTACCTTGGACGTGATTGGCTGAATGTTGTCGATCAAAAAATTGAGTTACATGGTTCAGGGTTATGATTTATTACAGTATTAGTGTTTTTTTAAATAATGTTTTTATTTTTATTTTACATATCAATTCACACATGAATGTTGTTTCTTCAAATAAAAGATAAATAACAAACTAGGCAGGATATAATTTACCACTTCTCACACTAGTCAGTGTGCTTTGTTTCATCTTCCAAAATAAAGACATGCGTTCTAAAATATACACAAACTATTCCTGTTTTCCTCTTACAATAGAGCCTACTGTATATCAGACTCTCCAGTCCAAGACATGTCAGCATTTCCTTATTCCACATTTGGAGTAATGGTGGTCACTAGCTGTACATTTTTCCAACAAAAGGTGAAAATTCTGCTTGCATGAAGAAGTCCAATGTAAATCAATTTGATGTGTTTAGAACTAACAAAGTCTCTGGGGTAGGCAATATTTTAAGAATACATATTTGGCAATATGGGACAGACTATATTTTTCACCAAAAAACAAGACTCATTTGGACTTTTAGACAAGACTTTTCCCAGTCTTCCTTACTCATATTGTCTTGTACAGCGTTTAATCTGTTCCATTCCGTACTGTTCACATAATATACATTTTCAGTCTTAAATAAAATATTGTCGGGTAATGGTCTCCAACCACCGGTCTGCAGCCCAGTAATGGTCCACGGGCCATTTGGTACCGATCCGATAATTTATTTTTTTTATTTTAAAGCAAAACTTATTTGCTCCAAATATACATTATCAACCGGGTGGCATCACCACCCACTGGGGCCAAGCTTTCACACATGTATTAGTAAACTTGTGAGTACTTTAAGACAAGATCATTATTTCAGTATATATACTTTGTGTGACATCATTGTTTTGCGGTGTGACATAATTTAAGATTTTTAGAAAATGGAGCAAAAACATGTCCCTTAGTTACAGTATGTAAAGTTGGGGAACTCTAGACTAAAGTAACATTTTAACACCCTAAATTTGTCTGCCGCAACTAAGATACCATGGTTGTGGTGAGGTGGTTGTTTTTAGCAAAAGGTCAATTGACAGGCTCAAGTCACGTCCGACATGAAGCGAATGCCTCGCATGAAACACAGGAAGACCGGTTTTCTATTTCAAGATTACGCTGAGCAGGAAAACTCGAGTGAACGTGTTTGCAACGTGACAAACAGAGCAGAGGAGAAGCAGTGAGGTAAAAACATCATCAGGAAGGTTCAACCATGGAGGTTTTAACAGAGGACGACGATGTTGACGCCGAGATGCAAGTTCTGACACCCGATGACGTCGCCAAGCCGGACCGGGATGTTGGCGATGAAGTGGAAAACCTTCAAAACAGGTTGTTTGTACAGGCGCTACTAAGTTTGTGTACACTGAAGCTACTTTGAAAAGATCCGTAATATTAATATAGACAATTATTTTTTAGTTTTTTTCATGGCCCAGGTCATAATCAACCCAGAATATACAACGTGTGCATGGAAAATAAACAATATTTAAGGGTTAAAAAAAAAAAAAAGTCAAAACTTTCAAACAGCTCAGCGATATTACATTCTGCCCTTCAGTTTACGCCAAGCTGTCCGTGATGACAACATTCGTCCAAAGATGCAGTGTTTGGTCATGGACACCTCCTTCTCCATGGTGGCCATGCAAGGTGAGGACAGCGGGATCGCCTGGGAGACCACCCCGAGTCTCTGCTCCACGTCCCGGGCACCCGAAGCTGAGGAAGCCACCAAAGAATCTGGCCCTCCAGCGGGAAGGATCTTCTTCGTCATGGATGAGGAGTTGATGTCAAGGCGGAAGAAAACTAAAGCAGCAGGACAAAAGGAAGAGAGAAGTGACAACATCTCAGAAAGGCCCGACTTAGTGGGCCTCACCCCGCTACATATGAAAGATAAGGGCGATGAAGACACTCACGGGGTTCCTCGTCAAGATAAGGAGCAAAGACTATTTAGTTTGGTGTCAGAAGGCTCAGAAATCCTCAACATTGTTGTTCCTCCGAAGCTGGCGACCGTGGATGAAGAGGAGAGCAAGGCGATGGTGGACAACCTGTCCTATCTGGAGGAGTGCTCTGCTTCTAAAGCTGACGGCAAAGAAGAAGAGACCTGTGATCAGTTGTTTGAGCGGGACTACGAGCCGAGGGCAGATGCTTCAGCGGGACCAGTCGCACAAGTCGATCCTACATCACCGGTCAGTTCAAGCGTCACAGATCCACCAGGAGCTCCCGTGGCGACGCCTCCAGGAATGGAAGCTGTTTGTAATGTGGACTACTTTGAAGCATTCTCTTTGATTGATGACCATGCCCCAGGAAGTCCCACCCTGGTCCCACCTAAGCTTGGACTTCCCGCCCACGGGACTGTCACAGAGAAACCATTGCAGGCGGAAGACATTTCAACATGTGAAGAACACGAAAAACCAGATGCCAATTGTCCAGGGGCACTGATCAGCGAGGTTCTAGAGGAATTTTTCTACAGCGGTACTGATGACAACCTCATGAGAAGCCACCTGGATAGGGAGAAAGAGCTTGGAGAAGCCAAGCTCTCTCCGCCTCTTTCTAAACTCAACGGATCGACTTTGTTTGGAAATGACGAGGATGTCTTGACTCCGGTCTTTCTACCTGAAGGGCCACCCAAGATTATCGACCCGATTTTGTTAGAGGAACCCAAAGCTATGGCTTTCCTGTACGACGACCTGTATGAGGAGGCAACTGGAAGTCGGAAAAGGGAAGAAGACACAGAGAGTGTGGCATCTGAAAAGTCGTTCCACAGCAGGCATTCAGATCGGGAAGCCAGGGGCTACCTGGAGAAGTATGTCCTCATAGATGAGACACCTGTGGTGGAGGTGCAACCAGTTCCAGAGGACGGGCCTCCACTTTTATCCCAAGAATTTGCTGATTTTCCCTCCACGTGCCCCGAGGTAGAAATGCCAAACTCGGAGGAGGAAATTACGGATTTCTTCAGATCAAGTGCCAGTTCTTCTCCATGTGACATCAAGGCTTTTGTTGTTTCACAAGAAGACAACAACAGCCCGTCAACTATGGAATGTGTCACAGCAACAGTAGACACCGAAATCCCAGAAGGTCCCATTCCCATATTTGAGGCTTCCTCTGAGCCTGACTGGGAAGGAATGGATGTTGATGACATAATCTCAGAGGACATCGATGTTCTGGTGAATTTCAATCGACAGACGTGGCTGCAAGACTCTGAAGTGGTAAAACCATGCCCTCCGCCTAGACGAAAAACTAGATCCCCCCTGAAGGAGCGTCTGGCCCTAAAACCTCTGATCCCGGCAGAGGATGGCCATACTGGGAAAGAACAGCAAGAAGAAAAACAGCAAGAGGAAGAACAGCAAGAGGAAGAGAAAGAGGCGGAGGTACTTGTCAAGACTAGCAATGAGGAGGACGGACATCAGGAAGTCCAGTTCCCTTCCGACGATCCTCAGATGGGCAACACATCCACCAACAAAGTTGAGAAACCAATTGAGGAAGAGGACATTGAAGTTTTAACACAAACACAACCTGAAGCAACAGAGTCTGAAAAGGTTCATCCCGAGAAACAAGATTATTTGACGACTTTGCCAATCAAGCCAGCAAAAACAACTTGTAGAATCCTTTAGCATCATTCTTAATTAAAATTACAATCCGTACTCAGTAAACATCTGTTTGTCGTGGGATTTACGTTGCATGTGTATGCTGAAGAGATGATGCTGAGCTGAAATGTTGTGAAATTAATTCAATTGTTGAGATGTGGGACAGTAGACTTAGAAGTTGGAATGGTTTAAACCCAAGAGAAAAATATGGGATTTTGAGAAATGTGTAAAGTAGTAGATGTTCTGAATCAACCCAGCAGTTTGACGTTGAAATAGTAATGATGAGGATGTTAACCTTGTCTCAAAAGAATGTTTTTTTTTTCTAGAATATGGAATTGTTTGGAAAGTGGTATTTTATGGAAAATGTAAACCAGCTCCCAAGATGTCTTGAATTTTGTGATTCTCTTCAAATTTAAATGGTTTGAATCGTTGAGTGTGAAGTGTGCAGTTTTCTAGCAGCCGTCTGTAGGCGCCGAAAGGAATGGTTCAATTAAATTCATTCTCACTCCTCTCTGCTCCGGGATGTATTCGTCATTAAGTGGATGTCGGCTGGCCGGCTCCATGCTGGGATGAACGTGGCGGTTGTAACATCACAAACAAACATTGAAAGTCCAATAGCATCGATATTCTCCACTCAATGGCGATCAGCGTGTTCATAAAATTCACATCTATTGTCCATTAATGAAAGGCATGGCTTTGGTCAGCCATTTGACAGGGCGGAGGGACGAGTGAAGTGAAGCGCCATGCCAGGGCTACGTTCCAATTTTACTAATGTTTCGAAAAATCAATTCTGACTTTAAAATAAAGTTCTTCCCTCCTTGATTTTGCCTTATTCAGCATAAGATGCACTCTCTCATGGGTGACAATTGAGGCACTTCTACTGCAAAGTCACCACACAACTGGGCTATCCGAAGTGAAGAAGTATTTTGGGGGTGCAGGCTACCTTGTGCTGGATAATGTTAGAGTAGACAATATTAAGTATTGTACTCTTTGCGTGTTCAATTAACTGAATGGTGAGATCCTGGTGAAGAAGTCCCTTTGCAAAGGTAAATAATTATCAGAAGCTTCTGAGGACAAAAAGCTGATGACACTGAAGCCGTGTTCTATCAGGTTGTCTGTCTCGTCCAACGTGGGGCATCAATACTTATTCAGAAAAGTGGGAGACTAGAAGTCTCCTCCCATCAGCCCACAACACACCCGGCCACAACTCAGCGAATACAAGAGAATCTGTTCCCATGGGTATAAATCAGATTAGAGAAAAACAATCATACATCAGCCTGTCTCTTTCGAAAGAGACAGGTACCAGACACCATATACTCCCTTCCAAATAGCGGATGGAAGGACCCCGTTGCCCTTCTCCTCTCATAAATCTAAAACTGATAAGAATGCTATTCATTGAGCCATACTGAGTTAACTAAATCCAAAACGGCTAAAATATAAATTGAAACTGAAAAACAATGTTAATAACTTAACAATAACCATTGATGCGAGCAAAGATGGTCAAGTAGTAGGGTAGTGGGGACTCAGATGCAGTATTTCACTGGTTGATATTTTAGCCACTCCCAAACACACACAATCGGGAAAATCGAAATGGTTCAAAAGGTTCCAAAATCTTTGTAGCACAAAGTAAAGGGCCATCATTACTTGTTTTATTTGGGGCTGCAAACAGATTAATCCCATGAGGGAAATTAAGCAGATAGTGTGGTGTGCCATGGAATAATTTTATACTGAACAAGTGAGTGTCAGTGTGTATTTAATCTAATGAAATCAAGTTTATTTGTACAGCCATTAATAACAAGGCTCTCAAAAGACTTGACAAAGACTAGGGACATCCACTGATTTTATCCGCAAGTAAACAAACACTGGAAGTGGAGGTGGCTCCCTGGGGTCCTGGCTGTCTAGTCAGTGGCTGTGGCTCTGTGTCCTCACCACCTAGCTTGTTTGTTGCCTCATGAGCTAAACGCTAGCTCCTCGAGATGGAGCGCATCTCATCCAGCCGGCCACGCTCCCCCACGAAAGACGACGACTCCCCGGACACTTCGAGTGACGACGACTGCGTGGACGACGCGTTCGGCGACCTGGCGGCGCTACCGGTCGAGGTTAGCGAGCGAAGACCGACGTGTTTACGGTGCCGGTGAGCAGAATTATGACACTGACCGAAGCTAAGCTAATGCTAAGCGAATGGAGTCCAGTCACTCAGCCCAGCAGAGTAAAGACGCCATTGGCCTGTTTGTTTTGTTTTTTGAAATGCTTGTTCGCGAGAAAACTTTTCAACCATGTGCTTGCTTTAGCAGTGAAACTAAAGAGAAGAAGAAATAGCGTCTGGTTCAATTATTCCCCCCCTCCCCCCTGCTTCCATTATGTAGTCGCCCTCAGAAGGTGTGTCTGTGTCCCTTTCTACCCGCACAACCTCTGGACGTGTCCACATGTCTCTACATCGTACAGCACCCCGCAGAGGTAAACTCTTTTCCTCCATTATTTCAGCGCTATGCGGTCGGTTCTCTGCTGGTCTCAACACCCGAAGCACAGACCCATATTTACAGCCTAAATTCTAATATTTAAATACAATTGTATAAATGTCATTTATGCAGTTCGTATCGTTTCTCTTTGCTTATTTGTGGGGACATTTTTTTTTTTAATTGCCCAATCAGATTTCACCCTCGATGTGTTACCCAGCCTGCCCAGGACCTTCAGAATCATCCGTTTCCTCTCGTAGTATTTTTTCTAATACAAGTGCAGTGCAAATGGAAATCGGCCTCCTCCTTAACAATTACACTATGTCTGTTTGTGGTTCAATTAAAAATAATGCAGTAGAGTTAATTAAGTATATCACTGGCATCGGGTGGAATCCTCATACTTTTGTGGCTCCTCCAAAATGTTTTCCCATTGGACCTCCAGGGGTCACAGCATTTGCGTCGCAGTGAGTTGGTATGTGTGTAAGGGTCAATCGGCAGGGGTGCAAGTTTGAGTCACAGACTGTAATTTGTAATTGTCCAGTTTAGTCGTGTTTGGCCATACTGCTCGGTATGCGGCGGACTTTAAATTATTTTATTTATTTGTATTTATTTATTTTTTTAACTTTAAATTCTATCTGCAATGGGAATGTTCCTTTAACCAATCCCATTTCAAATGTGTCCACTCTGGGCCAATTAGTTAGCACACAATAATGTCATTGTTGGAGCAGGCTAATATTTGAAAAGCAAAATGCCTCTGTTGCGATCTTTTGATAATCAGAATCTCAGGTGAGTATAATGTATTTTATTTCGTTTTTAAAATTCAACTGTCATTTGATTATTAATCTCTAAGACCCCCCCCCCCCCGTGCATCTCAGTAAGTGTTGCTGTTTTGGTTAGCAACATCCAATGGTTCTTGGCATGAAACTTGTTTAAAAAATTATTATTGTATAGCTAATGTTACGTGTGTCTTTCAGGAGAGCAGAGTTCTTCGCACAGTACCTCTTCTCGCTGCATGTTTACCATCGGGAAAGTGCAACGTCATTATCGGGAGGCGCTTTAATGAGGCAAAGTAAGCAGCACCCACTTGAACCGCTTTCACACAAAGGTCGCACAAAACCGAGGCATTCGAGATAGAACAGTAGATCCAGCATTTTTTTTCCCCACCTGTGCCTTTAACATAAAACCTCCAGAGTATGAGAACAATAACTGAATTTAACACACTTGAAACCTTCTAACACCAGGTAGGTAAAACAGCTATTTGGGTCTAATTTGTAAATTTTCACTTAGCAGTGTACTCACTTCTGGTTGATATATTATTTATCCTTGAGTAGATACCATAGTTTCAGAGTTTCTGTTTTTTTTTCTTTTTTCTCCCTCTATCTCTCAGGAACCCGGAGCTGGCTGAAGTGTGCCGGGACAGCCGGACTCTGATCCTGTACCCGGGCCCAAACTCCCAGAACCTGGAGGAGTTGGTACAGCGACCAGAGGAGGGCGCCAAGACGCATAATATCATCCTTATCGATGGCACCTGGAGTCAGGCCAAGAACATTTTTCTCAAAAACAGCATGTTGCATCTCCCCAAGCAGGTGGGTGGAGTGAATATGATAACAATTTGGCTGTGTTTGAAATCACTCAACTGTGTTGTACATTAATATAATAATAGGGATGTAACGATATCCAAACAGCACGATACGATATTATCACGATATGAAGGTCACAATATGATTATTATCACGAAATTGATGGGAGGTTGGTGATACAAAAAAAAAAGTCACAATATTGTAAAATAAATTAACTCGTACTAAAAAAAAAACAATATTGTGCTTTTGTACATTACAGCAATGCATATCAACTTAAAATCTCTAATGACACTTAATATTGAGGCACATACTTGCTAATGCACGCACATGTTGAGTTCCTCCACATATTGACCCGGTTCACAAGCATATTACGTGCCCCCTTCATCTGACCATTAGTGTGGGTTTTAAACACAGAAGGGCCAAAACATGCCTTGTGAAAATTAAACTGCACTAAAAAAGAAGCCACCAGAGGGTGCTAGAACTGCACAAATGGAAATCAACGATATATTGTAGCAGTTTTAATATCACGATATTGCCGTTATTGTTACATCCCTATATAATAATAGCTTTTTTTTTGCAGAGGATAAAAAATATTTGCCTATGAGTATTCTTACATTGTCTAACTATATGTGTTGATCCTTTTGTGTTCAAATAGTGAACACAAAACACAGCCTTTGTTTGTCGTCCTTGTCGTCAATCCCGGTTTGTGTCCATTAGGTGCAGCTCAACAGAAGTCTTTCGAGCCAGTATGTGATCCGCACGCAGCCCTCCAACATCTGCTTGTCCACGCTGGAGTGCGCTGCCGTCGCTCTGTCCATCCTGGAGTGCAATGACATTTTCCAAGAGGTACATCAGAAATGAGGATGGACCATTTGAGTAGATTCGATAGGATGGTTTTGTATTTGTGTCTTTCGCAGTTCAATATGCCCCGCTAATGTGCACTGCTTACACTACTAACAATATGGCTGCAAATTTGCAAGAGTCAGTGTTTCCAATTTAGCAACTTTTCCGACTCCTCGAGCAATTGATTTTCAAAAGCGACTGTAATTCCTGCTATACAACAAACATGTCTGACCAAAATGAACCGACATTTTATGTCCACATTTTTATTTATTTATGTTATTTGAACACATCAATAACTGTGCCGCTCTCTGCTCTTTTAATTGTTAAGATACTTTAATGCCCACAAGGAGTAAACGGGACAATGCGTAAAACGAACAAATTCAAAATACAGACGCTCACACTGCAATAACAGACTCCTGACGATGGATTCAAACAATCCAACAATGTTGTACGACAGGTGCTGCTGAGGCCGCTGAAGGCCCTGTGCTCCTTCCAGCTGGAGCACGGCGCTCAGGTGCACCACAGCAAGGAGCACCTGCTGAAGAACGGCATGTACGACAAAACCATGCCCAAGAACAAGCGCAAGATCAAGAGGCTGGAGAAGCTCGCGACCGACCGCAACTGCTTGCTGAGATGATTGCGTACGAATCAACGTTGTCAGGTTGACAATCTTTTTTGGTTCATTTTTGATGGGACACTTCCAGGATTTTTATTTATTTAAAAATAAAAAATACTTTTTTTTAAATCTCTCCTGGGGATAAAGCGAGGCTTGACGGATACATAGTGAGGCACTGAAAATAATTGATAAATATATTTTAGAATATCAAATAAAATGCTGGAGGGGCTTAACCTCCCAAGCCAGATTGATAATTGTGATTCACTCAAGGGAGTTCTTCACATTATCAATCTGGAACTTCACTCGGCAGTTCGGGAAAGGAGGGACCTGCTGTACAATACTTGGAGCTGATTGGACGACATTTGTTTTGACCAATCAAGGCAACGGATGAAAATGTCATCTTCGGGCTCGTCTTTGGAGGGGCACGAACATCTTGAACCAGATAAAAATGCACACTCTAAAAACAGTTGGGTCAAAAGTAACCCAACTATGGGTCAAAAATGGACCAATCCTCTACTTGGGTCAATTTGACCCAACTTTGAGTCAAGAAATGGGTCTTTTAGTGTAAAACAACTCATTATTATTGGTCAGATCCTTGACTTGATCAAAAAATTGGGTCATTTTGTATAAAACAACCCCCAAGTTGGGTCAAATTGACCCATAAAGAGGATTGGTCCATTTTTGATCCACAATTGGGTTACTTTTGACCCAACTGTTTTTAGAGTGCATGAAACGTCTCTCGCTGTAACATTCACAAAGAAACGCTGAGTAATTCTGCGAGAACACAATTAATTGCAGCGTCCATTCGTCTGTTGGGTTTCTTTGTACCCCCACCCACCCCGCCATAGGCGCTTCTTGGTTTAGTCCCGCCCTAAACAACAAAGCGGGAGCGGTACAAGATGTATTCTCCGGAGTTTGTGAACTCCCAAATACCGCGAGAATTCAGCAGGGCTGAACTGGGGCCACACAGATTTCTGACGGGGCTTTAGCCCCTCATAGGCCGGGTGAAGCACCATCCGTGGACACTTTCTTCTTTCTTCTGGGATATTTTTTTTTTAATATGTATAATTTGATGCTGAATTATTTAATTTGAATAAATCATGTTTTTATAGCACTTCCAAATGTTGCTGCTTGTATTTTGTACATGTTATGTGGTTTGAATTTTTTTTAAACTCTTCTTGATTACGATTGTCTGAGGGAGCAGGGTCAGAAAAGTTGTCATGTCCAAACTACAGCCATCCATTTTTTAGCGGCCCACAGCACAAAATAAAATTTAAATTTTTGCACCGCCCGTGTCATTGGCATACATTGTATGTTAATTAAACACATTGTTTATTTAAAACCAGTGGAAAGATAATATTCACAGGTATATTTTATTTATCCTATGCATTTGTAAAACTTGTGTGTCTGTCTTGTATTTTAATGCCCCCGGTGGCCAAGGCAACAGAAGGAGCACAAAGTGGCTTGGAACGGACTAATGGGGTTTCCATTCTTTTTAATTTGAAAGGTGATTTGATTTTGATAAACGAGTGTTTTAAGTTACAAGAGTGGTCATTATAATTACAAGGGAACAGGGAATAACCTTATTTGAGTAAAAATATTATTGTCTCATTTTTTTAAATTATATGTATCCATAGTGCACGTTTTGGTATTGACATAAAAGTAAACAGAATGAAAATTGGTTAGTAAATAAGCAAGTTACAACTCATTACAATGTCCGTGCATTAGCTTTGACGGGAAATTTGCCCCTGCCAATATGAACGCCACGCAGGCACGGCGGTCACGTCGGGCGCCTACAGCACTTCATATCTGTGGGCTGGAACCACAAAAATAAACATATTGATACATTTTTATTTATTTTTTGCTCCGCTGAATTTGATAAGAAAGTGAAAATGTGGTTTAACAACACATTTACGAGTATTTCGTGAAATGTACTTATTTATTTATTTTTGTCCAAGTGCTGCGCATGCGCCTTGCTCGCCAGCCAAGGGCCCTGCGTTCCGCCATCTTTGTCGGCTGCCCCATTGTTCGCTCTGGAGCTTGTTCCCCCTCCGCCCCCAGTCTCGGCGGCATAATCGTCTTCGAACTGCGCCACGAAAACACAAGCGGACACGGTGTCACCGGCAGCTGCCCGCGACGGTCGTGGACTTGCCCTCCGCCCCGTGTTTGCGACTCGGTCTTGGCCAGCAAAGTTTGAAACAGGATGGACGATGACCAGCCAAAAACCCTGTGAGTGTGCTTCGGCTGTCTTGTTAGCTTAGCTCACTTGTGTCGCTCACGTAACATGTAGCTAATGTAACCAATCAACCGGAGGACTCAAAACACATACTGACGCATATTAAAATGACCCGATAAATGTATTAAACGTCGTTTAAATTATTTTTTTATCAGATGGATAGAAAATGCGCGTTTTTACTGCAGGAGTATGGGCAATGTGTGCTAACAAGCTAATTTTATACGCGACCAATTAAAATTGAGCATTTGGGGCCTTGATACTTCGTTTATGTCTAAATCTCTTTATTGCTTGCGCCTTCATGTATGCGCGGTTAGATTAATTTACATAATAGACGGCTAAGAGATATTCACGACAAAAGCCGGTTGTCTGAACTGTATTTCCTGGTTTCAATTGAGCTCGGTGCTGTTTTAAAAGCTAGCAACTTGTGTTATTTATGTTCAAGTCAAATTGAAACAATAGAGTACATTAAAGTTTCGCTATTCGCGTTGTTTGGGGACCCACAGTACTATAAATACTTCATTATCAATAAAAAGCCGTCTTATAACGCCACCCTTAAAAATAATAAAGTGGATATTTTGTCGTGGCCGGCAACTCGCCACCTAGCGCTATTTTTGCCGTGAATCGCGCAAGAATACAAGTACAAATTCTGTGCCTAGTAAATGTGTACAAGCTCGTGGCATAATGGTTCTGAAAGTGAGGCGTCACGACAAAGCAAAACAAATAGCCTCCTCACTCAGTTTATGCACTCCCCCTAGGACTTTATACTATCCAATTTAGACACTAGACAATTTAGCCTCACAGGTCGTCAGAACTTTAAGAACTCTTAACACATCTATACAACACATATGCAGCGTTTCCAGAATATTTTTCTATCTTTCTGCACGGCCCACTTGTGTGGCTTGCCATCATCGTCGTCATTGTTTCCGTCTAACGTTCCTGTTTCTTGTTTGCTTGTGCACAGGTACGTGGGGAACCTGTCGCGGGATGTGACGGAAGCACTTATCCTGGAGTTATTTGGCCAGATCGGACCATGCAAGAGTTGTAAAATGATCGTAGATGTGAGTTGTGTTGTTTTCTCTCAAGTAGCCTATTTTGTTTGCAAAATCCAGTACTGGAGATCAATGTCGACTACTTTCAGGGCGGTGAAACTGTTTGTTCATCCGGGCAGGGGGGGGCGTATTTCCTCAAATGATGACAAATTCACACTATGCTTCAATTTATCGCAAAGGTGTGTTGTCTACTTCAATAAACGCTGCAGTTGAGTAAATACAGCCCCCGACCACTATATTAGGAAATACGATACGTTACAAGTTCCCAACCATGCTGCGAGAGATCATTTGGTGTGCAATGGGAAATCGTCCAATTTCATATTATTGGGCTTTTTTTTTTTTTATTACTGCAAATGTTTCTTTGTTCATCTAGCTATATACTAATTGTAAATTCACCTGTTGTATGTGAACATGTTGCGTCATACCACATCTCAACATGTACACTTTTTTTTGTTGTTGTCTTTCTCGTCCATTCCAGACGGCAGGTCATGATCCGTACTGCTTTGTGGAATTCTATGAGCATAGACATGCCATGGCCACCATAGCAGCCATGAACGGCCGGAAAATTCTGGGTAAGGTAAGTGATCTTATCTCCTATGGCGGGGGCCTCTTTGACCAGGCTGGGTGGGCCAATTCGGATGTATAACTTCCCCGTAAAGATTTTTTATTTTTTTTTGAAACCTTATAAAACCCTCAAGTGTTTTATTGTGTTGGGCAAAGGCTAAAGGATGATGATGCTCTTCTGCGTCTTTTATTGGTGTGTGTGTGTTGTTTTATTTATTTGCTGTACTACCTTCTTTCCACTAGACGCCACACTTGTAGCAAGACAAACATTCAGTTGAAAATATTCTATTCCTCAACAGGTATTGAAGGAGCGTTTGAGGAGTATAACAAGTTCGTAAAATTCACTTGTTTGTAAGTCCCTTGTTATTTGGACCTTACTTCCTTCAGTTTTTGCTCCAAATTTTTTGGACTGACATTTTTCCTGATTTATGAGGGTGTGACATCTTGAAATCCCATTATTAAAATCTGACTGTGTGTTTACTTTATGAAAAGGTATGTACGATTATCTAAATCAGTAGTGGTGTGTAATGTTGCAGAACAGAAGCCACCGCATTAACAACAACCTCAAAATCAGCAAATAGAAGTAAAAGTGGTGTGTGACAAGTGTTCTAATCAGAACATGAGGACCCTCCACCTCCTTGGAAGCGTCTCACACATGCTCCCTTGCCATGTTGTGTCTCTACAGGAAGTCAAGGTCAACTGGGCCACCACGCCGACCAGCCAAAAGAAGGACACGAGCAGTATGTGCCAATAAACACCATGCATATGATAGCAACACTGTGTATAGGCATGGGTAAAAAAAATAAAATAACGAATCAATAAAACTTTTTTTTAAAGACAATCATTTTCACTCGGGGAGGCAGCACTTCATATGCTAGCTTACCTTTCAGTACAGTTCTGCTTACATTTCGGCTTTGTTATGATAGTGTTTTCGACAATGTAGTCAGGCTGGGGTTTGAAAGCAGCAGAGCTTCACCTAGTTTAGGATTGGGGGGTGTGTTATCTAAATTAGCCCCACTTATTGCATCAAAGTTCAGAATGGCTAGCTCACAGACATTTCATTTACCCGAGATATATATATATATATTTTTTGCAATGTACTTTCCTACTTGTTTGATGTGTATGTGCTTTGTAAATATGCAAATGCTGAAATTGTGCTTTAGGTCACTTCCACGTTTTTGTCGGCGATCTAAGTCCCGAGATCACCACTGATGACATCAAGGCGGCTTTCGGTCCCTTTGGGAAAATATCGTAAGTGTTGTGTATTTTTACCTCTTTTAGTGCTTTGCCATGTTTGTCTCTCTAGCGTAATGCTAACCTAATTAAATGCTTCTAGTAATAAACGTTTAAGAAACGGTAGTAGGCTTTCACTCTACTTAAACTGTTAACATTTGCATGTTTGTGATCACGTATGTAAATGATGACGTCTTCCGCATATGTGTGGATTTGTATGCAGAGATTGTCGAGTGGTGAAGGACATGGCCACCGGAAAGTCCAAAGGCTACGGTTTTGTGTCTTTCTTTAACAAATGGGTGAGCGCACCGTCTCGTCCCAGTGCTTCAACCCGTGGAGCTGCCAGCTTGACATAGTTGTTTTTGTATTTTAGGATGCGGAGAACGCCATCCAGCAGATGGGCGGCCAGTGGCTGGGGGGACGGCAGATCAGGACCAACTGGGCCACACGGAAGCCCACACCCAAAACCACCAATGAAAGTAAGTTTCGTAAGAAGTATCGAGTACAATTTCTGTAGAAATTGCGCAGGTGATGTTACAAGTGATACTTTAACATTGTTCAAATGAACTGTCATAAAAGTATAAAAAGAGAAAGTCAGTGCCATGTTGTGTCTGGCAGCGAGCACCACGAAGCAGCTGTCCTTCGACGAGGTGGTCAACCAGTCCAGTCCCAGTAACTGCACCGTTTACTGCGGAGGGGTCACGGCAGGTCTCACTGGTGAGGATCTATTAGGGGAAATGGACTTTTTATGTGTGTGGAGTGAGCAGTGATCTTTGCAAAGTCGTCGAGCTGAAAAAAAAAAAAAGTCTTAAGCGGGGGTGGGCAAAGTATGGCATTACGTTTTCTATTTCCCCCCCACAAAGCTGGTGAAGATGTATTAATTTATCTAATTAAATAATGGGTTAATTTATATTTTGTAATTAATATGTTAAAAAATTTGCTAAAAGAAAAAAATGACATTTATTTTATTAAATCCTCTAATCATAATTATAAATAATACTGTTGAATAAATATATATTTAAATGCAAAACATGCACATTTTAAATAAAAATGATAACTATCATTTATTAAGAACTATATTACTGACACATTTTAATACCTTATATAAAACTGCTGGCCCATCTGTCCATATGAAAACACAAAGTTTGCTCGCCAAAAAATGTGTCACAGAAACATTACATGAGACAACTGGGAACAGGTTGAAATTGTGGGCATTTTGAGGGGGGGAGCATAATCTCTTCTTTCGATGTCATTACTCACACACTCTTCTCTCTTTGCAGAGCAAATCATGAGACAGACCTTCTCGCCTTTTGGACAAATCATGGAAATTCGCGTTTTCCCGGATAAGGGCTACTCGTTTGTGAGGTCAGTCTTGAAGCTGTAAAGTGTTTCCTAAGGCTTGGGCGAATAAGCAATTTTATGGTGTTGCTTCTACTAGCATTGTGATTGTGATCAGACGAGCTACTTTCCAAATGTACAGTCAGGGTCGCCATGTTATTTTTCAGATTTTGCCCATGTATGTTGTCACGTCAGTTTGTGCTAGCTTCTTATTCAGGCGAGTGTACAAACTAATTGAGAGGATGAGCAAAGCATCATGTTCAAGTGGCTTGGTCGTGTTGAATAATTTTAGCCGCTGAACACAGGTTCAACTCGCACGAGGCGGCCGCCCACGCCATCGTCTCCGTCAACGGCACGTCGGTGGAGGGCTTCGTGGTCAAGTGCTACTGGGGCAAGGAGACCACCGACATGGTCAGCCCCATCCAGCAGGTCCAGTTGCCTCAGAGCACGGTGAGCTTCGCGGCTCAGCCCTACAACCAGTGGGGGCAGTGGTACGGCAACACGCAGCAGATCGGCCAGTATGTGCCCAACGGCTGGCAGGTGCCCGGCTACAGCGTCTACGGGCAGAGCTGGGATCAGCAGTGCTACAAGTGAGTGCTTGGGTGCCACCTTCACTCCCGCAGTTCAAACAATGTCAGTTAGTCTGACAGTATAATTGCCCAAGTTATTTTTGAAAGTTTTCTTGGGGGGGGAAAGAGCAAATACGACAAAAAAGAAGATTCATGTTGCTGCAGTTCAACTTTTGCAGATCACCATCAACTTTTGATGTCTGACAATCCAAACAAGACATAAAGAATAAACATGTTTTTTTTTTCTTGTGTTTTTTATATTGATATTATTAAGTTAAAAATGACTAGGGTAGTTATGCTGTCAGGCTCATGACATGCACTTTTTTTTGTATGCTGGCACCAGTTTTTGTCAATGTAATCAAATTGAAAAATTTCAAGTATAACATGTAAATGGGTGAAATTGATGTAATAAGCCAATTCATTTCATGAGAAATGTATATATTTTATGGCAGTTTTTTCTTTGATATTTGGATTTAGCCACTTAGAGTAGTAGAGTATTTTCTTGTATTATTTTTATTAACTTGAGTATTTCGCAAGTGCAAAATTCTTATTTAGTTGAAAAATAAACAGTTAACTCTTTGACTGCCAGACGTTTTCAGAAAAGGGATGCCGCCAGTGCCAGCCGATTTAAGCATTTTGACTGATTTTCAAGGTCCACAGAAAATGTTCTGTTTGGACTATGGAAACACACGTACTACCAAATGAAAGATTGGACTTTCATCTTTCATCAGAAAAAAAGAGTTTGTTTCTACCTTATTCCGTTCTTTAGTAATCAACAATAGAAAATGGTTAGTTTGACCCAATTTCGCCCGTGTTGGACCAAAATACGGAGAAATCAAGCTTTTAGTGAAACGATATTATTTCATGCATTCTAGTGAATTTGACACTTCTTTTTGTCCATGAATGATGCCACAAACACCTAAATAGTGCTTTACTTCTATAAAACACTACCACCAAGAATGAAAAAGTGTTTTTTGATAGCAAAATACGTTTATTTACATTCAACAGTGTAACAATTTGACAACAATTTGGCAAACTATTTACAAATGTGTGCAACTGTGGTGCTATTTACAAATATGTGGATGTTTCAACGACAGTTTTTCTTTTTGTAACACTCTCCTGCGTGCAAAGAGACGTAACAGCATTTGCACAACAGATTGCCTCTTCGCGTGTGCCACTTTCTTGCAGGCCGTTTTTTTCCGGGGAATAGCAAGTATATACTGCAGTGTGTCATCACGTCTAATATCAGGATCATGCTACGGTTACGTTACGGTGGTGTTACGTCTCGCTTCCCCGTGTCCTTCAGTTGCTATACCGGGTTGGTAGGAGATATTCTGATCCATTTTATCCACTCCATTCATGGTGGCATCGTAGTCCAGAAACAGTGTCTTCTCCGTGATCAGACTGTACCCGCTCCTCCGATGAATATGCATTGGACTCGGGGTACTCTTCATTGTCCGATCGAATGTCCGCTTGTGCAGCTCCGCGTTTTCCGGCCTTAGCAGCGCTAGCCGCGCTTTGCCGATGAGGCTTACTACTTGTTCATAACAGTCACGCCAAAGCTTCCAACTTTGGCGTAGAGCTCGTTGTCATCTTCATCATCATAATCAATCTGCATTGGTCGATGCCAACTCTCCATCGCCCGATCGAATGTCCGATTGTGTAGAAGTACCCGGCCGGCTATTGTGCGCGTTTTCCGGCCTTAGCAGCGCTAGCCGCGCTAGCCGCGCGTAGCCGGTGAGGCTTACTACGTGATAGTAACAGGCCAAAGCTTCCAACTTTGGCGTAGAGCTCGTTGTCATCATCATCGTTGACATCAATGCGCTTTTTAGTATTGATTGATGCTTTCCGTCTTTGAAAAAAATGCTCAAGCGTGAGCTGCTTGTAACCGGTTGCTTGGTCTAGCCATTGTGGCTTGGATCAGCCATTGTCTCCTCAACACTCTAGCTCCGCCTCACGTCTTCTACTGACGCCCACGGTGGGCGGCCCATCCAACCTTGTGCAAAGAGAGTCATCGCTGCCCTCTAGGGGCCAAAACGAGTCTTTGACTAATCAGATCAGCCTGATTCTTTCAGCACAGCTGCCCAAGGCTTTCCTGCACCCGTTTTTGAAAAAAAAAAAAAAAAACATAGGGGACGTCTTTTAACGTCCTCGGCGCCCTTCCCTAGGTTTATGCTAAACGTTTTATAACGTTTATGGCAGTCAAAGAGTTAATATATAAAATATTTAAAAATATATATATATGTATTATATATTGATAAATAGTAAAAATATAACAACTTACAATCAAGATTTAATATGGAAAAATATTACAACATAAACTAATCTAAAATGTGTATGAAATGTAATAGACAAATGTATTTATCATAAATATAAATGTCGAGTAATACAAGATTTATATAAATATATATATATGTATTATATATTGATAAATAGTAAAAATATAACAACTTACAATCAAGATTTAATATGGAAAAATATTACAACATAAACTAATCTAAAATGTGTATGAAATGTAATAGACAAATGTATTTATCATAAATATAAATGTCGAGTAATACAAGATTTTAAAAATGAATTAAATTGCCTATAAAATAAATTGTAATATATAATTATAAAATGTTATCAAATATTACAAATCGCCTCAGTAATTTAGACAACATTTATAAATTTGGCATAAGTAAATGAAACTATGTCATATTTCACAATTGGATCAATGAATGTATATTTCGTCTAAAATCTGTCATTGAGAAGGTCTTAAAAGGTGCTTCCTTATTTTTATGCATTATGGTGTGTAAGAAACATGAATTCCTCTATTTTTTGCTTGTGTCCAGTCCTCTTCCTTCCGGCGCCGGGTGGACCGGCGTGAGCGCCGTCAGCAACGGCGGCATGGTGGAACCCGGCCAGGGCGTCAACGGCACCATGCTCGCCAACCAGGCCGGCACGGCTGGCTTCCACACCCACTGATCTCGCCTGCTGGATGTCATTCCTTACTCGCTGGTTAGGGACACCGGCTCAGCTTTATTTTCTGTTTTTTCCCCTCAACCCCCCCCATTGTTTTTTCTTTCTTTTTTCTTTAATTGACCTGGTTTGGTCGAGAGAGAAAAAAGCGCACCTTGCATCCTTTACGCCATCATCGGCTAACATGTACACAGCTACCATTTAGATTAGTGAAAGGCGACGCTGGTTAAGTTCTTTTCCCGTTACCAGGTTTTGTTTGCAGAGCCAAAGAGATCTTCACCCACCCCCCTCCCCATCCATGTTGTCGCTCCCCCCCTCCCCTTAGTCCTGGCCAGTTCTCAGGGTGCGCAAGTCATTCTGTGAAATGTAGGAAATCACTGAGGAAGAAGCAAAGAGTGACTGAGTAGCCTGAGCGATTTTGTGTGCATGAACTGACACTGACACACAAGTCGAGTTCTTATCGCCCCCTCCCATCCGCTCCTACACCCCTCTCGATCTGGAAGAAGGACTACACCGTTTTTAATTGTCGTTTTTTTCTTCTTTCTTGGCTTGTTGTAAAGAGCTTTTTGCCTTTTGTCTTTGATTTTGGGGGGACTTGACTGCAGTGACACCACAGTTTTGTTCAGAAAGCAACGAGCGGCTGTCGACTTCATTTTTTTATCTTTTAAATTGGATTTACAACAATGTCTCGCAGGGAATACAACTGCCACGCTCGTCTTTACTTACCAGGCAGGCAAATATTGCACAACTACTTTAAAAGGAAAAAAAAAAGAGCACTCAATTTGAAGTGTATTTTGTTTTGTTTTGCATTCCACCTTCTTTTGTAATATCATTTTGGAAGTCTTACTGTAAATAACTGAGCGCGCTCTGTTCAATTGTATCTGTATAAAGACATGATGTTCATTCAGGACGCTTGTATGTGTGAATATGTGAACGTTTTGCAAGTGAGAGAGCATATGTGAGTGAGTCTTAATATGGGAGCCATGAATGAGAGTGTGGTGAGTACATAAGTGTGAATGCAATAGTGAGTTTTTGTGAATGTCTTAAAATGAGGGTGACTGGAACATGAGTGAGTTTGTGCAAGAGAGTACATTTGGTGTTTGAGTCTTGAGTACATTTGGTGTTTGGGTGAGCTGACCAAATGTAAAATGCACAAGTGAGTGTGAATACTGTGTCAATGTGTGAGCGGAGGATGGGAGTGATTATGTGACTACTAAACATGAGTGACAGTTTATGAGAGTGAATATGATCAGAGTGCAGTCCTATGTCAAAGCGGGTGATACACTTTGTGTGTGATTTATTTTCCTTTTTTGTCACTATCATGATGAAAATGTACCACATGTATTTTAGGGCCCTGACACGACACCCCTAAATTAACACAAATGTTCTACTAAAAGCCCCACCGCCCCTCCAAATTTGTTGTAAGCACAAGACTCAGCGGGGAGGTTGGAAAATTTGCAAGCTGCAAAGTTTTAAGTAAAACTTCATAGCCGTAAGACCAAACATAAGGTATTTACTACAAATCCCATGATGCATCCTTCTATGATACACCGCCCATTTTCCCCCACGTGACTTCACCGACCAATCCGGAGTATCGTTACAGGCGCAATGCGGGTGTTGGATGTAAGGAGCAATGGCGACGGTCGAGAATTTCAGGAGGCAGAAATGGAGTCTGTCAATGAAATTTCGCAGGTACTTTACGCGAGGTTTGGTCATTTAGTCACGTGAAATGTCTGGCACGTTGTATTTACTTAGTGTAAATATAACGGCCCAAGAAGGCGTGAAGATGTATTTGTTTTCTTCAACGTAGTTAGTAACTAGGACGTGGCTTGAGACTAGTGCTTTGAACGTTTGCCAAAAATTGCCACACAGTTCTTTGGTTCGGGGTTCGAATCTCATTTGCAGGGATGTGATTTTTCCGCTAATTCGCGGAATTCCGCTTTTTTTTATCTCCAAAAATAAAATGTTACAATTTTTTAAGTGGTAAAAAAATCCGATTTCGTCTCTCGACAGCATTCCATTTTAGTGTTTCCGTAACTGAAATGAAACTGATCTTGCGATTGGCTGAAGTCTCCGTGTTGACCAATAAACGCGCTTGTTATAAAGGCATAGGCGTATGCCATTGTTTGTTGACCAATAAACGCGCTTGTTATAAAGGCATAGGAGTATGCCATTGTTCATTTCTCAGACGTTTTTGCCGGGTGTTTAAAGAAAGATGTCCGTGATCGAACGCAATGATGCTCCGCGAGTTAAGGAAATTGACAAGATCGTAAAAAACAAGTTTCGATGGGACTGGTTACAGAAGGATATATCTACAAATGTTGGAAAGAAGACTGTGACGAATTTGTTCAGTGACTTTATTCGGAAGATCGATCGTGCCGGGAAAGCGCTTTGCATTTGGTGCCATGATACCATTGACTATGGTGGGAGAGGTTTCAAAGCTCTTGAAAGTCACGCAAAGAGCAAAAAACACGTGAAAGAACTCCAGTCAAGAACAACAAATTATTCCATCGCTGGAAGTTTCGGTGCCCAAACGAAAACTCCAAAACTTTACGGCCTCCATCCCTTATTGACATCACAATTGGAAGCGGTAATAGAGAGACGTGATCCACCCCAACAACCTGCACCAGTTGCTGACAGAGTCGTGAATTTTGAGGTCGGTGGTAAACTTTTCAAATTAATCGAAATCAAATTTTCGAAAATATTATAACGTAATAAAAATGGCCATAAATATTTAACATGGTTAATCATTGACACAAACTCAAATGAATGCTGCATGTTTGCACTTTTCAGGTTTCAATATGTTGACTATCTTGATGTATGCAGTTACAGAGATGATCTTAGTCAATCCGAATGCATGATTGTGTTTTTACCAGAGCTTGCTGCATGAGGTATTTTATGTTTTTGTTATGCATTATGTATTAAATTAAGAATGATTGATTAAATGATTTATTGCATGGTAAATATATATGATGATATTCTCAGTGATAGTTTTTAAAAGCAAAGGCAGTCCAATGTTTTTGAATGTGACTGATTTTGAGTTGACTAAAACTGCAATTTTATATGGGATAGTTCAATATACATTGAACATTTATGCTGTTGTTTTGTCTATTTCTTTGTCATCTGAGTGCATTGAAAGTACTTAAAAACACGGAAAACCCATGAGCTCTGGACCGAGCTGAGTGCCCGCGGCCCCCAGACCCCCGGCTAAATTTTCAGATAATTTCACTTTGGTCAAATCACATCCCTGCAATTAGGAATTTCCGTAACGTCTATTTTATGTAAATACCAAATGCCCAAATGTGAGTTTAATGACAACACTTTTTTTTGGTAATGTACTAATTTAAATATATTTACCGATTTGTGATGTCACATACATTGAGGCGATTTTTTTGTTGTTGAATAAACTGTTGAATACAGTCCTTCATGTAACTAGTTTGAGTGCATTCTGTTTTTGGTGTTGGTGGTTTATGATCATCTCTGTTTTAAGTGCTTAACGCCATCTTGTGGCATTGATACGCAATTATTCAACACTTTAAGGTGGGAGGGTTTTCCATTATTCGTGGATTTTTGCTATTCACCTACAGATGTATTCTACTTCAAATGAAGCGGAATCCAAGGAAGAGTTTAGCAGTGTACAGGGAACCCCCTGCTAAAGATAGAGGCTTGTGAAAATACGCAATTAGCTTACTAGAAGTCAAGTCAGAACCAGTCACATTTATTTATATAGCCCCTAATCACAAAAGAGTCTCAGAGAGCTTCTAAGGCCCACAGTTGACAAAAATCTGTGAAAAGAAGGGTTCTACTATGTTGTTACTACTGTCTATAGATGCCACAAGTTGGTAGCAAGGAACTAATTTTGTCAAGTCAAGCCCCGCAGTTCAGCGCTTACTCAGAGGGAGCTCCTCCAAGATGCCACCTGGTGGTGCCAAAGCACTGCTGTTAAAATGAATCTCCGACTGCCAAACTGCGATTATAGGATGTTTCACTATTAGTGATTAGGGAGTAGGGCATGAGTGAATGATTTCAAACACAGCCTTATTGTGTTGTTTCTGCACCCCCACATCCTTCAGCATCCAATCATCACCCGCTTGACCAATCAGAAAATGGAAGGCGTGTTCTCTTCCATCACCCCACCACCATCCGCCACCCCGCTTGCCACCAAACAGAGGGACGTCCGCACCAAGGCGGCGCCGTCCACCGTGACCCCGGCCTTCCTCTCCAACCTGGGCAGGGCCACCCTGCGCGGCATCCGCAAGTGTCCCCGCTGTGGCGTCTACAACGGCACCCGAGGACTCAGCTGCAAGAACAAGCTGTGCGGGATATCGCTCCGGAACGCCACCTCGGGGGCCCGGAAAGGGGGCGTGGAGGTGGTCCGAGTGATCATTGACAGCGAGGAACGAGATGGCAAGGAGCGGGATAACGATGGAGGGGGTGGCGTTCAGGTTGGTGGGAAATATTTATAACCTGCTTTCTTACATAACGGTGCTCCCTATGCGCTTATAAGATAAATTGCTTGATGCTCCCTCAGATGTCTTAGATATTATTTTTGCCATTTTACATGTAACACAGGTGTTTTCCGTGTGCCACCGAGGACGAGGATCCGCCCAGCTGGGCTTCGTGGAGCTGTCCCCCACCGACGCCGCCATCTCCACGGGCGAGCGGGACCACCTTCTGTCTCAGATCAACATGGGCCGCTGCTTCATGCCGGCCTGCGGGCAGGGTTCGATGCCCGACAGGTCCGAGTCCGGCTCACCTGACGCCCTCTGCGTCCACATCAAGACCGCCGTCGAGTGCCGCCGCTGTGCCGCCCCTCTCAGCGTCAAGAGCTCCGCCCTCGAGGCACTGACGGCCTCCATTCGGGCCAAAGAGGAGCTGTGGAGCCTGGCCACCGAGTCCCCGGGGCCGCTGGTGCAGCGGGTGTCCGGGGACACGCTGGTGGTTAAGTGCCGCCCGGATTCTGCGCACCCCTTGGGACTTCTGCATCTGACCGTCGTTGGCGGCAGGGGACCGTCTGAGGTGGCGAAAGGCGGCAGGAGGACACGGGAGGCAGGCGCGACGCGGCAACAGGCGGCGTTTCGCTGCGCATGCCGCCCACGGAGAACCGACGCGACGTGTGCCACCGACGACTCGGACCCTTCACACCGCTGCCTGCACTTCTATGCCTGCGTCTGTGCCTTCTCCAGTGATGAAAAACTGTCGTCAGAATTTGCCACCTTTATCAACTCCGCCACAACTGGTACGAGTTCAGGTCATTGGGTTGCAAAAGGATGCAAAGTTTCTGGTAAATTTCCACATGAAGTTAAAAGGGAATTCAACCCCCCCCCCCCCCCTCCTCCAAAAAAATCTTGACAATAATATGTTCTATCTTAGTTGATTTTGAGTTAAGCAGCAAAATCCAGCAGTTTTTATCAATATCAGTAGGCGGCCATTTTGCCACTTGTTGTCGAGTGAAAATGACATCACAGTTGCGCAGGCCTCAGGTAACAACCAATCACAGCTCAACTTCAGAAAACATGTGAGCTGTGATTGGTTGTTGCTTGTGCCCTGAGCAACTGTGATGTCATCTTAAGTTGACAGCAAGTTGCAAAATGGCCGCCCCCTGAGATGGATAAAAACGACTGGATTTTGCTTCATCACTCATATTAAACAAATGTAATATTAATCAGAATGTCATGTTTAGACTAATGAGGTCACATACAACATATTATTGTCAAGAAATGTTTAAGTTTGACTTCCCCTTTAAGCTAGGGAATTTTGGAAATATTCTAAATCTGAAATTTTCCGTTGTAATTGCAGGCCCCGCCTTTTAAAGCCGCGCACACTCAAAGTCACAGATATTACACTAGAATGGGATGATGGCAACCCCAAGTGGACAAAAAATACCTGCTTCTCACATAATGTAAAAATAATGCACCATCATCATTTTCTGATTATTCCGATTAATCGATGGGACGTTTGTGTCTTTCAGGCGTTCTTTCTACCCCAACCGGCAGAGTCCTCGTTCCCTGCGAGAGGCCTCCTCCCCATCCCACGGAAGCGATCAAATATCTTCACAAAGCCAAGAAACCGCGCCTGGATGAAACTCTTTCTAGTACGAGTCAAAACAATTTATGGTTTCGAACTTGTTTTTCCGTGGCTTGTTTCTGCTACTTTAACTGCCGTGTCTCAGGTGGCGGTCAGGTGGCAGACGAGGCCTCCGTGTCCATGAGTTTCTACCAATGGTTGGCCGGCGTCACAGAAAGGATCCAGCAGACGATGCACTACCAGTTTGACGGTAGGAAATGGGAAAGCACTGTTGTGGAGATGTAGGTTTTCACCACTTCAGTTTTCATGATTTTCTTTTTATATATATATATATTTGGGGCACAGACAAAATGGTGCCCAGTGACGCATGTCACCTCTAGTATGAATCCCCCGCTATGGAAAAACTTGAGTGCCTTTGTTCACATCAGCGGTTACCCAGCGCAATTGCGACATGTAGTTAGCTAGCTAGCTATGCCTACACACTGAAAATGCATATTTCCTTCGGTAGTTTACCACTAGAGTGCCTTGTTGTTGTCAGCCCTGAGTGTGGACATGACACGTAGAGAAAGGCCAAAGAGCAAGGAGGAGGTACCCCCCCCCCCCCCCAAGTGTATGGACTGGGGCATCATGCTAGTGTGGACACTTGAGAGTGCCTCATTGTTGGCCCTGAGTGTGCGCATGTTGTAGTGAGAAAGGCGGAAGAGCAAGGAGGGGAAAAGGTGGTGGTGGTGGTGGGGGGAGTATGACTTAACAGCCAACATGTGGACCAGGGCTTTGCGCTGGTGTGTGACCACTTGAGAGTGCCTCGTTGTTGGCGCTGAGTGCGTGCATGTCACAGTGAAAGAGAAAATATGTATTTTTCCACATTCCAGGAATTTTAAATCATCTGGCGTGAGCCACAGGGATTTCAAAAATGTCTCATTGGATTTTGTTCCTTCCTCACAGGGAAACCCGAACCTCTGGTGTACTACATTCCGCAGCATTTCTTCAACGCCCTGCAGCAACGGCTGTCGCTGGGCTCCAAGAAGCGGCTGCCCAATTTCACCACAGGTGGGACCACACGCTCTGCGTTTTTAAGCAGGTGGCTAATCGCGAACCGAGGTTAGCCCAAACTCGATGTGTCTGGATGTCCACTTCAGTGCTGGTGAGGAATGACGGCGTCCCTCAGGGCTCCTTCTCCAAGTACACCTGGCACATCACCAACCTCGCGCAGGTCAAACGAATCTTTGACACCCCTGAGGTAAAGCCCCAAATGCCCCCCCGTGTGGACTACCATCCTCACATCTCATGTCAGCACTCCCGCCGTCTGTACGCCAGTTGCAGTTGGAGCTTACTCAGAGTTTTGTCCGGAACATGGATGGTTCATACTCCCGCTTTCACTGTCCTCAACCACCGCTCGAACCCGAGCCGCCAGACGGGATCAGGGCACTACCCATTCGGCCCATGGAGCTCCGGACCTTCCTCAAAGTTGGTGAGTCGCTCATATTTTAACTCATTCACTGCCATTGGCGGCTATAGACGTCAAAAATTAATTTGAACTATTTCTATTAGTTTAAAAAAAAACACTTCTGTTAACAAGATAATGAAAACCTAGAATTTTTTTTATTGTACATTTAGAACAGCTATAAAATTTGTGATTAATCGTGAGTTAACTATTTAAGTCATGCGATTAATTGCAATTTTAAAAAAGTAATCGCCTGATGCCCCTAATTTTTAACAACCCCCCCCCCAAGAAAATATTTAAAAAATGTCTAGGTTTTCATACTCTTGTTAACAAAAGTGGAAAAATATGTTAAACTAATAACAATAGTTAAAATGAATTTTTGACATTTATAGGCGTCAATGGCAGTGAATGAGTTAATTAGCATCCTTATATTTTCATCTGATATAATGACTAGGGCCCGGCTCGGATGACCCAGAGGATCCCGGCCCCTTTGTTATTGAGTGGACCCCCGAAGTGCTCCCACGCTGCCACATGGGCGAGCTGAGGATCCTCTACCAGTTCGGACACCAGCAGAGCGGACAGCAACCGGAATGCCGGGAGAAAGACGGTTACGGCATGACAGGACGTGTCAAAAGTGAGCCTCAATCGTCAAATTAAATAATAATAAAAAAAACAACAATTATAATTAGTTATAATCAAATACTATAATTATAATATAAACACTTAAGGCTGCAACTAACAAATGTTTAAAGGGACTCATTGAGCCATTTTCAGCAGTAAAAGGTTCATATTTTGTCCAGAATTAATTTGGTAACATTATTGGTGATGCCGTCTTCCGTCGACAGCAAGTGGAAAAACTGTTTTTTAAAGATATTAATTGTACATGAAAAATAATGAAGTCATCAAATTAATTATAGACGAAATATTTTTACTGCTTGAAATGGCTCAATCAGTCAAGTATCCCTTTAATAAAATAATATGTCAATTATTTTGTTGGTTAATTGAGGTATTGGATTAAAAACATGTTTCAATTTCTATCCATTTCTCAAAAGGAGGACATAAATTGAACATCAATTATGATTCAGTTACTTTTTTGGTCTGTAACTTGGAAGTATATTTAAAAATGTGTGTGTTATTATACATTTAAATGTGTTTGAAGTGCATGGGAGGGCTAAATGATTTTAAAAAGTGTTTAAAATTGTCTCTCGACATTGCGAGTGTGTCTGGAAGGCAACTAACTATACAGAAGAGAATAAATTCAGTCTTCCCAAGCAAGATCCTCACAACTTGCGCAATTTATGATAGTCTCAAACCTTGCCAGCAGGTGGCGCCACTACCGTGCTCGTTCAATAGCTTGACTGGCTGCATGGTGCATGCACTTTGTGTTGACTGATGCTAGATAAATGAGATGTTATGAAACGTGAATTAGCCTGCTCAGTGATATGAATTAGACATGTTAGCTTGTAGCACATTTAGCTTAAACGATAACTTTTCTCATACAGGGGTGTCAAGTTTTCCTTTGGAGTTATGTGTGCTCTCCACTGTTGTCTTTTATTGTCTTTTTAATTAGCATTAACGTTATTAGCATGTTTCTCATTTTTGTTGTTTGTCAAAAAGGGGTATCTTTTATATCGACATATTTACTAGCTACATAGTGTTACTGGTACTTTTCCATCATGGTCATTTTATTTTTAGCATTAGCATCATTAGAATGCATTTGAGTTTTGTTTTTAGATATTTGTGTCTTTTCTCAGCTAAAAAATCTTCTACAAATCTATATCGTCCTGTGGTTTTTCTTTTTTAAGACAAAAAAAGGTTGTGTTACCTTGACGAGTTTCTGCGCCGCTTTCCGCCTTCCGCCTTTCAGACAGCTTCTGAGGAAGGCGGCAGTCGTCGCCGAAACTAGTCAAAGTAAAGCACAACCTTTTTTTTGTCTTAAAAAAGAAAAACCACAGAATGTCTTTTCTCGTATGAATGGCGTTAGACTTCGTGGGTCTCATCATAGTTACGGGTAATCCTTCATTGTGGCCGTCTTGTTAGCATTACCATCTCTTTCATGTTTGTTGAAAAAAATGTCAACAATGGCTTGTCTCATACGGCAATGAAAATCATTTTATTATTAGCATTACCCACATTAGCATGCACGATAACACATTCCGGGCTTAGCATATCTACAACGAGGAGTCAAATGTTTTGCAAGCCGCATTAGCATTAGCATTAGCATTAGCATCTTGTATGACATTTATCAGTGCCCTCAATCATTCTCATACTATTATTAGCATTAGCATCATTAGCATGTTGTTAGCAAATTTGGGCGGCAGTTTGACAACTGTGTCCTTTCTCGTAAAAAAAAAAAATTCTCGTAACGTCGCCAATAGGAAGCATGGCAACTTTTTGGCTTCTGCCTGGAATGTGTTGGCATACAACAATTGTAATTATCACACCATTGTCTCCTTTGACGTTTTAATTGAGCCGTCTTGATGAAATAAGTATATTGGCACCAGGGTTTTTTTCCTGGCTCAAAATGAGGCAGAGGTGGTATCATCCTGACTATGATGTGTGACTATCGATACTAGTTATCGGTGCCAATTTCTTCTTCAGTTGTTGCTTCAGTGCACTACTGTTGATATAGCGCCTCCCTAATGGCGCAACACTGCAACTGCAATTAAAATACGTTGCTGTTGAGCTCAATCAACACAGCTGGAGCGCTGTGTTGAGCGATATTAGTGGCTCACGCTGGTGGATGAAAATAAAATCTAGCGGATGTATATCCAGTGTAGGTAGTGTTTTGTACAGAAATTGTGAGATTCTTCATATTTTGGCATTTTATCGAATGTAATGATTTTAATTAGATGAATGAGAAAAAAAAAAAGTTTAGTGCAATAGTGGTCTAAGTTGTGAAATCTATCTCTACTTGGCTAACCACTTATTGTTGTACACATGTAAGATAATTAAAAATGTTAACAACGTGTTGTCTGAACAGTCAATAAAGGTTTTATACGATAGCCACCATTTGGTCCATTATGAAGACGGTCTCGCTTCTTCCCTCCCAGCGTCCATCTTATCCCCTTTCTCGCTCCTCCATCATGTTGTGCCCCCTCGCCTGCTGATTGGTTAGCATGAGCATCAATCATTTTCATCCGCCGCCACGTATTGCTTCATCCATCACAAATGGCGGACAATCGATGGCGGCCTCCAGATCCGCTCATCCCGCTTCCTCTTCCACACAAAATTAATAAATGATAATACATGAAAAGAAAACTGCACCTAAATAATGAATCATGTCAAATGTGTAGTACATAAAGATTAAATAAAAGTTGCAAAAAGCTGTAGACCTGTAATTAGATTTTTTTATTTGAGGTAGTTTTAGTTGTTTAACTTTGCAAACTATCACTACTATATTCTTCATTTATTATTATTTTTCAAACTTATATTTAAAGTTAAAGTACCACTGATTGTCACAAAAAATTCGTTCTCCGCATGTGACCCATCCCCTGAGGGAGCGGTGAGCAGCAGCAGGGGGAATCATTTTGGTGATCTAACATTGATATTAGATGTGTTTTTTTAACAGCCGACCCCCGCATGTTTGCAGATTCCCCCCCCCCTAATTTTTCAAAAGTATTTTAGAATATTTTGTAATATTTTGCATTTTCCTCATTTAATAATTGTAAATTTTTACTTTATTTTGACGTATTTCTATTGTATTATATTTTACTTGTATTATGTCTTAATCTATATATTTTTTAAATGCATTTTTTTGTCATCTATTTCCTTGTATCTTCTTTTTACATTCCATCTTTTATGTATTGATTTAAAACTTTTTGTATAGTAATTTAACTCATTCACTGCCATTGACGTCCAAAATCCATTTGAACTTGGCTGGCAGCGGATGAGTTCATGTTAATTTTTGCAATTCAATTATATGTATTTTTAATGTATTTTAAAAAATGTATCTGTACATATATTTCATTTATTATAAATTTTTAAAATATATTATATTTTCTGATTACACCAATATTTTTTTTAACACTAGGAGCACAAGACAAGTTTACAAGTAGGTATTTTCATTGCTTTATATAAAACATAAAGTACACGGTGCGTTGTGTAACTCTGTCGCGAACAGACTGTTGGCTGTAACTGGAAAATTCCGCTTTTTCTGGCTAATAATTCTTTGATCTCGCATACACCCCCCCCCACCCCCCAATTGTTCATAAACAGCCGGCAACGTTTATGACAGGTGTCTTGACGTATTTTGCGTTTGCGTAACGTCTGCTTTACGAGAAACCCCCCTCCGCCGTCCCTCCGACCGGGTGGCGTTTACGAGGACAGCTGGCGGCCATGTTTAATCGCCTACTGTCTGTTTGACATCAAAGTCTGTCATTAAACTCCCTCCTCTTCTCCTTTTTTTTTTTTTTTAAATAGTAAAATCACAATAGTTGGCAGTAAAAAAGTGTTTTTGCAGGTTGTGTGTGTTTGCGCTAACGCTGCCGTCCTGCTTTATGGCACGCTGTAAAAGTGCTGACACGGGCTGTATCTTTTTTTTATTTGGGCGCTCTGTTAAAGAAGGGAGATTACGCTTGTGTGTAACGTTTGCGTTATTGCCGTTTTTTTTCCCGCCCTTCCCATGTTAGTTAAAAAAAAAATGCAATGGTGCATACTTGAATTCTGCCTAGTAACAATACAATAATCTTACTTGATGCCCCGTCCCCCTCAAAAAGGTTTGTAGTTGGCTGTAGATGCCACAAGATGACGCCAAATCACTACTTTTGTATTAGACAGGGCTTTTGTGTGTTCAATAGAAGCACATTCCCTTTGTGCAACTTATTTCCTTGGCACCAAGATGGTACAAGATGGAAACAAAGCAATACTTTTATTCAATAGAAGCTCCTGCCCTCGCTATGTTCCTTGGCGCCAAAACACTACTTTTGTATTACACATTTACTACTACTACTACTTTTATATTACACATTTTTTGGCACCAAGATGGCGCCAAAGCAGTACATGTATATTAGACAACGTTTTGGTTTGTCTAATGGAAGCTCCGCCTCTCATATCAACATGGTTCCTTGACGCCTAAACACTACTTTTATATTAGACAATTGCTTTGTTATATCAAATAGGAGCGCTTCCCCTCACTTGAATGTAGCTCCTTGGGTAAAAGATGCCACAAAATGGCACCAAAGCACTACTTTTATATTGGACAGGACTTTGGCGACATCTTGCGGCATGTGGCGCGTTTCAGGAAGAGCAAATGATGCGATAGGTTCTAATTTAAAAAAAATAATAATAATGCAAGGAAGGGAATTAGTGAGTAGCAAATCGCTTCCCTTGTCAGCAGCTTTTCACCAGATCCTCTTAAAAAAAAAAGAAAAAAAGAAGAATTCAAACCTACAATTTGGAAAGGCGTCAAGGAAATCCAGGTGTGGGCCAAAAGAGGGCTGGAGATGTCAGGATTTAAGCAGGTGGGCGTACAGGGGAGGGGAGGGGGGGCGGCAGATAGCGAACAGGAGGGAGAAGAAGGAGAGAAAGACTGAAAGGTCATTTGAGACTTGGGGAGGAAGAGCTGACAGCGGGCCATTCATCGTCCGTGCTACGGGAGACAAACTGCTGGCGCAGGAAGACAGCGGCCATAAATCAATCACAAACTCACACACATGTAGACACACACACACACACACACACACACACACACACACTCGGCCGTCTTTTACAAGCCTCCTTAACAACTTCTGGACATCCGGATGTCTCAAATATTCTCTTCAGCAATTTTAGGGACGCCATCTTGTTACCATGGCAGTATAGAGTTTTGGAATATCTTTTATATGTATATTTAAAAAACTATTATGGGGGAGGGCCACCATTTTGTACACCTTCCTTATACAATAATAGTAACAAGAAATGAAGTGGTTTTAATGTGTAAGATACGTTTTTATATTGTTAAAAAAAAATGTTTACCGTTTTTTTTTCATTTCATTTATTTGTTTAAAAATAGTTTTGAATTTTAATGCAGAATTGGAAGAAAACCTTAACAATGTGTTACGTTACAAAATTATTTTTAAATGTGTAATAGCGGTGTAAGTCCAAACATTGGTCAAATCTATTGATATTTCGTGAAAGATGATAAATAACAGTAGCTTCTAATAACATGCAGATGCACTCAGACTAAAGGACAATTTAATCAATCTTTTGTAAATCTCAAAGTCTCACTTTTTGGGATGAGAGATGAAGCCAAGTTTCAAGGATGTGGCCATTTTGGAAAGTGGAGTTGGCCCAGTCTTGCAGTGCTCAATCAGGAAAAGCCCCAAAGGTAATAATGGTTGGAGTTAGCCCGCTCGAGTTGTCAGGGGTGCAAATAGATGCTGACAAAGACATTGAGTTTGTTTGCTTTATGGAATAACGCGCCGGGAAAAAGAACCGACTGTAACCAGTCCGGACTTTTGAGAACATCCCGTTCCAAGCTGTGGTGGTGGTAAGGCACAGTTCCTAAAATAAGATTGCGGCGATGGGCGGAGGGATCAAATATTCCTGTTTGGATTTTCCGCTGGAAAAGTGGCGCTTCCAGGCAGCCAAGGTCGCCACCGCTGATGTTCTTTTTCTCTCTGGCGCTACGGCTTCTGTCAAAGCTTTCAAAGCTTCCACCTTCCTCCCAGCGGTGGCTGAGTGACGAGTGTTAGTTCCTCTTGGCTTCACGCTGACCTCCAACGTGGCGGAGGTGGCGTGTTTCACCTCAGAGGACTCTTCGGGTCACTTCATTTGTCATCATTTGTAATCCCGTCGAAATCCCCTGAATTGTGTCATATTTGGAGTGGATCGTATCGTAATTGGATTAAATTGTATCATGGTTGGATTTAATTATATTGTAATTTATGCCATTCGTGGTTGGAGCGAGTCGTAAATGGACTGAATTGTATCGTAATTGGCGGGGATTAACACAAATTGTATCCTAAATGGACATAATCGTAATTGGAGTGAATTCTGTCCTAACTGAACCGAATCGAATCATGGTTGGAGGGAATTATAATTAAAGTGAATCATATTAGAATTGGACTAAATCCTAATTGGAGTGAATCGGAATCATATTCTAATTGAAGTCAATTGTATCGTAATTGGAGCAAATCGTATCATAATTGGATTGAATAGTTTTGTATTGTAATTGAATTGAATCGTAACGTAATTGGAGTGAATTATGGTTACTGAGAGAATCGTATCATATTTGGACTAAATGATATCGTAATTGGAGTAAATTGTATCGTAATTGGACAAAGTTATATCGTGACTGGTCTGAATCATATATCGTAGTTGGACTGATATTGTGACTCATTTTGTAATTGGACTAAATCATATTGTAATCAGAGTGAATTAAATTGTACCTGGATTAAATCGCATCGGAACTGGAGTGAATCGGTATCGTCTCTTAATTGAAGTAAAATCCACGTAGCTGTACGGTACGCTAGACAGTAAAGTGAGTGCGTGTAAAAAAATAAATAAATTCCACTTCCTTTGTTCAAGCAAAGCGGCCATGACACCGACAAAGCCGTCATCGCCGTTTCCACGACAACAACTTGGAATCTCGTTGCCGCCATAGCTGTTTTCTCGGTCCACTTCCTCCCACGCACGCCCTACAGGAAGTAAGGTCATGACCACTTCCTGTCCGTGGATGGGAACTTTCATAACCGACTCTTTCATGTGTGATTCGTGGCGCTTCCTTCCTAAGGACGTATGTAGACAAGGACTCAAGACTACTAGGACACAAGAATTCTATGACAGAGGTCGAAAAAACATACACAAGTGCAAAGATGCTAAGATATGCGAGGACACAAGTCCACTAGGAACATGTAGACAAATGGGCGGGGTTGGACTGTACTCGCATTTTCACGTCACGCTCTAAAGTGACGTCAAATGGGTGCCCGGCGGCGCTGACGGACAATCTGCAATGTTTTTGTGTCCCGCCGCGAACTCCCTCTCCCGTCCGGCCTCCTCTCTCGTCTGTTTTTCATCTGCGGCGTTGATTTACGGCGCCGATCTCTTCGCTTCCTGTCGCGATAGATTTATGGGCCCTTGAGTGCTGCGTGACCGATTGGCTCCGAGGCGTCAGAGCCACATGTGCTTGGCGAGTGAAAGATGGCCGCCGCCGCCGTGGTTTTTCCTGTCACTTTTTTATCTTTGATGTTTTGTGCCGTAATTCTTTGTGGCAGAGAAAATTCTGTGTCCACTTATGAGGTGCTGTGTAGGCCAAAAATATGTTTGTGAGGTTTTTTTGGTGTATGTGAGAACTTGTTTTTTTTTTTTGGTATGTGTCAGGTTTTGTGTAGTCTTTGGGGGAATTTGAGATTTTTTTTACGAGTAATTTGTGTTAGAAGTATTTTGGTGTTTTTGAGTTTTTTAATGACAATGAGTTTTTTGTTTAGTTTTTTTAAGAGATTTTAGTTGTATGTGAGAGGTTTTTGGTTTAGTTAAAGTTTAGAGTGTTTTTTGGGGGGTGTGCGAGAGGTGTGTTTTTTTTTTTTTAGCAAATGTGAGTTTGGGTGAGTGAGAGTTTTGTATATTTTAGAGTTTTTTGTTTTATTGAAAGTTTTTTCCCCCCTTTATGTTTGAGTTATTGTGGGGGTTCGATGTGTGAGAGATTTTTGTGCAACCGAGTTTTTTGAGTGTGTGCACAAGTTTTTTTGGAATGTGAGAGTTGTGTGTGGGGATGTTTTTTTGGTGAGTTTGAGTTTATTGGTGACAATGAGAGATTTTAGGTGAATATGAGAGTTTTTTGATTTTGTGAAAGTTTAGAGTGGGGGTTTTTGATAATTAGGAGTTTTTTTTGTGTTTTTTTTAGAGAATGTGAGTATGGGTACGAGTGAGAGTTTTGTATATTTGAGATTTGTGAGCATGATTTTTGGGCATTATTGAGATTTTTTTTTTTGCGTGAATGCAAGAGATGGGATTTTTTTTGTTGAGTTTGAGAGTTTTTTTTTTTTTTGCTGAGCCACCTTCACTTAGTAAAATAAAATTTGGCAAAAGTGTCAATCATGACTCAACCACAAAAAGACGTTTTGCTTGAAAACACTCTGGGAGCCATTTTGGTTTGAAGCGGCCATTATGGCTAAGTAGCATTCCCCAGAATTTGAAAAAGAATTCCCCAAATGCAGTTTTATGTAGCAACATGAAATTTGGTAAACGTGTCTATCATGAGCAGACCCACAAAAAAGTTTCTAAAAGCCATGCCGAAATAGACGATCTATAATCCTGTAGCCTGATGCTAGCAATTTCCCTTCCAAAGCTAATTTATCCTGGAATTTTAGCCCGACGGCTACCAACTTGTAACCGTCTATACCAGACAAATATCTGACACTAAATTTAGAAACATTCGATTGTTTGTCATTGCTTGTGGGCAGAGCGCGACGGCGACGTTTGACGAACAAAAGACATTTCGTTGGCTCGCCTTCCTTCTGAGAAGTCAAAGCGACAGTCGGCGCTTCATACGCAAGCGAGCTTTATTAAGACATAATTGCGATAATGTCATAATGATCGGCCGATCATTGTTCTCCGCGCAAACACTAGACGGTCAAGTCAGGAATGCCGTTGGGGCGTGTAATTGACGGGTGGCGGTGGCGGGAAGACGGAGATTTTTTCGCAGACAGCTGTGAACTAATTGTGGCGTGTTGACGGCGGCAAACGACGCCCCGCCTCTTATCTCACCGCCTCGCCTGTCAGTCAAAATGCACGGCGGGTATAATTTGATTTTAAAGAGGTCAGATGGAGAAAGAGATGCTGTGTGCGTGTGTGAGAGAGAGAGCCTAATGAGGTTTTTATACACTGCATTGAGAACGTATTCACCGCATATCACTTTGTCCTCCATTTTGTTTTGTAACAGCCTTATTCCAAAATTCTTCACACAGCACCCCAAAATGTCACCATGAAAAATGTTGTACCTAATCGCTGTTCTGCGTTAAAGGGACTGCAAGTCGTCTTGCTTTTGTACCAGAATAAATTCTCACGTCTCTGTGTGAAAGTTTTGCGTCATTACCATAATATCCATGTTAAAGGAAAAGGTGGATAAAGGGCGTTGGCGCCATCTTGGCACAGGAAGCGGAAAATCAGGTTGGAGACGCTGGCGAAGTCACATGCTTCATGTCATGCTGGTTCACCTTCTAGACCCCCAAGACAAAGCTTCAGTATTAACCGCTGTAATACCAGAGAGGTACATGCCTGCGGAGTTCATGCGTGGAGGTTCGAAGAAGCACCTGAGAGGACTGAGCTCACGTTTTTCTGCAAGGGCTTAAAAAGTGGCGAGGGGGAGGGCTTCATGCGGCGTTGTTCTCATGTTCAACTCAAAAGCGCAAACTGTTAAGTTCCAATATACCTCCACGAGCATGCTAATAACAGCGCTAGTTAGCATGCTAGTATACCACCACCAAACATTTTGATACTCCCCCATGAGCATGCTAGTAACAGTGCTAGTTAAAATGCTAACACATCACTACTTACCATCATGATACACCTTCCCGAACATGCTAACAACACCGCTAGTTCGCATGCTAATATAGCGCCACCAAACATTCTGACATGTCCTCATTTACATGCCAGTAATGGAGATAGTTAGCATGCTTATATACTACCATCAAACATAATACACCCCCATGAACGTGCTAGTAGCAACGCTAGTTAACATGCTAATATGACCCAGCAAACGTTTTGATATACCTCCATGAGCATGCTAATAACAGTGCTAGTTAACATATTAATACACCTCTACTTATTATGATACACCTTAATGAACATGCTAACAACAGCGCTAGTTGGCATGCTAATATAGCGCCACCAAACATTATAATACATCAAATGAACATGCTAATAACAGCACTACTTATCATGTTAATATTGTAGATCGCCACCAAACGTAATAAGCTAATAATGGCGCTATGCTAATACTGTATACCCCCCACCAAACATTATAAACTGTAAATTTATAATACAACCCGTGAACATGCTAAAAACAGCGCTAGCTAACATGCCAATATATTAATTTATCACAACATTAATTTTATGCTGTACAATAACTTTTTCCAAACATCAGAGTCGGTACACCGCCAAAGCACCAGCATGACGTCTGATTGAATCCAGATTAAGGAATGCCAGCCAGCCACATTGTCCGCTTATCTCCCACCTCCTGGCTTCGCTGAGCCCCTTGGCTAACGCCGTTCACGCTCTTGCAATATTTTCCTCCCCTTGTGATTTTCTTCTTTTCGTTTTCTTGGCAGCTGTGTTTTGGGGGAAATGATCTGAAGTGTGACAGAACGGCAAAAAGCAGCACATGACAGAAATTCAGATGAGACGTGTCATGGGAGCTGACTTTGATGTGGAGCACATGATGCTAACGATACGCTAGCGGTGCTCTTTTCAAAACGAGCCTCCTGAAAGAAAGAGTGAAAAGTTCACAAAGCGCCGGCAGCGGGCGGCTGAGAGGTAACGTGAAGGCTTTTGACATGCGCTTGTAATTTGATCTCACTTGGCTGACGTTCGTTTGGCTCAGCGCTACTGTCAACCGTGAACTGTGCTTCTTCTTCTCTGACACAAAATCAACATAGCAATATGCTAATCGTGCTTTATTTGGATTTTCTTTTCATTGGCAGAAGCGAGGTGGGTTTGGGTGTGTTGTGGTGCATCGGGGTGCGCCATTTCTGTTGCGGCGTGGAAGTGGGGAATGTTGCTTAAAGAGTTTAGAAGACAGCTGTACAAAACTTTTTTTTGGGGGGGGGGGGAGGTGCTGTCGGCCTTGTGGTGAGAGGGATGATATAATACCGAACACTATGCTATGATACCGAACAATATGATATGATACAAAAAGATATGATTTAATTCCATCCGATACGATTTGCTACAATGATTCGATAAAACACCAAATGACAATATCACACTATACGATACAATATGGTTCAATATCATACGATACCCTACAATATCAACTATTCTGCTATTGAAATTCATCCTGCTGTTTTTCTCTCAGTGGCCCCTCGAGGATTCGCGGCCTTGACCTGACTTCAACCGGTGCTAAAAATTCAGTTTTTTTTTTCTTTTCTAAAAAAGGGCACACCACTTATGCCCAGGCAATCATTATCTCCGTCAGACTTTTCCCCGCATGAAAGCGTCCCGCCATGTCCCGCTGCTCCGACAACACAGACGACTCGTAAACGTGTCGTAAATGTGTCCTTTCGGGGAGAATACAGGTCGCCGCGCTCCCATTTGTTTTTGGGGAGGAAGGGAAAAAAAAAAACGATGAGCTGTGATAAAAACGCTAATGAAAGGCCCTTCGCCACAAGGGGAAAGCCTAGCGGGGTCGTGCTATGGGCGCTGTTGGGGTGCGTCAAGACTTTGTGGGGAATTTGGGAAAGGCTACTCTACATCTACAAATGTAAACCTTTGTTTTGGGGGGCATTTTTGGACTATATGCAATTTTCCACTTAAATTGGATCATGTTGCGTTTACATTGCTTGAAAAGTGCAATCTGGATCCGACCGGGATTAAAATTGTTTTGACAAATTGAGCTTGTTATGAAGAAGCCCTTCCCCAATTTGTGACCATTTTGATAATGTCTTCTTTATGATCAGATTTACATTTAAACATTTTCAGCATTTTACGTGCTCTGTTTACGTTGCTTCCAAAAGTGCAATCTGAATCCAACTGGGACTAAAATAGTTTTGACAAATTTAGTTTGTTTGAAAAATGTTCTTCTTAAATTTCACCATTTTGATTCAGTTGTCAACGGGATATGATTTGGATTTCACACATTGGTTTACATTACTTCCAAATCTGAAATCTGGATTAGATATTTGTTAAAATGGTTTTCCCTCATACATAATATACATCATACTTCTGAATTCCATTTATCTGTGTGTAATAAGTGGTCCAGAAAATGGTTGGATGGATGCAACCATTTTGTAACATAATGCAACACCGGAGCTTTTATATCATAATAATTCCTATTTTCATGATGATGATGTCAACAAAGCGGCTCAGAAGAAAATCAATTCAGGGCCGTATCGATGATACCGATGCTGATAATTTTTGGAATAATTAAGATAGCTGCAAACTGAACGCATTTTTGTGAACTTTTGATTGCGTGATGTTTTTCCTCCCAAATATTATATTTGCTTGTTTAAGCGCAAAATTGTCAACCAAGAACAAATTAAAAAAAAAATCACTAAATGTTCAGACACAATTTAAAAAATATTAAGTACATTTTAGATGACCTCGTCAATGAGTGGATCCCCCTCGCATTTACATAGTTTCCAAATGTGTAATATAGATCTGATCTGGATGACATTTATTTTGACTGTCGGCAATTTTGTCTGCTAATAAAATGTTATCGTGTTACAAATGTGATCATTTTCATGCTATAGTCAATGTATGTCATCTCACCAGCATTTACATAGCCTTCAAAAGTGCAATTTGGATTTGATGTGGATTGAATTTAATTTGATGTATTTTATTGCTTATCATCCCAAAAGTCTAAATACCTGCGTATTCGTACCAAAATTTATAATACTTCAAAATGCATAATTCAACCAAGAAAACCTCGTTTTTTTTGGTAGCGATAGTTTTGGTATCGCTGTCATCGAGCTCCGTATCGACCCCGCCCACCGGCTGCTCGGAAGTCCCGCCTGCCTACTCGACTCCTGCCTCTCAGTCAGCTGCGCGAGCCCACGCAGCACAGACTTGCCGATTGGACCTCCTCGGAACTTCCCACTGGATTCATTCAACATGCGCACGTAAGACCCCCGCCCGCGACCACCCTCCCGGAAGACACACTGAACTGCCGGGGCTGTGGATGGACTACGCCCGATTGAAATCTCACCCGCCGCGGGCAGCCACTGAGCGGTTGAAGCCGAGCAGCGAGCCAAGAGCCGCGTGTCTTTTCCCGGCCGTCGGCCCTCAGGAGCCCCGTGGCCAGCGGCAGGCGACATGTTGAGCGCGCACATCCACTCGGAATACCTGCAACCGCTCACGCCGGCTTCTGTCACAATCGAGGTACTTGATTGATTGATATTTCTTTATAGTAATAATAAATGATTGACAAATATTGCTGCTCAATAAGTTGTAAACTATGTGTGTGTGGTTCCTGCTCAAAAGTTCGAAAAGTAGCTAATGCAATCATTAATCTGTTTATGGAGAAGTAAACTTGCAGTTAGAAATGTGCTAAATAATCAAATATGAAATGTTATTTTTTTAAATTATTTACAATGAGTTGGATAATGTATTCAAAAGTTGGTCAAGAAAAACAGTGATTGAGTGTAGTTCAGTGGTGTCAAAAATACGGGTGGGGGTCCAATCTGGCCCGTGAGGAGAGAACACAATCTTCAGTTTTTCATTAAAACTAACTGTTGCTGTTTATTTTGTCCACTGAAGGCCGAACTGACAACCACTTAAAAGGCATTTAGAATTTTGGCTATCCCGAATTTGGTGCAAAAATGTTGTGCTAATTTTTGTTAAGAAATTTCTTATTACTCCGCAGTAAAAATAATAGATGGGAATATTTTCAGAATGTACTTGTAATTATTTGCACCAAAACGAAAATAAATATTTTTGACCTGTCATTATTATTTATTTTTATATTTTACATAAAATCCAAATTTTCTAATTAAAATAATCTATAAAAACAAACAAAAACCTTTTAAATCTAAAAAGCTTCTCTGGTAATAATAATAATAATAATTACTGAATAGATAAATAAAAGTTAACTGGAACTTTATTAACTATAATACAAAAAAAATATTTCAAATTAAAACTACTAACACCAGTTCACAGTTTTTGGGAATATTTAAAAAAAAAAAAAAAAATTCATTATGAATGAAAGTTGTTACAGTGCATGAATTATTTTAAAAAGCAATTCTTATTGATTTATTTTAGCTGGACGCGAAGAAGAGTCCGCTGGCCCTACTGGCCCAGACATGCTCGCAGATTGGGAAAGTGGATCCTCCGGCCTCCTCCAAGGAAAGCGCCTCACCTCCCAGCTTGAAGCTGGGAGAACAGCGCCCCCCTTCGGCGGACAAGTGCAGCTTCAAGTCCTACCACAAAGTGGGCAGGGACTGCGGCGGAGGCGGCGAAGACCAAGTAAGCAGCGGCAGTTTGTCGGATAAAATGGGATTCCGGGTCCTCGGCGGCACTCATTGGAATACCGCCAAATCGCCGTCGTACGTGCCCCACCCCTTCTCGCCGAGCGGTGAGCAGGGACCCAAGCAGCGGTCAGGTAGCGCGCCGCCCAACCCGCCGGGCCACTCGCCAAATGATGAGCGTGAGACCGGAAGTCCGAGCAGCACGAGTAGCGAATGCGGACAGTCCAGAAAAGACACTGACGCAAGCGGGCCCACCTCGGAGGGTCCGCACCTTGCCAACGCCGGACGCAGTTCAGACGGCGGCAAAGCCGAGCCCGGCCACGGGTGCCTTACGCCCATTTTTCCCTACGAGTCGGCGCATCCTCTCATCCCCTTGCCCCCGTCCAACGTGGTCTACCACAGCTCTGTGGTGGGCCCCTACGCCGGCTACCCGCCTCGGTTGGGTCCCAAGCTCCCCAGATCAAGCCCTCTGTCGGGGTCCTCGCCGCCCTTCTTCATGCAGGGCCTGTGCCAGGATCCTTACTGCCTCAGTTACCCCAACGTTCCCCACCTTAGCAGCAGCAGTCTCAAGTCCGGCTTTCCGTTCGTGTACGCCGCTCATCAGCCGCACCCCCTCTACTCGTACGTCGTCCCCAGTGACTCCCTCGCCCGCTGGGAGGCAGCCAGGGGTCCGTGTGACAAGCGCTTTGCCGCGTCTGACGAGCTCCTGGCTCACCTGCGCGCGCACAACGCCGTGGCCTTAGAGGTGGACCCCAAGGTGCCATCCTCGGCACCTGCCCTTTGTCACGTATCCCACGTGAGCGGTTCAGGGGGCTTCCTCCGAGCGCCGCACGGTACGGGAGTAGCTCGCTATCACCCTTACAGTAATAAGGTCCATTTGTCATCCGGACCCTCCGCCATGTCCGTGCATTCTTTGCCTGCCACAAGCCCGTACTACCCGCACTATGCCTTCTACAACCAAAGACTGGGACCCCCGTCAACTTTGGGCTACCAATGATGCATCCAGGGGACTTGTTGACTGACACCACTTTTCAGTTGCACTGAGGAATTGTCAAGATTTGTTTTCCAGCATCTCTATAACCAGTGAATCTTTGAGTATTTCTGCCGATTTCACCAATAAAATCCATGTATACAACTTCAACCCGTTGCAATCGGGATGTAACAGCAAAACGTGAAAATAAATCCTTGTACTTTTGCACCTTTTCTTTGGATTCTCTCTGTCTGGTATTCGCTGAATTTTTGTCGTCTGGCGCAGGTTCCAACCCGTCTGGAAATTGGATGTGTCTTTCTTTTTCTTTTTTACAGTCGTCCTACCAAAGCAAATGACAGCAGTGGCCAGGTAGTAGCTAACTTCGTATGAAACAGGAAGACCTCCAACTTTAGCGAACTAAGTTTAGGCCTTAGACAATTCCCAAATTGATTTGTTGTTGCGTTAATTGCAAATATGCGATGGAGTTGTCCTGGGTCCTCTAATTACAGCCAACTTTTATTCACCTCTAACAAACACCAAACTTCAGCTGTAATTCACCATGTAGCGAACTGGTCTTAGCTAGCAGCTAGCTTCTCATGAAATGAGAAGTCTTCAAACTTTAGCTACCAAAGTTTGACAGCCAGAAAATTTCCCAAGTTGCTTACTACTACTTTGCGTCCTAATCCTGGTTATAGGCAAATTTTATTCACCAAATTTTAGTTTAGCTGCCAGTTTTTAGCTAGCAACTAGCATCTCTAAAGACCTCCAAATATGACTTCAGCTTTTTTTTAATAAGTCTACGGAATTTCATGTTTTTTTTCTTGCCTGGCAGAAATTGGTTACAATTATTTTTTTCTCTCTCTTGATTTGCATAATTCTGCTAACAAATGCCAGTGATAGTTTACATTGCAGCTAACAGCTAGCTTATCTTAAAACATAAGAATCTTCAAAGGAATCTAAAAGATTGTAACTAAGTCATACAGTAAATGCAGCGATGATGCTCATGCTAATGTCATCACTTTTCACTTGCTAACAGTGCTGCTAGCCTGTAGCATTAGCAGCAAATTTTGGGTTCAGATACTTTTTTTTTTGTTAACTACATTGACAGATGGTTACTAACTACTTTGTGCTCTTCTCTTATTGGTTTTAAGAATGTAAACAAAAAGGTTAGCTAGTTACTTTTTTACTCAATTACATTTCAGTCTATACTTTTTTTTTCCTCAAAGCAGATGAATCAATGCCTCTATAATCTCATTTTACTTTTACAAATCTTTTTTTTCTTCCAGTCATATATTCAGATCAGCGTAGTGGCCCCACACTGATTGTTCACTGTCTTTATGCCAATCATGCACAATCATTTTCTTGATTTCTTTTTTTTTTAATGAGTTAAATAAATCAAAACTACGATTCCCACATTGTTGTCGTCTGTTTTTCATCGCAGATTCCTCTCAGGGGGGCGACTTGCGCGCCCACACACTGACTCCATTGTGAGTGTGTCGAGAATGAATAATCTCCAAAGGACATGTGGGAAGATTTTTATCAAGCATCTCTTTGTTAAGTCACATGACTATCACAGCTGTATTTCCTCATGGGTATCTTTCTGATCTATATTAGTCAACCTTGTTGCAGTACTTATGAACCTTCAAACAAATACGACTTAACACAGCAGCAGCAAAACATGCAAACACAACACACAACAATAGCATATATCGTTAGCCTGACAGCATATTTGCCTCGATGCAATTTAAAAAAATAAAAAATTAATGTCAAAATATCAATTCAAACCAACCCCTATCAATGTGCTTGCTAAAAACGTTTTTTTTTCTGTCTGTGTAAAGCAGCAAACGTCGCATTAATAGAACTAGATTATTTTTGTGTTTGTTAAGTTTTATTCTTCTTTTCTGAAAAATAATAGTTTAGTTCTTCCTCTTGCTGTTAACTACACTTTTTTTCTTTTGCAGTAGAGCTCAGTGCTGCCTGTCATATTGTGGCGGGACGCGGTACTGCAGGGACAAGGCGCAACTACATTTGGACTTCCTTGTAAACTGTAACACTATTTTTTTTAAAATGCTTAAAAATCTTCCATATAGCGGGAATTGTTGACTTTTTTTTTTAATGTACATGATCAATTTTGTATTTATTTTCTATTTTTGTATCATTATTTGTATTTATTTTTTAATATCTCCTTCATCTTCTTGTTCTTTTCAATCCCAGAAAGTGGTGTGTGCTGTGTGGTGTCTCCAGGCTTTATCACTTCATCCATCATTGAGTTGACAATGAGGCCTTTGAGTGTGCGTGGATGGGGGGCAGTAAGAAGCAGCCAGATGTGGGCCGTGATGTTTTGCAACCGTCGTGAAGCTGTCATCAGACCGCCACAAATAAACACAAAAAACATGCGCCATGACTCATTTAACAGGGAAATCATACATCACACACATACGGTAACCCTGACTTAAAACCCTACTTTCACAGGCTTGAACCCCTACTTTGAAATCCAAAAACCCTGTGCATGTCTTAAAACTGTACTTTGAAACCATGACCAAGGTTTTAAATCCTACTTTGAAAAGCGATGTCTCTCAACCGAGTAACCATGACCAACCTTTAGAAAGGCTTCAAACCCCAATTAGAAACATGGATGGATGTCCTAAATTTAAACCCTACTTGCATGTCTTGAAACCCTGACCCAGACTTGAAACCATAATCCTAGTTGAAAACACCAAACCTGTCTTGAAACCTAAGCATATCTAAGCACTACTTTTACTTAAACTCGTGTTCTGCCTTGAAACCCTCATTTCAAGTTTGTTACACAACTCACGCACATGAAACTCAATACGTTTGAATGTTTACTTTCACCGAAGCGAGAGTTGAATATATTATTGACGGTGCTGCCCCCTGGTGGACATATTGGTCAATTGCATTGACGTGGCCCAAAAAAACGAGGAGGAAAAAAAAAAGAAGTCTGGATTTGTTGTCGTTGTTTTGTTATTTGTTGTTTTCGATAGGGAGTAGAACTTGTAAAAAAAATTGCATGAATTAGCGGATTAAAGTTATTTTTGGCACCAAAGGGGACGATTCTATCCATTCCAGCACGCCCGGCTTCTCGCTCCCCTCTCCCGGCCTCACCTCCGACTCCTCCCCGGTTACTCCTCCTCCTCCTCCTCCTCCTCCTCCATCATCCAGCCACTTTTCCCACATTTTCTCCCCTCCGTCCAAAGGCTCCGGACCCCCGGGGCATCTCGTATGCCTCCTCGCGGCGGTTGCCGGCGGCCGGGGAGGAGGAGGAGGACGACACCGTGGTGATGGGCGAGCACGCCAAGCGACCGTTGACTCCGCCGGGCCGGACGACGGAGTACAACCGCGGGGGGAGGTGAGTTCGGGCCAACTGGGAGCTCAAGTCCCGGCGTGCTGTGCAAACGGAGCCTCGGGTTCACTTGAGTTCGGTTACTCAGAGGCGTTCGATGAAGAGTTCATTGCAAGTTACAAGTCCTTAACAGGTTAATGTGTTTGATTTTGTGGCAGTTATGAGGCGGACAATGATGTTCCGAGTAGCCGGAGGAGGCCCACTCACCTCCGGCTGGCGAAGTCGGAGGTGAAAAAGTCGCCGTCCACTCAGGTGCGTTCGTTTCTGTACTTCCTGCTTTTCCACCAATCACACAGCCGAGATCCCAGTCTACTCAGATTGTACCTTCAGTAACCCTTGATGCTCGCGGTTCGGCACTCGCGGATTCACCTCGTATAATATTTATATTTAAAAAAAATAATAATAATTTGGGGGGATAAGTAATCCCCATTTTTCTTGAATTTAGTTTTATTGGTGGTATTTCACTGCTTGTCGTTGAAAACAAATAGCATGCTTGATGCCATTATTCCAGTTTTGTGGTTTCTTCCAGCTGTCCAAGACGAACGTACAGTTTCACAAGTTGTTCAAGGAAGTGAGCAGAGACGAGGCGCTCACACAAAGTATGTCCCCCGTTCTCATGATAAAACTGCTTGTTTTCTGAACGTGACTTTTTTATTTTATTTTATTTTGTGTTGGTTGTTTTACATTGCAAGGCTACACATGCGCCCTGCAGAGAGACATCTTATATCAAGGCAAAATGTTCGTCTCGCCAAACTGGATCTGCTTCCACTCCAAAGTCTTCGGCAGAGATACAAAGGTACGACGCACCCTCTCGGCAGGTGGTTGGCTCTGGAAAAACTCAAAAACTCCTCCGTAGATCGCCATCCAGGCCGCGTCTGTGACGTTCATCAAGAAGACGAAAACAGCTCTGCTGGTGCCCAACGCGCTGGTGATCGAAAGCACACGAGAGCAGGTACGAGCCCTCAAAAAGAAAACAAAAAGAACAAGTAGGCTACCAGGTTTCAGGTGTCAAGCGGGCTTCGAGCGCAGTTTGAATGACCTCATGTTTTGTTTTTCCAGCACGTCTTCGTGTCCTTCCTGTCCCGGAACACCACCTACAAGTTCCTGAGCTCCGTGTGCGTCCATCTGGAGGTCAGTTCAAACAAACGAGTTCTGGAACAGATCGTGCGGAGTCGAAGGAATTCCAACATTAATAATTTAATAGTGCACCCTCTCGCTGTCAAGAAATGGGACACTGTTGTATAATATGGTCAAATAAAGGCTGACACATCAAATTAAATTAAGCATTGTATATTTAAAACCAACATGTGCAAATTTGTCCCGACGAAAGTCCGCTAGCTTAATGCTAACATATAATGTGAAATGCCATAGACGGGCTAACAGAAATGAGTATAGCTGTAATTGTAAAAAAAAAATTAAAAGCACTTCTTTTTAAACACACACGGATCAGGGCACAATAAAGGCACAAAACAAAATTTGGACTTTTAAATCCTTAAAAAAAAATCCATCAAATAAAAATCCTGTACATGCTAACTATAACGTGTGAGAACTTTGCAGATGGAGAAGACGTGCAGCAGCCATGTGGCCTCCTGTGAAGTCGCCTTTGGAGTCGAGCGTCCGCCATCCCTCCCTCTGGTCTGGAATCTTGTTTTTGTTTGTTTGTTGTGACCTGTAACATCTATAGAAAGCAAGGCCCTTGTTCTCAGCGGTCGGCCCATTGTATATGCTCCCGTGCGCGCTCGGCAGGACTTCGGCCGGACCTTCTCTGATCTGGACGGCGTGGTGCAACAGAGGCGAAAGGAAATGGAGGTGGAGAGTAGCAGCAGCTCCGGATCGCAGACTCCGGATTGTGACAAAATGGCCGGTGGGTAAACGAGGGTGTGTCTGCTAGGTATTTTTTTTTTAGGAGTTTTGTAGAAGGATCGTCCTTCCTCATTTGACGCGCATGCAGATTTTTCCACACCTTTTTCCTGACATACTGGAAATGCCTCTTCCGTGTTTACCATCCTTTATTGAGTCAAGTCATACTCGAACAAATACCGTATTTTGAATTTTCCTATGCAAGAGCTGTTCTTGTTCCGTTTTTTTGTTTAATAGCTCTCTTTCCGCCTCTCCCTCGCTCTGTGTTTCATCAAGCCGAATTTGCAGGCCTCCCCGACACATTTCTGAGCAGAGAGGTGTCTGTGCGCGCAGATGTCCACCTTCAGCCGGGCCAAAAAAGCCGAGCCAAGAACGGTACCGTCGCACTCATTCGTCTTGCCGTCTTGTCATATTATTAATGCCGCGGGTCGTCTCGTCAATTATTCATGACAAAATGCCACCTTGAACGATTTCCGACTAGAAGTCTGTGGTACGCATGCATGACCTACAGTGGATTTTCAAAGTCTACACCCCCCCCCCCCCACCCCACCCCGGTTGAAACATTAGGTTTTTGTGATATTAAAGAGGAAGTCAACCATAAACATTTCTTGACAATAATGTTATATGTGACATGACATTCTGATTAATATTACATTTAGGAGTTATGAAGTAAAATCCAGCTGTTTTTTTTTTTTAAATCTCAGCTCAGCTGTTTTCTGAAGCTGAGCTGTGATTGGTTGTTACCTGAGACCTGAGCAAGTGTGATGTCATTTTTACTCGACAGCAAGTGGCAAAATGGCCGCCTTTTGATATTGATAAAAACGGCTGGATTTTGCAACGCAATATTAACCGGAATACTGGATTTAGACTAGTAGGGCTGTATTGAACATATTGTCAAGAATTTTGGGGGGGATTGACTTCTCCTTAAAAAAAAAAAAAAAAGATAAATCAGGTAGAAAATCATGCTTTGATCAAGGTGTAGGAAAATATGAAGAGTTCAAGATATCAGCACAAAGCTTTTAGGCTTTTACTAGAAAGCAAAAAACAAAGTCACCTTAAGCCTACTAGAACTTCTGAGCTTTATTTGAGGTTAATCAGAGGCACTTTAAATGGTGTGCAGTGTGTGCTGACTCCATTTAAGGAGTTTGAATGTGGTGAATTCTGATCATGTCCACTTAAAAGGGGGTGTGCACACTTTTGCAACCACATTGTTTCAGTTCTTCAATTTCCCCTTTACTTTAGGTTGATAGATTATAGTTCTTATTGAAATTATTTATTTGGCTAATTCCTTTTTTAAATGACAAAAAAAACTGGCATTTGGGCACACGGGTGTGTAGACTTTTTATAGCCACTGAAATGAATGTGAAAAACATCTTGTTTTTGTTTTCTGCCACAAAGGGCCATCGAAGTCCGTTGTGGGGGCCACACAAGCGGACAAAGGCTGGCCTCACGCAACCTTGCCCTCCATCCTGCTAATCTATTTGTTCTTGTGAGCGCTGTGCAACACGAGACGCCATTGTTGCCCAGGATCTTTTGAGATGTTTGCGTTTCCTCCCCAAAACAGAGTCGGCGTCCTGGTATTGTCCTCGTGTTACATGGCTTTCAAAATGGCGGCCCTGGAGCATCGCTTGAACGCCGTACTGTCTGCCAGGGATCGTCTGCATGGGGGGTATGATGATCCCAAAAAAGACGATTTGAAAATAATTCATCCCCCAAAGCTAGTTTCGATTAACAGCATGAAATTTGGTGGGCAAGTCTATCATGATTAAAGCCACGAAAAAGTCTCAGAAAGCCATGTCTGAAAAGATACAAGAAGTCGGCCATTTTGGTTTTAAGCGGCCATTTTGTCCTGGCAGCACCCTCCGGATTTAAAAATAATAATAATTTACCCCCAAAATCAATTTCACTTAGCAGCATGAAATTTGGTAGGTAAGTGCACCATGAGAAGAGTCACAAAAAAGTATCAGGAAGCCATGCCTAAAAACACACAGGAAGTCAGCCATTTTGGTCTGAAACTGAAATATTGTGTCTGTTGTTTCTTTCAAAATTTGTAAAAAGAATTCTGCCCCCAAAGCTAGTTTCGATTAACAGCATGAAATTTGGTAGGCAAGTCTATCATGATTATAGCCACAAAAAAGTCTCACGGAGCCATGTCTGAAAAGACACAGGAAGTTTGCCATTTTGGTTTGAAGCGGCCATTTTGTCCTGTCCTGGCAGCACCCACCAGATAAAAAAAGAAAAAAAAGAATTCAGCCTTCCAAATTAGTTTCACTTCGCAGCATGAAATTTGGTAGGCCAGTCCATCATCAGTAGATCTACAAAAATAAAAAGTCTCAGAAACCCATATTAAAAAAACACACTGGGAGTCTACCATTTTCATTTGAACAGTTTTGTCCCATAGCACCGTCCAGATTATTATTTTTTTACACATAGATGTGGCTAAATTACCAAGAATAAGATTTTCCCCGGCGGTGGAAGATTTGCCACAAAACAAAACACCAATCTGTTTTGCAGAAACACAGTCACTGCCCAGGATGCCGAGATCTTCGGCGAACTCTCCGCCAGCCTGTTGAAGCTCGAAAAGGTTTGTGCCGATTTGTGTTGAATGAGCTCAAATGTTGTTTTTGGTGTCGCACTGCTACAGTTTGTGTGCTTAGATTCAAAGAAACCTCCAGAAGCTTCTGGAGGACACCTAAAAACGAAGATGACGTGACCAATGATCTTCTCCGCTCGGGACCATGTGACTCCAGCATGTAGTATTGATCACCAGTAGTATTCATGCACTTTAAAGAAATGCTCCTATTGTTAAGCACTCCACAGCTTCTACTGTTTCTATGTTCCTTTAAAAAAAAAAAAAAGTGCCTTTAAATGATATTTGTGTAATATATATGTGTTTTTTTTTAAACACTCAAATAGCTCAGACTTGTCCACGCTATTTCATATGTATTTTCACATTAGCATTTTTTTGTTCAAAGGTCCAGTGTGTCATTTCTGAATATTTCCCATTGTAAATTATACTTTAAAAAAACGAATTTTGCAACTTTTCACATGTAGTGTGTACATACATTGTTTTGTTCTGTGCTCAACTTGGTCAATGAAAAGAGTTTGAGAAGGGGCGGTTGTTGTGTTTTTGTTTATATACAGAATGTGATCATAACTCAAAATGTTGTATACATTGAAGGAGCCTTGGCCTTCAAGAATTAATTGGGAATTTTATGTGAGTAAAGTGGTAATTGTATTAAGACATAATCAGAGGCCAAACTTAACATGTTCTTGTGAAATACGACACTTTCTCATATGATGGCTTTTGGCTTGGAAAAATATACCAATTTATTCTCGTAATAACATTTTTGTAAAACAAACAAAAACACTTTTAATCTAAAAAGTTGTCTTACAATATTATGAAAAAATCAGCATTAATCTAATAAATTGCTTTTTTTTATTCGCGGAAGATTGCGACCGCGAATAACGGGGTTCAATGTACTGTTTTGTCATTTAGCGTGCTCGCGTGTCTACGTGCGCGTGTCGTCAAGCCCACCGTCAGCCCCGCCCCCCCACACGTGACGTCACCATCGGTCGTGTTGCGAGGGAAGCAATGGCGTCGCTGGACGAAAACAGCCGCCGCTGCCGGAGAGCCCGTCCGTGTTGTTGTTATGTGGCGGAAGGAAGAAGCCCGCCGTCGTCGCGCCTGTAAACAACGTCGAGTCGAGCCTCGGGACAAGGACAGGCGGGCCATGGCGGCTCATTAAGACAAGAAGACCGGAGCAGGCTGCTGGTAAGCGGCGGGTGGGGGGGTGCCTGCCCCCCCTCCCCCTCCTCCTCCTTTCTCTCTCCTCCGGGTACCACTTCTCTTCTTCTTCTGACTCGAGGATGCTGTGACGGCTTAGCAACAAGGAGACAATAGAGGCGCGGGTGGGAGGCACAAGCCAGCCAGTCAGTAGACCAACATGTCAACAAAAAGGCCGCGGGGGCCTCTCTGGTAGATGCTAGAACGATGCTAGCGACAAAACATTGGACTCCATTTCCTTTATCTTCACGTTCAAACGCCAGGGGGTTCATTCAACCGGACAACTTTATTGATACCGCCAAATCTTGTCGTTTAATATTGAACAATAAAGTTGTATGAGTAAAAGGGGAAATTCAGACCGTCGCGGTAGTTCTTTTAATTGTATTACTGTTTTACATCGTAATTTTACGAATTAGTTTCCTTTACACCGTTTTTTCTGCTTTTATTCTCTTATAATTATGACTTTAGTTCTTAGATGTTCTTAGAAATTGACTACTTTCTTCTCTTTACATAGTATTTTTTTTTTTGTTTATTCTAAGGCTATTTTGTCGGTTAATTGGATGAAAAACATGTTTTAATTTCCATCCATTTTACATTTTTGTCAAATTCATTCTCTCAAGAATTTTTCGTCAAAATATTGTGCATGTATTCTTCACACTATTAATTTTTTATTACAATTTTAGTATATTGTCCGTCTTACCATAATTACTTTTTTGTCATAGTTTTATAACTTTATTGTCAAAAGCTATGTTTTATTATTTATTCTAGTTTTATATTTTTTTTTATGTTTTCCCATGAATCTATCGAAGGGTTCATCAACCTTTTTGAAACCGAGAGCTACTTTTGATTAATGGGACAGTCTACCAATTTGAGAAACATTACTGGAATTTTTAACTTATTTTCTCAAACAAACTATATATACGTAGTTATTAATTATAGCCATTTGTTATTTGTTATTGATGATAATAATTTCTCATAATAATTAGGAAACAAATTAGTATGCCACATATGTGCAACACTTTAGATTACTTCATCATCATCATTACAATCACAGGTGAGCTGTTTTAGAACAGGCCGGCTCTTGGCGTAATTTTATTTTTATTTTTTTTGCGATTATACAAATCTGAATGACCGCGCCGTTTGCCCCACCCAGGTGTGAACGCTTGTGATTGGACAGCATGGCCGCCCAGGAACCGTCGCCTCCCTCGTCCATGGAGAACAACAAGCCGGGCTTCCCCAAGAAGATCCTGGGCAACAAGCTGGAGGACAAGCACCTGTGCAAGTGCTGCCACAACATCCTGAGACGACCCTTCCAGGCGCAGTGCGGCCATCGCTTCTGCTCGTACTGCTTCAACCTGGCCATCAGGTGAGCAAGTAAACAAATGGCTCATTTGGTTATTGTAGTTGATAAAAAAAAACAAATGATTCACAATTTTGTGTCATCCATCTGTCTAGTATAGTGGTTCAAATTGGAAATGGGGACGAGACGTCTCGTGTTTATTCCAGCATGGCTCCGTGAGACTTTTTTTTTTTGTGTGTCTACTCATGCTAGACAAGTCACCTTGTTGTCGTTGCAGTAACGGACCACAGAAATGCAACGCGTGCATCAAGGAGGACATTTTTGAAGAGACTACGTCGATCCTGAAACAAGGATGTGTGAGTACATTACAAGCCCCCCCCCAAAAAAAAAATAGTTTTACTACATTCTCTCACTCTGAACAAATTTAAACTTATTAAAACACACTTAAATGCATCAAAATACACTTTTTAAAGTCGTCATTAGCACCTGTTCTCACTCACATCGTTCTTCAAATTCTAGCCAAAGTGGCTTTTTGTTTGTCATTCCCAGTTCAAGTTTATAGGAAAACTGACACATAAAACCAACACCATTAAACATTGTGTATATTTAAACACCAAAATGTTCAACCAAACCTTACAATTAGTCTAATGAAAAGCCGCTAGCTTAATGCTAACGTGTAATTGTAATTCCCTGTACACTGTAAAAAAAAAAAAACAATCGCACAGTTGTATACAACCTTTTCCTGGATGTCTTTAAAGGCTTTTCCCGACAACGCGGTTCGGCGGGAAGTGGAAAACCTCACGGCCGTCTGCGTTAATGAAAGCTGCTCTTGGAGAGGATCTATCAAAGAGTATGAGGTGAGTCGCGGACGTCGGGCAAGCGCTACGCTTTTGGTTCAGTTCTCCGTTGGTCTGTTGCCGTGGTCTCGGTACGGACGGGGGCAGAATCCGTAGCATTTATATTTATGCGTTATGTCTCAGCTGAACCACGAGGGCAAGTGCGAGTTCATGATCGTCCCGTGTCCTTCCTGCAAGGAGCGCATTCGTTTTAACGAGCAGGAGCGGCACAGCGAGCGCGAGTGCCCGGAGAGGACGCTCAACTGCAAGTACTGCAAGGAACCCTTTCATTTCAAGAACATCAAGGTGAGAAAAACAAATTGAAGGGGAAAAAAAAAGTAGCAATGCCATTTCATGAGACGTGTATCCGGGCCGCCAGGCCCATGATGAGATCTGCCCCAAATACCCGATGATCTGCGAGGGCTGCGCCAAAAAGAAGATACCCAGGGAGAAGGTGAGCTTGAGGAGCAGTGTGGTTTTTCCCTTCCTGACCCCGCAACTGACACTTTTCACCCGTTTTCCAGTACGTGGACCACATCAAGTTCTGCAGCAAATTCAGGATGCCGTGTCGATTTCACGTGGTGGGGTGTGACATGTCGGTGAGTGGCCTCAATCTCCTCTTCACCGAATTGACACAACCACGACATCACATGCGACCGCTCTTTTTTTTTTTTTTTCATTTTTTTTTTTTCTAAGAGCTCAGTATTGTTCATTCGGAAATGTCATCATCATTGCTCTTTTATTTTTATTTTTTTAATTTTTTTAAATTTTTTAAAAAAAAAAATAATTTTTTTGTGTGTGTGTGTGTGGGTGAGTATGTGTATGTGCGTGCGTGCGTGCGTGTATTTGTTAGCTCACCAGAAAACCTATTAGAAAAAAAAAAAATGCGACCGCTCTTGACGTTTCAGTTTTTGCGTTTCATGGCAGTCATTGAGAGCCTTCTTGTCGGCAGGTGGAGAAGGAGAAGACCCACGACCACGAACGCGCGTTTGCCTACGAGCACCTCAACCTGCTGCTGCATTACATCATGGGCATGAAAGTGAGCATGGAGGGGCTGCAGCCGCAGGGTCTGGAGGTGGCGGGACACAAACTGGTGGAACTGCAGCAGTCCCTCAGAGAACTGGAGGCCCGGGTCTCCCAGCTCAGCATCACCTCCTCCTCCTCCTCCTCCTCCTCCGGGCCTCCCGTGCAGGGAGCCGCCGCCGCCGCCTCCTCGTCCTCCGGCTCGGGCCCGCCGGCCCCGGCTGCCCTGCCCCCGCCTCCCGCCCTGGCCCCCGCCCTGTCCGTGTCTACCTCCTTCACGCCGCTGCCCAGCTCGGTGGGCGCGGCCCTGGAGCTGCAGCTCCACAGCGAAAAGACCAAGGTGGCCGAGCTGGGCCGCCGCTGCACCGAGCTGGAGGTGAAGGCGGGAACTTTTGAGAACGTGGTGTGCGTCCTCAACAGAGAGGTGGAACGCTTCGCCACCACTATGGAGGCCAGTAACCGCCAGCACAAGCTGGACCAGGACAAGATCGAGGCTCTGAGTAACAAGGTCAGCTTGGCGGTGGTCCGTGGCTTTTGAAGTGAGGAAGGTTGAAGGGCAAAAGTGCTCAAATAGAGATACGTGGGGGGGAAAAGACTGATAAAACTAGAATGACTCTTTAAAGTGAAAATGAAAAGACAAAATACATAGAACTGAAATGAATATTACCTATATATATATATATATATTTATTTATATATATATATATATATATATATATATTTATTTATTTATATATATATATATATATATATATATATATATATATATATATATATATATATATATATATTTATTTTTATATATATATATATATATATATATATATATATTTATATATATATATATATATATATATATATTTATATATATATATATATATATATATATATATAATTTTTTTGATAATCCACCAAGGTTGTACATAAGTTGAATTGAATGGATATAAGTACTCATAATTTATGATCTTCTATGCATTATTAGACACCAACAAAATTAGCCTATGCTGAACGGTTAGCATCCGCGATTAGCATTAGCGTTTTTATTACCAATTGCCACTTAAGGTAAACAAACACTAACTGCCATTTAGTTCACACATACATCACTGTACGTTACACGTGTAATAGTGTCTTAAAAGTCACTGACAGACGAGGCTTCAACATTATATCCCATGAATAAACAAGGTTAGCAATCACGATTAGCATTCGCGCGCGAGCGATTACCACTTCAAGTTAACAAACACGACCTACAGTTTAATTCACACATACGTCATTATATCTACATTACACATGTAGTCGTCTCTTAAAAGTCACTTACAGACATGCTTCAACATTATTCCATAACTAAAAATAGCAGAGCTAGCTGTTAGCTACATGAGGTCAATAACTACCAGTTCTTGTTTTCCTCTGGGCATGTTTAGTGCATGACTGCCTAACTATTGGTTACGTGATGAGCACCTAAAACTGAGTAGCAGGTGATATTTTAGAATAATTACAGTCCAAGTGCACCTTTTTGATTTGTCTTTCTCCGGCCCTTGGAAGAAAAAGTTTGGACACCCCTGTCTTAGACTAAGTTAAGAACTGGTCTTGCAGGTGCGGCAGCTGGAGAGGACGGTGGGCCTGAAGGACCTGACGGTAGCAGAGATGGAGGGTCGGCTTCGGGAAATGTCCGCCACAACCTTCGACGGCGTCTTTGTGTGGCGGATCTCCGATTTTGCTAAAAAGAGACAGGACGCCGTCGCCGGTCGAGCCCCCGCCATGTTCTCACCCGGTAAGGAAACGTTGCAAATTATTATGCATAGAATCTGCCAAAATGACTATTTTTCAGGGAATCCAAGAATGTTAAAAGAACTCCAATATAATTGTTGTCAAGCTTTTCCAACCCACTTTAAATGTGTTAATATTGGGTAAAAATAACAGACCAATAGTTAAATACATGTAAATATTAATTTGTCCATATTTGGACATACAGATTTCTAACCAACAGCGACAGCGTATGATTTAAGTGAAATAAACATTTGCACTTTTTTGCGTTCATCTTTGAGTCGTATACTTCCAAACATCAACAGACGATGTTGACTATTTAGGATAAGGAACAAAAACAGCGTCTGCTTCATAGTTTGGAAGACAATGAAAAAGTGACTTCCCGCCTGCTTTGTCCCCCCCGCAGCCTTCTACACCAGCAAGTACGGCTACAAGATGTGTCTGCGGATCTATCTGAACGGCGACGGGACGGGGCGCGGCAGCCACTTGTCCTTGTTTTTTGTGGTGATGCGGGGCCTGAGCGACGCGTTGCTCAAGTGGCCCTTCAACCAGAAGGTACAGTAAAGGGGAATTGGGACCGAGCCCTACTGCAAATAGTAAAAAAATATATATATATATTTACACTGGATTAGTAGTTAACTAGGGATGCTCTAATTAGGGTTTTATAATGCCGATTCTGATATTGATCATCCATGAGTGACATTTTAGCAGCTGTAAACAACAGCTGTAATTTTTTTGGGTGATGCAACTAACAATTATTTTAATAATTGAGTAATCTGTTGATTATTTTTGAAAATTCATTTATGAATTTGTTATATTTTCATCCGTTTAATTAAAGATGTTGAAAATGCATTTTAATATGATAGTTGATAGATGAGATTTTTTTAATGACACAATAACTGTGACCTGTGACCTGACACGCTCTAAAAAACGAATTAAAAGCAATTGAATTTCAAAAACAAAAGTCAAAACAAAATAAAAACTTTGTTCGTTTTTTCTGAGCATCTGCTCCTGGCGAGTATTCTCACATTCCTACTTTCCCAATTAGCAAGGTCTTTGGCGCCATCTTGTGGCATCTCAATCATTCTTATTCTCCCCACAGGTGACACTGATGCTACTGGACCAGAGCAACCGGGAGCACATCATCGACGCCTTCCGTCCCGACGTCACCTCCTCGTCTTTCCAGCGGCCGGTGAGCGAGATGAACATCGCCAGCGGCTGCCCGCTCTTCTGCCCGCTCTCCAAGCTGGACGCCAAAAACTCCTACATCCGCGACGACACCATCTTCATCAAGGCCATCGTGGACCTCACCGGGCTCTAGAGGGGGCGGAGCCACGCCAGGTGGCCTTCATTTTAGCTCTGAGGTAATCCCTCCGCGGCGCCGCTAGATAGCGTCCTTCCGCCGCTTTGGGGAGTTACGAACGTCTGCCCGGGCTCTACCCGCTGTTTGTCTTGGGCGTGGCACCGACGGGACGCCAAGGACTGAGCGGGAAAGCTGTGCGTCGGGCGCGGGTTTATCATCGTGGCGGTAGCTAATTTAGGGTTTGGGGAGGGGGGTGTGAGGTCTTCTGCTTCTTCGTTTTGAGATTGTCGGTGTCGTGAGCCTCTCTGGTCTCGTGTTGAGTACATTTTGCATAGACAAACGTGGAGTTATGTGATCAACAAGGCCCCCCCCCCCTTTCTTCTTTTGTCCCATGGGCGCCACGTGCATGCTTGCTCGACGAGCATTTGTTGTTTAGGTTACAGTGGTTCTCAAACTAGGGTCCGGGGGCCCCTGGGGGTCCACAGGCAGGAATTTGATCATCTGCAAAATGATTTGCAATCAATTTTTAGGCAGTTGTGGGCAATGCATTTATGCATATTATACATGACATCGCAAAATAGTGACATGCTCAGAATCATGTAGCATGACGGCAACCAATCAGAGTACAGAAAAATTCTGATGTCATCGAGGGCTAGCTCGAATTCTCAGTGATTGCCTTCCAAGTCGTATGCAAAACACTGCGAAAAGGATTCCGCTCACGTCCATATTGAAGACGGAAATAAAGTCACATCAGTAGTCACATTTTTGAGGTTGGTTGGAAAATTCACCAAATTCGTGCACTACACATCAGCTACGCGACGGTCGATAAATATTGCGTTTAATTACATGGTTAAGTAATTTGCTGTTGATTATTTGGCTTGAAATGTTCAATAATTTAACTGACGTCCATAATCGTCAATGGCAGGGAACGAGTGGGCGCACATTGGGGTGCGTTTGTGTCACGATTATGAGGAGATGCTTGGAAAAACTTCTTCTCTGTAAGGGGCCCGTAGACCCCAAAGGTTTGAGAACCCCTGATGTAGAAGCAGGCGTCCCTTTTCGTGTAAAGTTTGTGCTCGTTCCAACTCGGGGTGGGGGGCGAGGGTTGGGGGTGCGGGTCGTGACCGGTGCTTTGGTACATCTGTGGAAGATACAGTGGAGTTAGCGAGGTGTCCGAGGCGCAGGCCTGACTGACATTGTGTTTTTTCTTGAGTCCCCGACCCCCCCCCTCCCCGCCATTCCGCTCGCTGGCTGGCATCTCGACAGGTGGCGCTGTTCCCTCCCCCCCTCCGTCCTGCCCCCCCCCCGCTCACCGAGAGAAGGAACGTTGTTTTCTCGTGCGTCCCAAACGTGATGTGTGCGCCGCCGGCCCAAGTCATTCAAATAGTGTGTTACTGTTTTGTGGGCGCAAAATGTACAGAAGGAGACATTCAAGATTGTTGTACAGTGAACCCTCGCGGGTAAGATCCGCCAGAAAGAGCTCAAATTTGCGAATAATGGCCCCGCCTCCCTCCCGCACGACTTGGGTCTAAATCTCAAATCGCTCCAACGTAGTTCACCGCACCAAGATTCCACGAGGTAACGAAGCTCCTGGGCTCACTTCAACATAATAGTCCCTTGGCACCAAGATGACGGCGAAGCACTACTTTTGTCTAAATGAAGCATCTCGGCAGGGGTTTCACTGCACACTCGTTTGGTGGGTGCAAATGTACAGCAAGAGCTTGCCTGCTTTTTAATTCTTTGGTAGGGGTCCCCGCTGGCCTGTTTTCAAACCAGTCTCGACCGGTATTGAAGCCTCTCTGTGCATGGGAGACTTTAATTGGTAACTCACGCCGTATGTGGCCGCGTTTATTTCTATTTGTTCGGAGGAGGGTACGGTAGAATAGCTATTATGTTATATCCGGCTGTGCTCGTCACAAGGCACAGGCCTATAGTTCTTAAAGCGATGTATAAATATGTATTTTTCATATCATAAATCTATATATAAAAGCTAATATATCCGTGCGGACGCGCACAAGCTGTTATAATAAGAATAGTATTACCAAATATGCTATTAATTCTATATCTATATATCAGTTTTTATTTTTGGTTTTGCTGAAGATGGTTTGAACAGGCCAGAGCTGATTCCGTCGGCGCACTGCGAGTCCTTCTCGGGTGCAACGTGACATTTGGAAGGGTTTACAGGGGTCACGCGTGACTTATTTAGCGCTATTTTGTTTACACTGCGGCGAGCAACTTTGAACTTTTCCCATATAAATGTGCTTGTGAAGCCAGCGGAAATGACGCGAGTGACTTTTCATGTTGTGCTCTGTGTGGATTTATATTACTAGCTGAAGAAAAGAAGAAGAAGAAGAAAAAAAAAGCATGTAACCAAGTACCATTACATGTGTGGGGGGAAAAAAATATATATAAGCTTTTGTGTTGTGCCAAACTCAAATATTACCTCCATGTTGTATTGCAAGATGTTTTATTTGCGTGTTCTAAGCCTCTACATTATGTTGCCAAATGGTTATTTCAACACGAGCTGCTGTTTGTGTGTGTAAAGTGTGTGAATGCATGGGTCACTACGAGCACCAGAGGATATCATTAGAAAAACAACAACAACAAAGTGCCCACCGACAAAATATCCTCATATTTCCTCCCATGTCATCTGAATGTAAACCCTTTACACTATTGAAAGAAAACACTTGTGTGTAAAAATGTGATACAGTTGACTGGAAGCAACTTTGACTATTTGTGCACTTTGCATTAGTTCCATGTTCAAACAGGGTATTTTTATCTGTGTACCTTAACGTCGAGAGCCATACAAGTATTTTGCTGTTGATATTTGATGTGTTAACGCTCAAAAGAAACTCGCAGTCTGTAATAAAGTTTGGTGATTTGATTGACCACGTTTGATTGCTCAGCACTTTTTGTAGGGCACTTTTCAGTCGCAACAAACCAACCAATGAGAGCAAAGGATGCTGACTAGCCCAACCAATGACAGCGAACAATACATTTCTACACAGCCAATGGCGGCTAATGACACTCATTAATCCAACCGAGGACAGCTGAATTGACTGATTGCTACACTGAAATGACAGGCAAATTAGCATGTCGCCCTTTGAGTGATATTAGCATATTTATATCGTTAAAATTGAATAAACTATAACGGATATGCGGCACGTTGATTATAGTTGCTCAGATAACCAATTCGAAGTCTAGTTTCGCCTAAAACGGCTCTCTTGGGTGACATTAACAGCACAATGTTGACCCGTGAGGGGTTAAATAATAAAAAGTGACTTTCATCCGTGGGAGGTGAGTAAAAATAAGCAACTTGTCTAAAATGTATTCGATTAAGTGTCCCAATCGGCAATCGCTTCGTATGCGTTATGGCGGAATGGGTTGCAACGTGGTTTGCTGTTGCCCCCTTCCGTACTAAGTGGTACTACGTGCCCATTTTAGGCAAAACACAGTTAAACCTATTTGACTTCACTTTAATTATTTTTTATGTCAAATCTGAACGGCTAGAAAATGGAAATAATGTCATTTTGTGCAAACAATTCCCATCCCTAGGCCGAGGTAACCAGACGATTTGTTATGGGCGGTGTTTGTTACTTTCCACCATTGGCCACCAGAGGACGCTATGAACGCCTCAATGCTCAACAGTCGTCACCAGTTGTGCTCTGTCCAACTCTCCTCACAAAAACATCCAGGTAAACAGCGGCTGTATTGTTCTCTGGCTGGCAGGGACATTTGCACACACTCCCCCCAAAATAGAAAAGTTTCCAAATTATAAAGTTGGCGATTGCTATTGACCCACGTTTCCTTTCAAAGGTAGTCAATCCAGGACTGGGCGGAGGTGGAAAATGTCTTCTTTGGGTTTGAAGTCACATATGTGCCGGTGAGCATATATCCGCTTTTAAAAGGTTGAAGGTGATGCAAGTTGGCAAGCAAGATATTTCTCGGAGGTTGCGTCATGTGACAGAACTGTAGAACTCTGGTGATAGTTTACACACCCAAGAAGCATCAAAGACGACAGCCGGAGCTTTAAAGGAATACATTATTTTTGAGTCCAAAAGAAAAAAGTCCCTCTAAAACACATTCACAGGTTGTCAAAAGCATTTTAGGGCAACTTCAAACACCAACATAAATTATATATATATATATATATATATATATATTTTTTTTTTACAGCATACAGGCAACTTGGAATTTCATTGCAGTACCACATTGTGCCTCAACACGCCAGACAGCAATGCAGTACCGGAGGAGATGCAACATAATCAAGAAACAAGAAGAAGAGGCCGAGAAGGTTCCCATCTAATCTCCAGTAATAAACGCTCCAACAGAACAGAGAGAATTTATACCTGTGAGTGTGAATTATCAAATGTTTTGGAAGATTTTGTCGATTAAAAAAAACAAATTCACACTTTCAAATGTTACTCCCCAAAAAGTAGCAAAAATCGTCCCATTTTTTTTTATACACATTCACGCAAAGTATTATAAAACAGTCAAATGTTCTACCCGTAATTAATAATCGTTCTTGTTTTAAGCCTTAAGAGGCCAAAATAGAAGTTATCGAATTCATTCAATATTTTTGTATTTAAACAGTCGAACAACTAATCGGATTTCATTTTGCCAAAATATCGTTACGTTTGCGTTGGCCTGATATGGTATCACACGTTACTCTGTGATTTCTCCCTTCGCATGTCGAATGGCGTCCCGTTCTGACCCGTTTGCATTAAAAGCAGGTCAGTCCCCGAGGTGGTGTCGATACATAATTAAAAACAGGATACGGGCGGCCTCCTCGCGCCGTGCTCCACAGAACATATGTCCAAACCATTAAGTGGGCCTTTTGTTCAAACGCTGGATCGCACGTAGCATTAGCGCACGTCCTAATAGCCGCTCCTCATTCCATTTAAAGCCTAAAGGCGGAATAGTTGCGCCTGATTGTGTTTCACAGCCCGTCTGATGTCAGCGGCTCAGATGGATTTTGCGTGACCGGCCTGTCGATTCGACTGATTCATCCTCCACCTGGACCGTGAGCATTAGCGCATAAGCCACGCAGCGACCTAGCGGCTAACTGCGTCTGCCGATTTGAAACGTGTGATGCGGGGAGAACCGGGTTTCACATTTTAAATGACCCCTCCCCCCAAAAAAATTTGCCGCACCAATGCTAATTCTAGAAGCTAACTCACTTATCGTACCTCAAGATCACGATTCGGAACCGGATCGGTTGTGGTTTTGTCCTTGGATCCGCCTTCGCGATTGACTTGAAACGTTCTTATTCGTTCCCTCGTTTATATAATGGGAGCGTCCGGTCTATTAAAAAACATGGCTCGACATCTACAGTGCAGTGTTCCCCACAACATGTTAATACTTGGGCGGGCCACCCAAGTAAGTCGTATTTAACTGCAGCGTCTGTCACTATACGTCGCCAGTATAGATAGATGAAGAAAGACACTTTTGCAGTATGTATATTTCCCGTGGCACTCCACATGAAGTCTAGTTGGCACAGACGGTGCTTCGGAACCACTGCTCAAATACACGACACTGATCACATGACGCTGGAAAGAAAACATCTGAATTTACAACACTCGCGGTCAAGAGCCAAAACGAGCAGCGGGGATAAACTCCGCTACCGTTCCCGCGTCGACTGGCATGTTTTGCGATCTGTTGTATTACTGTTATTGTTTCGCAGAAAGTCGAGCCCAGAGGATGTTTCCTTGGTAACAAAATATTTAAAGCAACAGCGTGGCTTTTAGAAGTGAGAAAGACAGTTAATGACTGGAAACCGGGTTTTTTTTGTTTTAAAGCAATAATGACTCTTACTGCATATTACGACAGACGTTAATAATCTGGGAATACTGCAGTGGGAGTTTTGGGAACGGTGTAACATCTCAAATAGACTCTTTCGAAGCACATTTTCTCACAATGTTAAAAGGAACCCCGACTGTCATGACGAGTTTGCTCTATATTGTTTATTTGATTGTTACGAACATAAGTATGAGATTCCGTTTTCAAAAATAATTTCCACTTCACTACATTTTGTATAAATTTTATCTGGACGTACGCCGCCATTGTTATTTACGGACGCAACGTGTTCAGTGCGTAGTGACGTAGAATGGCGGCCGAGCAATGTGAAACGTCGATCAAGAAAAAGCAAGTTAAGCCTCGTAGCGTTCCTAAAGAAACAGCATGCGATCGGGAGAGTCATTCACCGGACGCATTCAAGAGTTTTTGATCGTCCCTTTAGGAACGCGACGGAGGCTTACCTTGCTACGTCACTACGCGCTGAATGCGTTGTGACGTAAATAACAATGGCGGCGTGCGTCCAAATCAAGTTTCTACAAAATTAATTAAACTGGAAATTATTTTTGAAAAATGAATCTCATAGTTATGTTAGTAACAACCAAATAAATAATATAGCGCAAACTTGTCATGACAGTCGGGGTTCCTTTTTTCCTTTTAATGATATTCAGGCTTTCCTTGCCCCCGCCCACCAGCCCCCCCCCCCCCCACTTTTTTTTTTTTTTAAAACATGACATATGATGCGGGCATGTCATTTGTCGTCCCCGGACCTCAGACGTGCCTGCAAAAGCCCCGTTAAGAAAAGCAAAACTGATTGAGGACGTTTCGTTAAATGCGATGCAAACCAGAAACACGAACCTAAATGAGGGTTGTGGCACGGGATGAAATTGTAATTAAACGGGTCCCAATAAAGCCGTCCGGCAGTATAGCTCGTATAAACACGCTTTATAAACATGTAGCTCGTAACAATAATCCATGGGCTAATAAAAGTTAATCTGTCTGGAAGTCCTGACCTCGTTTGTTGCTTTATTAGCACGATTGATTTTTTTTTCTTTTTCTTTTTTTTTTTACAGTCCCCCTCGCACCCCAGTTTAATTCAACTTCCTGCTGGAGGCGGTGGATGTTCGCATATCAGCTTTGTGGAAACGCCGACTAACGTCAGCAAATCCTCCACGGGCAGATTAGCGCTTCTACTTTCTCATTCTGGACCTTTTGCCGGGTTGCTTCTAATCTCCAGGGATTAAAATTGACTTTCTAAACAGGATTTCACTCGCTGTAAGTATGAATTTGATTAATTAATAATCCGGGGAAAAAAAGGCTTTTGTAATTCACTCGGATACAAAATTCAAATGAATCCAATGAGTCTATTAACTCATTCACTGCCATTGACGGCTATTGACGGCAAAAATTCATTTTTTCCACTTTTGTTAACAAGAGTATGAAAACCTAGATTTTTTTTGTGTACATTTAGAACAGATATAACATTTTTGATTAATCGTGAAGTTAACTGCTAAAGTCATGCGATTAATTACGATTACAATTATTTTTAAATCTTTTTTTTTTTTAGAAGAAAAGATTTTTAAAAATTAGGGGTGTCATGCGATTAATTTTTTAAAATCAAAATTAATCGCATGACTTCACTAGTTATTTTTTTTTATAAAAGAAAAGATTATTAATAATTAGGGGCGCCAGGCGATTACAATTTTTAATCGTAATTCATCGCATGACTTCACTAGTTTTTTTTTTAAATAAAAGAAAAGATTAAAAAAAAAGATTATTAATAATTAGGGGCGCCAGGCGATGACAATTTTTAATCGTAATTCATCGCATGACTTCACTAGCTAACTCACGATTAATCACAAATTTTATATCTGTTCTAAATGTACAATTAAAAAATTGTTAGGTTTTCATGCTCTTGATGACAAAAGTGATTTTTTTTTTTTTAACTAATAGAAATAGTTCAAATGCATTTTTGACGTCTATTGCCGTCAATGGCAGTGAACGAGTCAATCGATTCGACAAATATTCGATGGTGACTGCACTTATATGCTACGCTTCAACGTTAGCAGGTCTTACTAAAAGAATACGACCAACGGCCCCGTTTCACGTCACATGACCTTCCTTGAAGTGTCTTGCTATTGTTGGCGAGCCGAGCAACAAATACAAAGTGGATGCTTCAGCGGAGGCGCGCAGCAGCAGATTTATTTATTGTTTTAGCCGAAGATTTGATTACATACTGCGCGCCTCCCGCCAATAATTCTTGCTAATGGCGAGGCGTTGTTTAAGCTAACACGGACGTGTTTACGCGGCGAGCCCTCCAGTAGCTCCACTCGCGTGACATCACCCGAAATCCCTCCAGCTGCTTGGCAGAAGCGTCCGGTCCGTGCAGCTGCTAACTTTAAACTCCCCAATAAAGTTTTTTTTGGGGGGGGGGGCGGGGGGGAACACCCCCACCCTTTATTGAAAACCATCATTTCAGTTCTTCCTGTATGTCGTCGGCTAAATCCATTTGACGGCTATTAAGCTGAATCCCATTTGTCTTTTTCTCGGATTTGTTTTTCTTTGCCTTCTGCGCCGCTCTCCAAAGTTCCATGACCTCATGCGGTAAACATTTGTGTTAATGTGTTATGTTCAAATTAATTTATAGTGGCATTGTTAAGAAACACACACGCACACACGCACAATTGAGCTGCAGTTTTGCCCTTAGAAGCTTAATTTGACTCCATGACAGTCCAAAATGAAAACATAATGTGTTAACTGGCAAACTTGACAATAAGCAGCAGTTTGACGAAACAATTAATTTTTTAAACCCTCCTTATATGGTATGGGTCAAAATGACCCACTTAGTAACAATTATGATCTTTTTGCTATGAAATGGTTCATTTCAACATATTAGCAATGAAAACAGTCAACAATAATGAGCTATAAGAATGTTTTTAATAAAATTGATTTTGGGACATTTAAAATCGATTCTGAATCGTACTAAATGAGAATCCCGATTCTTATGAGAATTTTTTTTTTTTACTTTCTTTGTAAAAGTTACTAATATTTTCTGAGTGAAAAACTTACGTTTTTTTCAAGTTAATAATACATTTTTTTGTCTGTAAAAAAAATACAAATATTAGTTGTGGGTTTTTTTGGGGCGATGAAACTTCTCATCAAGACACAATTAAAATGTTTACTTTGACATATTTTCATTTAAAAATGGTTATTACATTCTATTTAATTATCTGAATAGCTAAAGATGATTTGTGATACAAGTGAGGTCATGAAACAAATTCAACTCATATCTCAAGGTACCACTGTATGTATGTAAGCAATAATGTGTTCAATTGTATGGCTGGCAAAGATAGATGGCATAGATAGCAAAAAGACAATTGTTGGTGAATAAATAATTATTGGAACCAAGTAAGTGAAATTTGATCATTTTGTGCGGCGTAACAGGATTCCTCATCACATTGGGAATATTGGGCCACCCACCGTACTTTCCCTTGTGTCCCTTAAAAAAAATGCTGAAAACTAGAAAATCCATTTCATTGGCTTACATTTGCGCTGCAACTCCAGCGGATCGTGTTTGACTGCGAAAAACATGCCTTCCGTAATTCTTCCCCCGCACCCTGTTAGCATTAGCGTTTGTCCTCACTCATCCTTGGGATACTTTCCCCCCCACAAATATTTTTATTTGACAAACTGCGGACCTCACACGACAATCACTTGACGCTCCCGCTCGCTTTTTCCACGTCCGCGTCCAAGTCGGACCGCAGGCTTTTGCAGCTGTGTGGCTGAAAAGTGCTGAGTCGCCGCTAACCCCGGCCAGCCGCAGTAGCCTCCATGCTGGCCAGCCGGCCGGACGGACGGACGGCTCCCATGGCGATGTTATAATTTATCGGTGACACTTGTCAGATGGATCTTATTACTTTGAAAGGGAATGGTGACGTACAAACTGACACACAACAAACGAGAATCAAACTTTTTGTACATTTAAACACCAAAATGTTCAACCGAAACTACACTAGCTTAATGCTAACGCATAACGTGAATGGGCTAACAGACATTAGCAAATAGCGTAGACGTTATACGTCAACAAACAACTGCTGCTTTTTCACACATTGAGCAGCAACACATACAAACGGCCATTAAAACAAACGAGAATCAAACGTTGTACATTTAAACACCAAAATGTTCCAGCAAATAACATAATTTCATTACGGCCAAAGTACTTTAGCATCGACGGAGCAACAACAGATACAAAAGAGAATTCAACAAGGTATTATTTCAACAACGAGCTAACTGCTCCACCAAACCATATAAATGAATCTAGCAAGCCTCTGCTAGCTTAATGCTAACTTTTTAATGCCAAACGCCATCGTTTGGCTAACAGGAGTTAGCAAGGGTGTTGCGGTAATTGTAAACCTTCAAACAACTGTTACTTTATCCCACAATGAGCAAAAATACATACCAAACGTACGTTATGTTCAACGAGCGTTTTCGAGGGCCCGTTCAAAACTCACCGACGCGTTCCCTGATTTGCCGTTGGAAAAATCCTCGTCACTCTTGTCAACTTGACGTTTCCCCTTCGGAGTTACCGGCAACAGAAGTCGACGATCAATCTCGTTGAGGAACGGTGGCTTTTGCCAAGCTCTTAAACAAACACTGAACATTCTGGAGCCATCGTTCAAAGTCGGTCCAAAGTCGATCCATATTAGTTCATGTTTGCGGCTTGGCTTCTGCTCAGTGTTTGCGCATCGCTGGCAGCCATGTTGTGACAAGCATGCCGGGAAAAAATGTGAACAATTTCAGTCTCTTTTTCTGTTCGGGTATGCCACATCCCATCACGGTATCGTTTTGCTAGAGGGGTCTCTTGGAAATTCAGCGCAATTCCTGTGTCGTTATATCACTGGTATCACGATACCGCTGCTTTTCTTTCAATTAATTGGTTATTCCATTGTGATACTATCGGTATCATCGAGGGAATTTCTCCCAAGCATTCTCAGTATTATGATACTATAGGTATGGTGATAATTCTGATATTAAAAATGCTCCCCCCATGAGATTGTTGGTATTGGTTTTCTTCCAGTTGACTGATTACCAAGCAATCTCTGTATCATGATACCACTGGTATTATGATACCAACGGTATCATATTTGATTTTCTTCCAGTGTATCATTTATTGTCATACCATTTGTATCCTAGAAGGTTTTCTCCCAATTTATCAATTATGATGCAATCTCTATTTCATGATGATATTGGTGTCGTGACTTTGTTCCAATGTATATTATAGTGCAATCTCCGTATTCAATATTATTTGTATCACAATACCAATGTTCCAATCTATCCATTATCATGTGATGTCTGTATCATACTCTTGGTATCATGATACTGCTGATTTACTTCTGCTGTATCAAGCGACCTATCGTAGATGGTTTTCCTCCAACATGTTGATTACGGTGCTGTCTCTGTATTGTGACATCATTGGCATCGGTGACATTTTTACCGTTGTATCGTGTTATGGCTATCGTGATACCATTGATATTGCCATACTATTTTTGGTGAATATGTTTTTTCTAACAATGCAATGATTAGCGTGCATTGTGATACTGTTGGTATCGTGATACTATTTGTATCATAGATGGGTTTTCTTCCCATGTATTAACTATCCCATACTGGCTGTAGTATGATGCTATAAGAATCAATGGCAAAATATCAAAAATGATAAGATAAGATATTTCTCTCTAATTCCCAGTTCGAACATTTTAGCCATCCAAGAAGATGAAAAAGTCATTTTAATCCGTCGCATTGTAAACGATTGATTTGTGGCCTTGGAATTAAAAAAGAGATCATAGTGTGTGCGTAGCGGCTCCTCTCCAAGAATCTGGCCCGTTTTGTAGCAGCTGCATAATTAAAGAGAGTGTGAGTAAATATTTCAACAAAGTCCAGATGGAAAAGCGAATGACTAAATGATTGGTCCATGGGCGGAAATCTTTTTCCGCCGCGCTGGTAAAAGTACTCGTGCGAACGGTTTTGACTTCGGTAAAAGTGAGAAGCGGCAGATTCTGAGATGTACTTGCCGTGGATATAATTACGAAATTTCTATTTGAACACAAATGTATACAAAAATATAACGATACTCACAGGCATATATTCTTTATCATCTGCAAAAACGTTTGCACTACAGTGCCCCCTGGTGGGCAAGGCACGCACGCCAGAAAGAGCACAATGTGAATGGGCACTAAAGAATGACAAAAAGTGATCAGGAAAAAAATATATACTCGAGTAAAGTACAGATACCTGAAAAAAAGTATCTGTTACTGCCCACCACTGTTTATAGAAGCGGTCCAGTGGTTTCAAGAGCGCAGCTTGTTCTGCTGAGGGGCAGCGCCCTGCCAAGGCATGACCTCATCTTTTGTCAACGCCTCGTGTGTTCCTCGGCGCTTTTAATGGCTCTGCAGCGGTGACCTACGACCTGTCAGGGAATCCTGTGGCGTTTGAACCGCAGGGGGGCGGGGTGCGGGTGGGGGGCTCAGGGTTCATCGCCAGTGTTTTATGGCCTAAAGAGGGCTGAGATCAATTGAAGAATCCCCCCCGCCATTGCTGTTACTCGTTCTTAGTTGTGCTGGTGCATTTGCTGCGACTTCAAATGACTTGTTTGGTGTTTATTGTTTTTATTACTTAAGCGTTTGGATGCGTTTTTATTTTGTTTTCATTACTTTATGAATTTTAGTTATTTGAATTTGTATTATTTTGCTATATGCGTCTATTTTTCTGTTTGGTGTTTTTAATTGATTACATTTTTATTTGATTATTTTGTTGTTTAGTGGTCTATATTTAAATTTTAATTATTTGTATAATTTTAGCTCCATTCTTTCATTTATTTATTTTCATTTTGTAGGATTTATTCTGGTGTTTATTATTTTTATTTTAAGTATTTTAATTATTTTTAGTAGTTTTGGGGCATTTGGTGTTCAATATTTCAATTGTAATTATTCTGCTTATTCTATTGTTATCATGTTAGCATTTAGCTTCTAACGAGTCGCTAACGTCGCCCGGCCTCGTTCCTGGCTTCTGGCTATGTGCTGCTTTTAAAGCGCGTGACCCGTTTGCCTGGTTCGACTGGCGTCACCCGAGCCCGCGGAGAGCGTTTGACTTGATGAACAGTGACACGGTGACAGCAACTCGCTTTTCAAACGCTTTTTACTGCGAAAGCTAATAAAATCCAGACTTGCTTATTTGCTTTGCGTCGGCTGGCCTTTCTGCAATGAAAAGTGACAAATCCACGTAATCTGCTTTTTTTTCCCGGCCGATTTAAACGTCTGATGATCAAATGAGGATTTACTAAGTGGGTTGTCTTCTATGTGACTGCAAAACAGACTCATTAGAAACATTGAAGCTAATTGTTGCCGCTAATCGCATTAAGATGAAGAACAACGTGACAGCTGGTGGTCTGGAGTCGCGACAGACCCGACGAAATGGCATCGTCACTTTTTTAACCTCTGTCATTGATTCTTTTGGCCTTGTCGCCGTTCTAAAAACTTCAGGTTCAAGGCAGGAAACGTTCTTTGATGTTTTGGAAACTACAACATTAAATTCTTTGAAGATGATAAATTGTCTTTGATGTTTTCGAAACTACAACGTAAGGTTCCTTGAAGACGCTAAATTGTCTTTGATGTTTACGAAAAACAACTTCAGGTTCATCAGAGACGCTAAACGTTCTTTGATGTTTCGAAAACTACAACATTGAGTTCTTTGAAGATGATAAATTGTCTTTGATGTTTACAAAAACACAACTTCAGGTTGATCAAAGACGCTAAATGTTCTATGATATTTTGGAAACTACAACATAAGTTCTTTGAAGATGATAAATTGTCTTTGATGTTTACGAAAACACAACTCCAGGTTCATCAAAGATGCTAAATGTTCTTTGATGTTTTGGAAACTACAACGAAAAGGTTCCTTGAAGACTCTAAATTGTCTTTGATGTTTACGAAAAACAACTTCAGGTCCATCAGAGACGCTAAACGTTCTTTGATGTTTCGAAAACTACAACATTGAGTTCTTTGAAGATGATAAATTGTCTTTGATGTTTACGAAAACGCAACTTCAGGTTGATCAAAGACGCTAAATGTTCTTTGATATTTTGGAAACTACAACATAAGTTCTTTGAAGATGATAAATTGTCTTTGATGTTTACGAAAACACAACTCCAGGTTTATCAAAGATACAAAACATTCTTTGACGTTTTGGAAATTACAAGGTAAGGTTCCTTGAAGACGCTAAATTGTCTCTTTGATGTTTACGAAAACACAATGTTAGGTTAATTGAATATGCTAAATTGTATTTTTGGTATCTATGAAAACACTACAAACTATTGTGTTCGACATTTACAAAAACGCACCATGTTAAGTTCATTGACATTGTCTTTGATCTGTTTGTTTACAAAATCACTATCGTTTTATTGAGGGTGTCCTATTGTCTTTGAGGTTTAACAAAACGCCACGTATGCTCATTGAAGACACAAAATTGTCTTTGCCATATACGAAAACACCTAACACATTTAAAAATGAACATTACAGAACTCCTGCCAATGCACAAATGCTCTGTAAACCGGATTAACGAACCAAGCGCACCTTGCGGGTGTCACCGTTCGCATCGGACACGTTGCTAACAAAAACAAAGGCAGCGGAGTTCACGTGGGAAAGGAAACAAGCGAAATCTGACATCACTTTCCTCCCGTTTCTTGCGCTTCCCCCCCTCTCGACCGCAAGCACTGCTCGCTCGCTCATGATTCCCAGGAACGCTGCGGTGAAGTCGAGGGAGTGACGCTATTAAAGGTTGGAGTGCGGAGGCAGTGATGATTTATGTGCCGTGGTCGGCAAACGAGACGAAGAATCGTCGGCAAAAAGCATCAAAACAGTGCATCTAAGCATGTACGCGATCATCAACCCACGTCACATACTGAAGATGACCGTTTGGTAGTTAAAACAAATCTGAATGACTGCATAGGAAATCCCAAGAGTAATTATTAGGGAGTAGAGAATGAGTGAAGCCTTCTGAACACATCCCAGCCTCAAATCCCTGAGTGGTAGTTGGGGAGGGGGAAACGCTTGGCGTGTGGAGGCAGCGGCACTTTGACCTCACTTTAGAAAGACATTCACTCCCACTCTCTCTCTCTCTCTCTCTCTCTCTCTCTCTCTCTCTATTTCTGCATCACGCTCTCAGCGGCAAAGCAGCCGAAGCGGCAGCACCGAGGGAGCCGACGAACACCTTGCCGGGAAAGGCTGCCGAGCATCATGCTGGCGTCGTCGCCTCGCGCGCACGTGTGAGCGACGCTTTAACCGCGAGCGACAACGAAGGCTGTATGGTAAGACGACAACCGCTTCATGCAAAAAAAAAAAAAAAAAACATCATTTATGATGAGTGGAATGTTCCCTGCGTTATGTTCAGTTTTTTATTTATTATTATTATTTTTTTTAATTATCTTTATTTTTATTTTTTTTGCAGCAACACAATGAATGTGGAGGTTTGACATGCTCTGCAGCACTCGCTCGTATTGCAATGGTTCTCAAAGTAGGGGGCTCGGTCTACAAGGGGCACCGGCATCCGTGCCACATGACGTTACAACTTTATTCCCGTTAACACGAATGCATGATGTTGAGGAAAAAAATAAATACATTCTCAACTATATTGTTTTGAACTCAACGAAATCAATTGTTCGAATGTAAAAGTAGACATCTCCATTTTTTTTGTATTTAACCAAAATGTTATTGTTTTTTTTAGATCATTTGTTTATTTCGGGTATTTTAGGTTAATATAAATTAAGCCAGTGTTTCTCAACGTGAGATATGCGGCAGAATTGCTGAATACATTAAATTAAATCATGCAATACCATCAAAAGTGTTATGTTTGTTATTTTGAAAAACTTTTCAAGTATCATTTTTAAAGTACAGTTTGTTATTTATATTTAACTTTTAAGTTGAGTTAGGACAGCACAATTGCATTTAATCCTTAAATGTGTGTTTAAACATGTATACATTTATAATCATTTTAACTAGTATTTAGAATAAATTATTTAGCTACTTTTTAATGAGATGAATGAAAGAATAAAAAAACTAAACTAAACATTTAAATTAAAATTTATTTGAGTGAAAATCAATTTCATGAAATTATTTTTTCATGAAATTTAATTTTCATTAAAACTATGGCTTTATTCACATAACATTATTTTCCTTAAGATTAAGGTATAATGTGTTTTTCAAAGAAAGGCAACAATTCTCAAAAATATGGAAAAAATACAATAATAGGTAATATTACGCCTTTTGTGTAGGAAATCAGAATTTTGAAAACATACTTCTTTATTCTAATAAGATTTTTATATGACATTTTTCTCCAAAAAAATACTACTTTAATGTATTTATTTACATTTTCAACTTTATTCTCATATTGAATGTTTTTTTTACAATCTCGACAAAAAAATTTTTTTTTTTATTATTGATCATGAAGATTTTTTTCCCCATGAAAATATGCAACTTTATTCACATAAAATGACAAATTTATTCTCGGAAGGTTAATGTGTGACATTTTTCTTGCAACAATTCTGAAAAATATGTGACTTTATTAAGGTAAGGTTATTTTAACTTCCACTTGTGGTATTAATCACCTTTTGTTGACTCTTAAAAAAATAATAATAATAAATAAAAGGACTTTTGTGACAATATACGATTTTATTTTGTAAGATTCATGTATCCTCGGAAATGTAAGACTTTTTTTTTTTTTTCAATTCTCAACTATCGCCTTGTGTTTACTTGAACTGATTTTATTCTCGTAAGATTGCAACGTTTTCTGTCAGTGTAACGTGTGAGAGGGAACCACTTTGAAAAAATGCGATCGGGAGACACAATTAAAATTTTCAACCGTTTGAATTCTTTTTTTTTTTTCTTCCCTGGTGAAGGTTGACTGCGGCAACAACAAAAAAAGCGGATGATACAGGGAAGAATTAATGAGCCTTTGAGTCCATTAGCGCTGCTTAAATGGAACCTCAATCTGGCTTAGTGTGTTTTTTAAGTTGACGCTGATCTTCTCCTCGCAGCTTTTGCATTTTCGCGTTTAGCAAAAATGCAAAAACAAAACATGAATGATGCCAAAAACATGTAAGAAATTGCTTTGTTAAGTGTGTTTTCTAACTTTCTGGCAATTTAAGTGGCTGGTTCCTACATGTGACAACAATCTCCTGTATTGTTCAAAACAGGTAGAAGAAGCCTTTTGTTATCAAGTCAAGCATCCTAAATTGAGTGAAAACAAAAAAACATGGGAGTCTGCCAAAAGAGCGATTCTGAATTTCTGGCATTTACTGGCTGTTGTCCGACAATAACGCTCGAGGCGTGGACAAAAGGTGAAATGTTCATAGAAAGAGCGTAATGACTCCTCGTGTTCGTTTCTTCTTGGTTTCTGTGTCAGTGTCCGTCATGAGAAAGCTGCTTTTGGTGAACTCCCCCAAGGCTGGCCCTCTTATGGATTCCCTCTCCACACACAACCTCCATGCAAAGAGCCGCGGGGGGGGGGGGGTCGTCATCACACATAATGCGGACGCTACTTTACTGCTGTAACCAATCACAGTCAAGCTCTCACAACTTCGTTTACAATAGAGAGAAAAATCCGCGGTATATATATATATATATTTTTTGGTCATTTGTTTAAGGGGGGTTGAATGCCATTATTGTTGTTTTATATTGGAATGTTTTGATATGTAAAAATAAATAAATAAATCAGAAACGATTTCTAAAGAGCTCATATCGGGCTCTAAACAATGACGCAAAAAAAAGAGGCTTAAAGCTGTTTATTGGCACTTCCGATTGAAGTTTACTGTCAAACTAAACAAAAACCAAGATTTACATGTTGCGTATATTTTTAACCACACAGGATAGCTTTGCCTTCGTAAAATCTCTTTAGCTCAATGCTAACAATACGAAACACCACAGTGGCCACCGGCTTTCATATTTTGTCAAAAGTTATTATTTGATTGGCAAACACCAAACTTTATGTCCAAGGACAAATAATTGAAATGTTGATCCTTTGATGCTCCGACAAGGTACGCACGAGGCATATTTTTCCGAACTATGCAACCATGTCGAGGGCAAAACAGACCTCTGCCAAGGCAAACCAATCGCAAAGGCACGTTCTCATACGTGCGTCATGTTTTGGAATACGATGTTCCGCCGAATGCTTTTTAGCCAATTAAACAGCATTGTTATAGTCCAGAACCTGCGTATGTGCACAATTTATTAGTTTGACAACATTTAGCAGGAAACGGAGAAATATGTTAATGAGGTGTTTCTTTGCCTCCCAAAATGACATCCAGATGACTTTCAGATGCAATTTGGTGGATTGGAAATCATAAGTTCAGTCGCACTTTTGTCACTTTCTAAAAAGCGGGAGACGCAACCGGACTCGGGCAAGTCGCGCAGCTCGGCTCCAACATTCCCGGCTTCTCGTTTCCAGGCTGGAAAGTTCTCGTCCGTCTGCCAGAGTGTGGGAAAGCGACAGCAATCTCTGGATTCTAGCTTACTGAAGTTGAACAGTCCCCATGTCTGCTTTCCATGCATTGTTAGCCTTGTCGACTTGTCATTTTAGCTTACACCAAACTCCAGTCGAAATTTTTAGCACGAGCCAGCACCACCTGACTGCACTTTGACCCCCAATGACCCCCCCCCCCCCCATAACCACTTTCCACATGCATCTTCTTTAAATTTTAACAAACAACTACGCTGTTATTTACTGACACACACGTCACTCACCAGACCAGGCCCAGCCTATTGAAGCCGCTCACATTCAAAGTCACAGATGCTACAGTCAGAGAGAAGTCTCGCCGGGGAAAGGGTTAAAGGCCAAGACGATAAAATCCAGAGAGGCCCGATGAGAGGCGCCGGCTGCATACCTGCACCTCAGCGCAGACTTTCTAGGATATTAGTCATGTATAATGAGGCGGCTCGGGGCAAGGCGACAAATTTGAGCAATTTTTGTTGAGATATGGAATATAAAATGCCAACAGATGGTTAATAGTTCTTTCTGCCATCCAGTGAGAGCATTTTTCTTTCTTCGAATTCATTTTTTTCCCCGCCATTGTAGATCGATCTCCGTGACCCAGTTTCAAGGTGAAGCGTCATGGCCACAAAGGTTCTTGTGATCTGCCTCCTCGTGAGCGCCTTGCTCAGTTTCTCGGCCGCGGGCCTTGTGAAAAAAGTGCTGCGCCATCGTCGCCAGGTGCCTCAGGGGCACAACGTCACCTCGCCCGGAGCAGACCACCAGCCGGTGGTCTTCAACCACGTCTACAACATCAACGTCCCCGCCGGCCACCTGTGCTCCGTCGACCTGGACGCCACAGAGAGCACGGCGTCCGCGGGAACGGCCGTCACCCCCGGCCGGCAGCTTTCTGCGGACGGGGTGAGCCAGATCATCTTCACCCACCGCATCAACGTCCCCCGCGGGGCGTGCGGCTGCGCCGCAGACCTGCCGCGCGTCAGGGACCTGATGAGCCGCATCGAGATGCTGGAGGGCGAAGTGTCGGCATTGAGGAGCCGTTGCGGGGGCGGCGAGGGCGTCTGTTGCGCTGCGCAGGCGGCAAGGAACGTGAGGATCAGGCCGCTGTGCGGCGGGCGCGGGAACTACAGCGCGGAGACGTGCGCGTGCACGTGCGATCCCGGCTGGAAGGGAAGCAACTGCACTGAGCTCGTGTGTCCTGAGGGTTTCTTCGGGGTCGACTGTTCTCACAAAATCTGCCCCGAAAACTGCAAAGATCGCGGGCATTGTCAGGACGGCAATTGTATCTGCAAGGAGCCCTGGACCGGTTCAGACTGCTCCGAACTGGTCTGCCTTAAAGACTGCTTCGGCCGTGGGCTGTGCGTGAACGGAACGTGCCACTGCGAGCCGGGATTTTCCGGGGAGGACTGCGAGCAGCTCACCTGTCCCGCCGACTGCCACGGCAACGGCATGTGCGTCGACGGCCGCTGTGCGTGCGCGGCGGGTTACGGCGGCGGCGACTGCTCCCGCCTCACCTGCGTTAACGACTGCAACGGCAGAGGCGCCTGCTTCAACGGGATGTGCATCTGCGACGACGGCTACCAAGGCGACGACTGCAGCCGGCTGGCGTGTCCGAACAACTGCAACGGCCGAGGCCAGTGCGTCAACGGGCGGTGCGCGTGCGACGTCGGCTTCCAGGGAAGCGACTGCGGCGAGATTTCCTGTCCAAACGATTGCCTCCAGAGGGGGCGCTGCGTCAACGGGCAATGCGTTTGCCAGGAAGGCTTTGCCGGCGAAGATTGCAGCATCAGGACCTGCCCATCGAACTGCTACGGTCGCGGGGGCTGCATCGAAGGCCGCTGCAAGTGCCACGCCGGCTTCGCCGGGGACGACTGCGCCCTGCTTAGCTGCGCCAACAACTGCCAAAATCGCGGCCGCTGCCTCGATGGACAGTGCGTGTGCGACGAAGGCTTCGCCGGGGAAGACTGCGGTCGGAAGGCGTGCCCCAACGACTGCCTGGCTCGGGGCCACTGTGATGACGGCGCGTGCGTCTGTCAAGAGGGATACTCGGGCCACGACTGCTCTCGGCTCACCTGTCCCGATAAGTGCAACAGCAGGGGGCGCTGCGTCAAGGGAAGGTGCGAGTGTGAGAACGGGTACGAGGGGGAGAGCTGCAAGGAGCGAAGCTGCCTCAATGGGTGCCACAACCGAGGACTCTGTGTCGAGGGTCAGTGTGTCTGCGACGAGGGGTACATCAAAGATGACTGCTCTGAAGGTAACCTTGAGATGTTTGCCACCATTGAATACCCTGAACCGAGGTTTCTCAGGGTTCAAAGATCTCTTTCGTCACATACATTTTTCCAAAGACCTCGTTGTAATCCTAAAACCAGTTAACATGGATTTTTGACGTCTATAACCGTCGATGGCACTGAATGAGTTAAACACCATGTGTAGTGAAATTCCATGAGTACTTTAAGGATTGTCTATAGATGCCAAAAGATGTTTTGGATTAATAGAATAAAGTTGTTGTTTTTTTTGAAAAAGCCGCACACCACAACCATAGCTTTAATTGACCCAAAGCTATGTTAGGGAGGAATAATGTGTTAAGTATGTTACTTTTATTGGCACGTCAGTTCCCACGTGTTGATCGGCACGTTTTTAAATGACACCGCATGATTTATTGCAAATTATTTTGCTGACCCCCAACTTACGGCTCCTGGAGCCCAGTTTCAGAACCACTGCTCCAAATGGTTTTACCTAATATACGGTCGGAAGCCTTTTTAAAGTCACTCCCCACTGATCCCCCCAAAAATATATTCATGTGTGCACTTTTTTTTCTATCTTTGGCGTCTATTTCACTACTTCCAGATGTTTCTCTGGAGCTCGCATTAGCTTGTGTGCACTGGACCATGAGAAACGTCCAACTTTTTTTTCTTCTTTTTTTTTTCCAGTGTCTCCTCCAAAGGATCTCACTGTGGGCGAGATCACCACGGAGACGGTGGACTTATCCTGGATCAACGACATGCTGGTGACCGAATACCTCGTCACGTATGCGCCCACCCAGCCCGGCGCACTGCTGTTGGACTTCACCGTGCCCGGAGACCAAACCAGCGCCACGGTCAAAGAACTGGAGCCGGGTTTAGAGTACCACATCAATGTATATGCCGTTCTGAGCAACAAGAGGAGCGTGCCAGTTAGCGCCAGGGTGGCCACAGGTACCAAAAGGCGCCCACTTCAAGCTAATGGAATAAAGTGTTGTCATATTTTTATTATGTTTCCACATTTTCCCATTGATTCAAACCTTCTGTTCTAAATCAACTTTAAAATGTTCTGCTCATTCATGAAATACTATAAGTGAAACTATGTATAACATTCTCAAATTCCCCACATTGTCACGATAAAGTTCACAAATAAAGAGATATTTTACATTTATACATTTACCTCTACATTTTAACAATTCAATTAATTCCACAGCATTTCTTTTCAACTTCAGCTCTTCAGCATTCACAAGCATTTTTTTTTAAAACAGAAATTGCATTTTCTATTTTTTTTTGATGGTTTTGGTTTGAATCCCCCGCAGATCTTCCGCAGCCAGAAGGTTTGAGATTCAAGTCTGTAAAGGAAACCTCCGTTGAGGTTGTGTGGGAGCAGCTGAACATTCCATTCGATGGCTGGGAGATCTACTTCCGTAACATGGTGGGTCCCGTTTGAAAGTCTTCCCGGGATTTTATGAGCGTGAGGTGTCAAGCCGGGCCATTTTCCTGGAAATCCTTGCTCAGCACAACGCGGATTTAATTTATTCCCCAGCGTTTTTATTTTGACGGATGGAAAATGATGGAAGAAAGTTTGAATGTTGTAAAAAAAAAAATGCTGTGTTTAATCTGAGCCAGGACCAAGACTTTAAAGAGCCGAGATTAAATCAAGACCAGGACTTTGAAGGTTCGAGACAATGTCGAGACGTAGACTTTTAAGACTATGACGAAGGGTTTGACATGGAGTGAAGACAAAGATTTTGAGGGGGTTAAGACCAAATCAAAACCAAAGCATTCAGGAACCAATATCAAGTCAAGACCGAGACTTTGAAGGGTTGAGATGGAAGCAAGACCATTATTATTATGAGGACTTGAAACCAAGTCAAGATCAAGACCTTGAGGGTTTGAGACCAAGACAATACCGAAATGTTGAAAGCAGACCAACAATTTAAAGGGTTGAAGCAAAGTCACAACCTAAACTTACTTAGAGGGCTCAAGACCAAGACTCACACCTGACCTAGTTATTTGTTACATTAGACTTTACCCCCCCCCCCCCCCCCTCTAATTCTCCATTCTCGCATCTGACATGTACTTATTTTTGTGTCCTTTTTTTATTTTAAAGAAAGAAGAAAACGGAAAGGTGCTGAGCACAGTTCCCTCGTCGCAAAACCGCTTCCTCCAGTCAGGCCTGGGGCCGGGTCAGGAGTATGAGGTGTCTATCAGTGTTATAAAGAACAACACCAGGGGACCGCCAGCGATCCTACGAGTCACAACCAGTGAGTTTGGACTAAATTGAGCTGTTATTAAAAATAAATACAAAAAGCTTCAGTTAAAAGTACATACCATGTATTTTTGTTTTTGAAAAAGGACTTGAAAAATAGAAGTAGTAATTCAACTCCTGTATTTAAATTTAAAAAGTACAAATTCTTACATTTAAAAATTATTATTATTTATTTTTACTGTCAATTTAACAGTCCCAGTTTTGATAACTGCAAAATTGTTTCCCTCTCTCTTATTAACTTGCATCGTGCTCCTACTGAGATGAAGAAAGGCTTGTTTTTTTGTTTGTTTTTTTAAACTATGAGCTCGCCAGTGTTGGCTGGATTTCTGCTATAAAACATTGTGTTTCCATAGCTTTTCCAATGTTGCTATTGAACAAAAAAATACTAAATTAGCTAATGATAAATGCAAAACAAAAACAAAAACGCAACATCATTGTATGTGTTTTTTCAGATTAGACCGATTTTTTTTTTTTTTTTAATGCCAGAAGCTGGTGGTTTTTCGGCTGGCACAAGACACAATGCATTTGCTATGAACCATTTTTATGTATTATATCTTGCTTTTCTGAATCTGTTGTGTCAGAAAAATAAATACTCAAGCACCTGAAAAAGTCTTCCCCACTAGTGGTGCTGTACTTCCCACCATTGATCGTGACCAAAGCAAAATGGAAGTGGGCTGTGACGACCCTCTGGTCTGCCGGCTGCCCGGTTCCGCTATACGTATATGACATTTTGTTGACTTGGCATGCTTCGCCGTTTCTTTTTTGAAAACGATGCAAATGTCACCCTGCGTGACGGACCGTTTCGTTGCTGAGGTCTTTTGTTGATGTCATCTGCGCACAACATGGAGACATGGATCTTGGAATTAGCGTTTAGGTTCGCTGCAATTTGAGCTCCCCCGAGTGCTCCCTGGAGTGTTCTGAAATGCTTGAGCTGAAGTCTGTCATCAGACTTTTGTTTTACGGCTGGGACCCTTAACGGGGTCATTTCAATCACGGATTCCATTTGTTTTTAAAGTGCTCTATAAATAAAGTTCAGTTGAGTTGAGTTTTTTTGTAAACTTTCAACCAAGTGTTGGTCTTGGCTCCTTAAAGTCTTGCTCTTGACTTGGTCTCAGCCCGTCAGAGTCTTTGTCTTGATTTCTTAAAGTCTTGATCTTGACTCTGTCTCTTGCCTTCAAAATCTTGGTCTTGACTTGGTTTCAACCCATAAAAGTCTTGACCTTGGTCTTTCAACCCTTCTTGTTATTTTGATACTCCACAAAATCACACAAGTTTCAGCAAACTAACGAAACAGCATCGATTAGAGCAGTGTTTGCGAAGTGAACAAACGGTCACTGATGGCGTGATCCCCCCCTCCGCAGATATCGACGCCCCCCAGCAGCTCCAAGTGTTGGACGTGAGCGATTCCTCGGCACTGATCAGCTGGTCCGAGCCGGTGGCAGAGACAGACCGGGTGACCCTGTTTTACAAGCCCAGCCAAGCCTCCTCCGAGGGCGCCAAAGCGGAGATCTTCCCGCCGGACCGGCAGCATAGCCTGGAGGGCCTGAAGCCCGACACGGAGTACACGGTGTCACTCGTGGCTCGCAGCCAGGACTCCAGCAGCGAGCCGGCCGCCGCCACCTTTACCACAGGTGGGCATAATACAGAATGAAAGGAAGGTTCTGTGTCACGGAGGTGGGGGACTCAAGTCATGTGACTTGACGCAAGTCAGACTTTTCGACGGGATTGGTTCTCTTAAAACTTGAAAGACTTGACTTTGACTTGGTATTCGTGACTTGAACACACGTGACTTACACTTTTGACAAATACTGAATGCAAAGTGACTTATAAAAAAAAAAAATATATATATATATATATATATATATATATATATATATATATATATATATAATAAAAAAAAGAGCAATGATGATGACATTTCCGAATGAACAATACTGAGCTCTTAAAAAAATAAAAAAATAAAAAAAAATAATAATAAAAAATAAAAAATAAGCAAATATGTTGTGAAAAAAGCCATGTTGAATGACTTGACTTATCACTTGCTTAACCCAAGTTTGACGAGACTTGGTTGCAATGTAGTTGGGACTGGACGCCACAGGAACTTGGGACTTGCTTTAAACTTGAAAGTTTAGACTTGAGTATGACCGCACACACGTGACTTACTCCCAACTCAAAGTAATAAACGTGAATGTGTTCATATTGTGTGAAGCACTGGACGCGCCCAGGGAGCTCCTGGCTGTGCTGCAGACTGAAGAGAGCATCACCCTGATGTGGCGCAACAGTCTGGCCGACGTGGACAGTTATCGTGTGAAATACAGCCCGTTATCTGGTGCGGCCCACGGCGAGGAAGTGTTCCCGCGAGGATCAGGGCAAAGCACCACGGCCACAATCACGGGTAAGTGGTCGTTGCAGTCTTGGTCTTGGATGAAAACAATTTGGGCCACATCGTAGTTATGGCTGCTCTTGGCGGGATTGCGTTATGCAAGGCCCGATCTGGCCTGTGGTCCTGAAGTTTGACACCTCTGGACTAGTCAAATGTGGTGGTTGTGCAGGGCTGAAGCCAGGGACCGAGTATGGGATCGGGGTGACCAGTGTGAAGAACGAGCGGGAAAGCCTCCCAGCTACCATAAATGCAGCAACGGGTGAGTGAGACGCCTCATAATCCTGAAGAAAAATTCAAAATCAGATTCATGACTGGTGGTTTCCTGTCAGACCTGGATCCTCCCCGAGGTCTGGAGCAAACAGAGTCCACAGAGACATCCATTAACATCCGATGGGAGAAGCCACACGGTAAGGTGTCACGATACCGGCTGGTGTACGTCTCCAGAGATGGACAAGTCGAGGAGGCGGAGATCCCAGCCTCCGAGACGACGTTCGTCTTGCCGGACCTGACTCCGGCGACAAGTTACACCGTCACCTTGACAGCGGAACGAGGCCACAGGATGAGTTCGCCGGTCACTCTGGCTGCATCCACAGGTGGGTGGAGCTATCGGGGGGGGGGGGGGGGCTCAGCACCTTAACCCACTGACTTCCTCACAGGTACTCTTGGGAGTCGTTTAATTGACGATAAAAGCATTTCTATCCTTGTCTGGCATGATAATTCGCAAAAGTTGAATTAAGGTCACTGGGTTCTTCTTGGTTCATCACTAAAAGTAAACTCGACAGTGTTTATGTAGTGTAGTTCCGTGAAGAGTGCATTGACCTTTACATGGCAGAGACCAAGAACCCCCTAAACAAACACATGGCACAGCATAGAAGGGCAACCTCTTTGGTTCCAGAGTCAGCAGTTCTTCTGCTTCTCAAAAAGAAGAGACATTTCCTTGGAGGACAGAAATGTCTGGGTTGAAAGAGGTGTAAAAGAAACCATCTTCCATCACTTACGACAATGTCCTGATATCCCTCCCAAGTATTGTCTCATTCCATTTCCGACAACAACCCTCATGTGATCACTAGAGGGACGCATTCACCAGAGCCATAAATAGGGAGACTCCGCATGTGAAATTTAGAACTAAAGAAGCCTTTTGAACTAAAATTGAAATATTTCGAGGCCATTAATTGTATTTTTTTGTGTTGGTCCTCCCTGATTGGTGGCCCTCGTCCCCAACTCAACCAACCACTCGGTGCAGGGGAGAGTGGCCTGATTGGTAATTGGTTCCAGGAGTGCCACCAGCTGCACTAAGTCCCCCTTTTTCCGAGTCCAGTAGCCTGCATTCGACTGTTGCGGATTTTCTCGATGTTGTTTTAAAATGTTCTCCAGATGTGCTAACCCCAACAAAGACAATCCATACAGCAGGTTTAAACACCACATCCCCTCCATCCAGGAAGATGGGATGTCTCCGTGTCAAAATGTACCATCTGCGAGAGGTTGTGTGAGCTCAGTACCACCGTCAACTCTTGAGGGAAACATCTTTTAAAACACCAGTGGTGGGCCAACGGGTCTCTGGTGGCAACGGTTTCTGTAATTCCAACATGATATTAGAGGTGGAACAAGTCAGTTAACTTAAGTCCCCACTGAAGGCCCAGGTACCAAATGCAGGGACCACCACTGCTTTGGTTTTGCTACTACAGGGTACCTGCTACCACAGTTACCGGTTTCAGACAGAAGAGCTACTCGAGAACTCTAACATTTTCTTCTTACAGTGCTTTTTTTTGCTGCTTAAGAGTTTGAGGAACGAAAGACGTCCAAATGTTTTTCCACTCTTCTTCAATTGACCTTTGGCCACACATCCTCCTGTAGTTCTAGACTTTTCACTTGCTCCAAAACCAAGCATCAAGCACACTGTGAAAGCTTCTAGATTTTCCCCATTTGTTTAATGTATTCCAGGAACTTGTTTTTGTGGTTTTGTTAGCTGCTGCTCTGAGCCACCTTTAGTAGCACCGGTTGTGTCTGACCCCAGCAGAGGCAGCGAGGTCCTCCGTGGCCAACCTCACCTTCTCTGACGTAACGTGGGACGGCTTCACGGCCTCCTGGGGCCCCTTGGGCGGCGACTTTGACGGCTTTGTAGTGGAAGTAACAAACTTGGACAATATGGCGCAGAGCCAGAACTTGAGCGTGTCGGGCGGCGCGCTCAGCCTGGGCCTCTGGGGCCTGAATGCCAACACCAGCTACATGGTGGGCCTGTACCCCCTCTACCGGGGCACCTTCCTGGAGCCCGTGTACGCCGAAGCCACCACAGGTACCGGCGTCGGACCTGGTTCCCTCGCCTTCGCGACCTTTTGTTCCCGTAACCGCTTTGCAGCAAACAGCGTGAATGAACGTTGGTCAATGATGTCATAAGCATTCATGACGCTTCCAATGAACATCAGCGCATGGCTATGATACCGAGCATGCTCCCTTATTGACATGGAAGATGTTGAGTTTGATTTTTGACCATTTTTTTATGTGGATATGCTGAATTTAGATTTTTTTTTTTCTCCTTTGCTTCTTGTGTTATTGCTTCAACGTGCCCACATAGAACATTTGAACAGGGGTGAACTTCTACACACTGTGCATGTCTCACAAAAAGTAAGATCTATAAGAGATATCAGCCTTTCAGAAATTTCACCCCAAAGCTGAAGATCCCTAACTTTTTGTGACGTATAAATGATCACTGAGCTGTTTCAACAGTGTTGACTGATGTTAGTTCACTCGCACTGTTCTTTCGTATTTCCCCTTCTTTCGTCCGTCGAGCCGCTCGCCTTGCCGCATGCCTGCACATCCTTCGCAATAACTTTTCCGTAACCACCACCACAGAGATAACCCCGACACTCGCTGAAACCTAGAACACAACACATCCTTCCATCAAAGTGCATGAATCTCGGCCCCGCCCCTGCATTGAGAGGCTGCGATGACTGCAAAAGCAAAATTGGTCACGTTTCCTTCAAGAATTTTTTCATGACCATTTCAACAAATCAAGAGCATGATTGATTCGTTCCTACTTTTGTGAAGCCACACAATGCGAAATGCAGACGGGCCAATCGCAACGCGGCAAAGAATAGACCCAAAACTAACCTAAGAGTCCCAAATTTTAAACAGTGTTACACAGGATGGGCAGAAATCAAACAATTGTGACTTGCTTGTGTTGCTGCCTTCCCCAAAATATTTACAGCGACAGATTTACTTTGTGTAACTCAATATAATGTTTGGCTCTTCCACTAACACTTCCAATACCATCACTTCAAACTTCATTTTGCGATTACGGTGCTCTCCCAAATTTTCTTTGGTGAAAACCATCCAAGCGACCTAAATCGTCAAATCCTCTTCTAAATAAGTATTTTAGTCATGTTGCCACACAATCAGGCAATTTAGCACTCGCTATTTGGGATCTTACTAAATCAAGCCCTAAATGTCTAACAATGGTTTTTCCCTTCAGCGCATCAGCCATCGCTAGGCCAACTTTTCGTGTCCAACGTGACGTCCGAGAGCTTCTCGGTGGTCTGGAACCACACCGAGGGCCACTTGGACGGTTTTGTCCTGGAGATTATTGATTCCGATTGGCTAATGGAGCTAAGGGAGTATAACCTGTCCCGCTTCGTGACGGCACAGCAGGTGTCGGGGCTGCGGCCCGGCTCAGACTATGTAGCCTACCTCTACGGGACGTACAAGGGAGTCCGAACAAGCCCTGTCAGTGCTGTTGCGACCACAGGTATTGCAAGCGTACTTTAAAAATAAATAATCGTCAAGTGAATTTTTTTTTTAATTGCTGCTGTCGTCCCTGCGAAGGATTTCATACGCATCAAGTCAATTGTCTTCCTGACTTCTATTTATAGTCCAAGGCCGATCTTAGGCAACTTCCTTTTTGCCTGCTCGTATTGCTGACTTTTGTATTTTACTCATGAAGGCAGCACTTCATCACCAAACCACCAAATTACATTTGTCACTTAGCGTACAGATCAATGAATGTGGCGTGTGCAGCACTACGAACAAATGGCCTCCAGCCCCAACAGTTGAGTGTGTGCCAGTCATCAAAATGCTAACCGTTCTTCTTACCGTTTGACTTCCACATAATCGTGCTTTAAAGTAGTCCAGGTTGCGTCACAAAATCTGATTTGTATCCAGCATAGCCGCTCAATCATGGATATGGTGTAATAGTCAACAAATATTTACTAGGTTGTTTGATTTCAGGCAGCATGTTTGGGTGAGTGTTTAGCAGGTCTGCCTCGCAGTTCTTTGGTTTAGAGTTCCATTGTCATAGTTTGCATGTTCTCCCTGTGTGTGCGGGAGTGTTGTCCTGGTACTCTCTAATGGCTTCCTCCCACATTCCAAGACTCTAAATTGTCCCGAGTTGTGTATGTGAGTGGTTGGTTGTCTATGTGTATCCTGCAATTAGCTTGCAACCACTGGAAGGTGTCCCCCGTTTCCCATCGAGGTGACAGGCGATCCTCGTGAGGAAAACCAGTACAGAAAATGGATGGACGTTTAATTTTTGGGCAGGCCCACTAGAGAATTAACTAAGCACAGTGAGAAAGTATTTGTATCGCTGCAGTTTTTGACGGCTTTGCAGGGACGACACCACAGTGATCTAGTTTGTGCCTCCAAAGTGATTTGGACGTTGTTTTTAGTTTCACAAACATATGCTGTATCTCTTTCTCCCCCCCCCCCCCCCTTGTAGCTGAAGAGCCAGATTTGTCCCGGCTAGTTGTTGCTAACGTTACCTCAGACAGAGTGTCTCTGACGTGGCGGGCGGGCGCCAAGGCGTTTGATAACTTTGTAGTAGAAGTCAGAGAGTCTGCTTTGCCCTCGCAGGCGATGGGTCAGGCCTTGCCAGGCCACGCACGCTCCGCGGTCATGGCTGGCCTTAAAGCCCGTACACGCTACGACATAAAGCTGTACGCCAACGCCGGCGGCCACAACACGCCGCCGCTTTTCGCTGCCGCGACAACAGGTAGGCCCCTCTGAGTCGCCCCCCCCCCCCCCCCCCAGGCGACTCGAGACAGGATGCCAGTCAACGGGCATGTTCTTCTTTGTGTTCAGAGGACAACCCCGTGTTGGGGCCCGTGACCGCTCAGTCGACCGGTCCGCATAATCTCAGCGTAAGATGGAGTGCCGCGTCCGGCCACTTTGATGGCTTTGTTGTCCGAGTCGGTGACACCGAGCAACTGTCTGAGCCGCAGGAGTTCAGTCTGCCCGACCACGCCACAAACATTACCATCTCCAACCTGATGGATGCCACGAACTATAATGTGGAAATTTACGGCTTATCTCACGGCCGCCGCACTTCCTCCACGCTAGTCCATGCCGTCACAGGTACCCACCAGCTTCACTCATGTACTCAAGACCTTGTTCACTGCATGAAGCCAAAATCTGAAATTAGGCAGACCTTTCCTGAATTAGACCAGATTAAGTGATCCAGAACAAGCTTTCCCAGAAAGCAAAAAGTTGGCGGCATTGGGTTTTTCTTGTGAGATTTCAGCATGAACCTAAAATGTACTTGAACCTTTGCAAGTTTCATTGTTTCAACGGTAGAATTCACAACAGCCCCCTTATGTATAGGTCAGGTCAAGCACCCCTTTAGCCCAGGGAGAGAAAGATTGTGGCGCAATGCCTTTGCCCACTAAATTCAGATTGTTACAGAGTGTTGTCATCAGGTTGCCCTCGACCAGAGAGGCTGGAAAAGTTACATCACCAGTAATGGTAATCGTGCCTTTTAGGTTCATCCTTGAAATTTCACCCCAAAGCCTAATAGCTCTTAACATTTTGCTTTTTGTGGGTAGATATCATAGCCAAGTAATACGTTGGCCTTGTTCACACTGCCTCCAAATCGGATTTGGTTTGCATATCGGATCTTGGACTGTTCAGAATGTCATTTGTAAAAGATCAGGTAGGGTTTGTCAAGTCCACACACCAGGTATTAGCATGGATTGTTGTGTTAATGACATAGGTTTTAATGGGTAGGCTACGCTTGAGACAGAAATAAAAACACAGAAGTATGAGCAGTCGGACAAAAATCCAGTTTTTTTGTCAAGTTCTATGCAATTGGGTCTACCGTGCAGTGAGTGAATTGGTAGCACCCACAAAGTTACGACTACAAGTAGAACTGCTTCTGGTGGTTTGTTTTTTTCCGTACCATTGAAATCTAAACATCCAGACTGAATATTCATCTAAAAACCTCTTTGTGTGGCAGTGTGAACAAAGCCTTCGATACAAAGCTGATATATACGTCACTTTTAGTATGTACAGTAATCCCCCGCATATTTGCAGTTTACTGTTGACGGCGGAGGATTACTGTGTACATCACTCGGAGGATATATTCCCTCGAGAGAAAAAAGCTAGGAGACACTTTGCTGATTTGCTTTTGCAACCCTTGCATGCATCCTAACTGAAAAAACATCACAAACTCCCCCGAACCCCCCCCCCCCCCCCCCCCACTTCCTCCAGCACCTTTGCCCAAAGTGGAAAACCTGACCATTTCCAACGTCACCCCCTTCGGCTTCCGTGTGTCGTGGGGAGTGAAGCAGCGGCAGCCGCGGGAAGAATCGGCACCCTCCGGTGGGGCTTTCAGCCACTTTAACGTAGTGGTGACCGACTCGGGATGGCTTCTGGAGCCCCAGGAGTTCACGGTTCCAGGAAACCAGAGTCACCTGGATGTCTGGGGTCTCATCACCGGTATAGGCTATGAGGTCAGGCTGACGGGCTTGTCAAAGGCGGGGCTCCTCTCTCGGCCCCTCACCGCAGTGGCCGTCACAGGTACTAACCCCAGGGACCCTGCACCCTGGGAAGGGGTCCCACTTCGTACTGCAACTAATGCAACCACAGTGGTACCTTGACTTACGAATGCCCAGACTATGATTTTTATTTTTTTTTTCAGTTACGAATCCTTGCTAGGCAACTCAGCTCTGCCATGTTTTGCTTCTGAGGCTTCAGCATAGTATTGCCGCCTGACCTGATTTACGACAATGAATGGTTTCCAGAATCCTCTCCCTCTTAATACTTCCTTTCAAGCGTCTTTGATGTGGTCTTGGCGTGCAGCTGCGGGAGCAGGCATTGTGGCGCTCCCGTCCCTTTTTTTCCTACCTCCCCAAATAAAATGTGAGCCGGCTCGTTGGTTTGCGTTCATATTTGTCAGCGTGTTTTCCTTCCGATGGTTTGAAAGGGACAATTGTGCTTGGATTCTAAACATCTACGTCTGATGGTAGATGGGTACGCACACAGTTACGAGCCCTCAGGGCCCTGTTCGATTCTACTAACCCTTTCTACTTGTTGATTTTTTTTTAAATCAAAATTGCGTCATTCATTTGCTCCAATGTAAGCCATTAAATGCCTTGGAAGATTATTAGATGAAATTGCTGCCTTGTCCAGAAGCTGAAAATCTTAAGTGTTAAGTCTGGAATTAAATATATTTGACCATACTTATATGATGTAATCCCGTTCCTAACAAAGAATTTAAATAGCTTTTTGTTTCATTTGTGATTAAGTGGCCACAATAGAGCCTAAAGTTACACTTTGATGTCGACAATCGATATATACAAAGAGCTGTAGTATGAAATGGCAAAATAAGACAAACATCTGCAACCTCTGAAAGTTTCATTACAATTGTATTAACAAAGATAAAATAGTGGGGAAATTAGTGGTGTGAGGTGGACACAAAAAGCACAGAAGATCAAGAGGAGCGAAACTATCAGAGGAAGGAAAACACTGAGCATGACGTGTCCGTCGATCTAACCTCTAATCTTTTTTCGTTATCTTTGAATGCACTGGTAGCGTGGCTGGCGGGAGGACGCATGGCAATGAACTCGGTTCCTCCCAGCAGATCGGCTCCTGTCTGAAACTGACTTGATTGAAAGACTCTGAAATGGCCTTGATGTCTCTTTCATTCTTTACATTTTGCTCAGACTGACTTGCACTTGCATCCTGATCGGAGGCCTCCATCCTAAAAAGGAAGGAGCCTTCTAATCTCTCTCTCTCTCTCTCTCTCTCTCTGTCTGAAATCTTGATGGCAAGTGGATGAATGGACCAACAAACTTTGCTTTCTGGCCCAGAGGCAGAACCCGAGGTGGAGCACCTCTTTGTCTCCGACATCACAGCCGACAGTTTCCGTGTGTCGTGGGCGGCGGACGAAGACCTCTTTGACAGATTTGTGATCAAACTACGGGACAGCAAGAGATTATACCGTCCTCAGGAGCACATTGTCCATGGCGAGGAGCGAACCAGGCTTATCACTGGACTCATGGCGGGCACGGAGTACGAAATTGAACTTTATGGCCTTTCTTTGGACCACCGCTCCCAACCAATAATTGGGGTTGCTCAGACAGGTACTCGAACTACACTAGTTCCATATTAAACTCTTGAACCTCTCAAAACTGGATCCACACTAACCCCTTGAACCTTTTGGAACTGAATCCACTGGTTCTACACTAACCTCTGAAGCCCCTCTGAACTGGATCAGTTATTTCTGGAACCTCTCAGAATTGGAGCCAGTTTTTCCAAACTAACCCCTTGAACTCCTCACAAGTGGATCTGGTTGTTCTCTACTAACCTCTGGGAACCACTACAACTCAATCCAATAGCTGTACATCAACCTCTGGAACCTTTCAGAACTAAAGCCCCTCATTCTTATACTAACTTCTCAGAACTCGTTCTAGTGGCCTTGTACTAACTTCTGGGAGCTCTCAGAACGGAATACACTGGTTGTACTCTAGAACCCTTCAGAAAAGGATCCATTGCTTGTATACTAACCTTTGAGAACCCTGAAAACTGGAACACCTGGGTCTATACTAATGTCTCAGAACTGGATCCACTGGCTAAAAAAAAATCATCTTGTCTACAAATCTTTATTGTCCTGTGTTTTGTCTTTTTTAAGACAAAAAAAGGTTGTGCTTTACCTTGACTAGTTTCTGCGACGACTGCCGCCTTCCTCAGAAGCTGCCAAACTGACAGTTGTGACGTGTCATATCACCTGATGTTCCTGGGCGTAGCCGGCCTGGCGGAGCTGTCATGTGACGCTCCACGCCGACTACGCCCTTTGTCGCTCGATGACCTCCAGAGAAGTGGATCCTATGTGTGGGAAAGTTGAAAAGTTCCTTCGTCCCTGTTTAGTGTGTCCGGTCTCCGTTTCCTGATCTCTATTGCTTTTTTTTATCCATCTTGTATTTTTGTTCTTCTGTTCCAATGATGCTTGCTTTGTCCCAGTCCATGATGACCACATCATGGAAATCGAAACTAGTCAAGGTAAAGCACAACCTTTTTTTTGTCTTAAAAAATAAAAAACACAGGACGACTGGATCCACTGGTTTGGCACCGACATCTGGAACTCCTCAGAACGGGTTCCTTTGGTTCTATACTAACTTCTCAGGACTCAGTCCAGTGGCCTTATGTTATTTCTGTAATCTCTCAGAACTGGATCCACTGCTTCTGTACTAAACTTTTCAGAATTTAATCCACTGTTTTATACTAACCTCTGGATCAAGTCGCCAATTAGTCATCTTTTTTATCTGGTGGAAGCCCGCCAATACCAGACCATCTCAGTCCTTGGATATTTTTTGAGCCACCTCTTACCTTCGAATCCCTTTTCCCTCCACCAGGCCTGACAACTCCAAAGGGCCTTCGTTTCTCTGATGTGACCGACTCATCAGCCGTGGTCCACTGGTCCACACCTCAGTCTGCCGTAGACAACTATCACATCACCTACATGCCATTTGAGGGAGGTAAGGCTTATATAGCAATCTTGGTGATCCGAAAATTTGTCCTGAGTCCCCAGGGCAGACATGAGGACTCGTGTCATTGTGACTAAGGCTTGAGAATTGATTTGATGATTTATGATTTGACCTGACAAAAACCGAAAGGCTTGAGACTTGGCTTGGACTTGAGCGTTAACGCCTGGGTGTTAACGCTCAAGTCAAGTCACGTCATCTTTATTTATATAACACTTTGGGGCAGTTAACTGTTTTAAGACTGCTAGAAAGTTTTGAATTTAGCCTCATTTCACGAGACTGTATTGATAATGCAAATTGACTTGGGACTTGACTTAAGACGGGGATTTACTTGAGATAACATGTGACTTGATTTGACTTCAAACATGACAAAAGGACTTGGGACTTGCTTGAGACCTAAAAATTGAAACTTGCAATCTGATCTTTGCCTTAAGGAAGTGTTTTCATGTCCACAGGAAGCCAGATGAGCGTAACTGTGGATGGCGACGTGCTACAGGCTTTGCTGCCTAACATGAGTCCGGGCAAAATGTACCAGGTGATGGTCAGTTCGGTGAAGGGTCTGGAGGAGAGTGACCCAAGTGGCGACGTTGTAACCACTGGTGAGTCTACAACACCCAAAGAACCGTCTCTTTCCTCAGCCAACTCCGATGACTTTTTAATGAGACCGTTCATGTCCACAGCTTTGGATCAACCTCAGGGTCTGATCGCGGTTAACATCACAGACAGCTCCGCTCGCTTGCAGTGGGAACCGTCTGTAGCCCCGGTGGACGGATACGTAATAACGTACAGTTCTGAGTCAGGTTGGTCTGTTCTGTTACTTGACTTGAAATTGTCTCCATGTTGATTTTCTATGATGGGACCGCCTGATGTGTCTCACAGTGTCCCCGATCGTGGAGCGTGTTACCGGAACCGAAGTGGAGATAGCCTTGTTGCTTCCTGGAACTCACTACTCCGTGGAACTCTTCGCCACCAGGGAGGCGCAGATGAGTGCCTCTGTCCTCACAGAATTTACCACAAGTAGGCCCGACTCCCGAGTATAACTCAGATTAATGTTTGAATATTGTTACAATTGAAACCGTATTCCCAGAGGTTGACCCCCCTCGAGACCTGATGGCTGTCAACATCCAAACGGATAGCGCCACTCTGACTTGGAGACCTCCGCAAGCCGCCATTAGCGGTTACTCCCTGACCTTCTCCACGGCAGATGGCTCATCTCGGGTATGATACACCCGGGGTTCTCCAGCGTTTTCCATCCAGAGGGATCCAATGATAAAATGGTGCGTTTTAATCATTTGTTGCAAATTTCGAAGGAGGTCATGCTGAGTCCGACTGCCTCCTCGTACAACATGGCCCAGCTGGCCAGGTCCACAGAGTACACAGTCCAACTGCAAGCAATCGCCGAAGCTGAAAAGAGTCACCACATAAACACAGTCTTCAGCACAGGCAAGGACCAGTCAGGTCTTCGCCGTCATGGTCCTTAAGTCCTGTCAGACTTGCATTCTGTTGGAAAACGGTTTCAAACCACTCCCAAATTGTTCTCCTTCTTGGACCTCATTAAATCCGTTTTTTTTTTGTTGCTTCTTTTAAGTGGGCCAATTGCACAAGTACCCCAAAGACTGCGCTCAGATCTTCCTGAATGGGGAGAACACGTCTGGCGTGTACACCGTCTACGTGGCCGGCATTGAAAGCCAGGTCATCCAGGTCTACTGCGACATGGAGACGGATGGCGGAGGATGGATGGTGAGCTTGTACTCGAATTTGATCAAAAGTTGTGGAAAGTAACTAAGTACAAATCATTCATTAGATTACTGTGCTTACGGAGATTTCAGTTATCTGTTTTTACTTTTTCTGAAGACTTTTACCTTTACTCCCTACATTTGAAAAGAGATGAATTACTCCCAAAAAGTTGGGGATATTTGGCTTTGAAGTGAGATTTCAGGTGCGATGTCCTCTGCAGGTCTTCTTGAGACGTCAAAACGGAAAGCTAGAGTTCTTCAGGAACTGGAAGAACTACACTGCTGGTTTTGGTAACATGAACGATGAGTTCTGGCTGGGTACGTTTCTTCTACCTTTGACTTACTGAGTATTTTTGCACCTTCCCGCACTGACGCGCGACCAGATTGACTGTTGCAGGTCTCAGCAATCTTCACAAGATCACGACTGCTGGCCAGTACGTGCTGCGTGTGGACCTGAGGGATGCCGGCGAGTCGGCCTACGCCCAATATGACAAGTTCTCCATTGCAGAGCCCCGAACGCGCTATAAGCTTTACATTGGCGCCTACAGTGGAACAGCAGGTAGGCTTCTTTTTTTTTTATTATTATTAAAGGAACTACTGTAAACAAGCTATACAGAACAGAAGCTACGACATAGCAAACAACAAAAGTTGGTGAAGCTAGTAAACGAAGGTTAAGCGAATGAACGCTAGTGAATGTTAACGAGCAGAAATAACCGAAGAGAAGCTACCGAATGGAAGCGAACCAACACAAGCAATCAGATGCAAGCAAGCTAAGAAAAGCTAGCAAACAAAAGTTAGCAGAAAATTCTGGACAAAAGTGGGTTAATGAAGCTACTCAACGGAAGCTAATCAAATGAACATGATCAAGTGAATAAAAGCGAGTAGAGGCTTTTTGAACGGAAGCTACTGGAGCTACAGAGTGGAAGCTAGCTAATGGAAGCAAACTATTGACAGCTAGCAAAAGTCAGGACCAAAACACACTAAACGTAAGCAAGAAGAATCTACCACATGGAATCTACTGGAGGAAAGACAGCTAAAGAAAGCAGAACAAATGAAAATGGTGAAGAAAAGTGAGACAAAGCTACCAAATGAAAGCTACTGGATGAAAACAAACTAAAGAAAGATGGTTCGCCATCTTCCTTATCTTCGTCTTGAAACAACCTGGACCAAATTGAGCGAACCAAAGCTAGCTAGCAAAAGCTACCGAATGAAACCTAGTGACAAAGACCTAGCAAAAGCTACTGAACGGAAGCTAACAGGCTAAAGTGAGCACACTCAAAAAACAACTAGCGAATGGTGTCGTTGGTTACCAAAAGCGACTGAATGGAAAAATAACCAAAAGAAAGTTAGTGAGTGAAGGAAAAGGAGCGGAAGCTATCAAACCAAAACTAATGAACTAAAGCTAAAGAAATCCAGCAAAACAAATTTACCAAACCAAACGAGAGCTACCAAATGAAACCAACAGATTAAGAGCGGCTGATTGCAAGTTGTTTTTTTCCTTGTTTTTGACAGTTGCCATTTGCCGGACACTTTTTGTGTACCACATATATCGATCTAAAGCGTACCCTTTGTTGTCATGTTGGTGATACCTTTCTTGACACTTAACTATGTTTACACTTTTAAAGGGAAATTTTTATTTAATCAATCTTGTAATAAGATTGTAACTTGTGGAACATTTTTTTTAATATATGCTGTGACTAGTTTGCAAATGCACTGTAAAAATATGGTATTGGTTGAAGGAGTTTAGAAATGTATTTGAATATCTTTTCCTCCCCGCGTACCAGGCGACTCCATGACATACCACCAGGGGCGTCCCTTCTCCACTTACGACAACGACAATGACATCGCCGTCACCAACTGCGCTTTGTCCTACAAGGGAGCCTTCTGGTACAAAAACTGCCATCGCGTCAACCTGATGGGAAAATACGGAGACAAGAGTCACAGTAAGGTACGCGAATGTCGACTCGCGGAGACGCCAAGAATAGTCTTCATTTTTATTTTTTTTATTTTTATAGCAATGATGCCAAAAAAGGCCGCCTGTCTACTATATAAGTAGTGCTTTAGAGTCATCTTGCATTTTGCTTGCACAGGAAGAAGGAGTTTCATGTAGGCAAAAGTAGTGCTTTGGTATCGATAGGCAAACCTTTTATGGGGGTCGTCAAGTTGGACATTTTTATGGCAGGGCTCAGTCTGCATCCAGTACATTACAAACCCTTTTTACTTTTTCTTTTTAACCTTTGCTTAAGTAAAGGAGTAAAGACGTTGAATCAGTACTTAAATATTTCTACTTTTATAGACAGGCCTTAGCCGTGTTTTATAGAAAGTAGTGCCGCCATCTTGTGGCAACCGGCGTTCATTCATAAAATTTTACAGTATTTTTTTTTTTTGCTTCTTCTTTTCTTTTCTTTTTTGCCATTTTCGGCAGGCCACATTGGTCACTATTTGTGGGGGATTACTTTACAAATACTTGTGTTAAAAAAAAAAGACTTTGGTAAAAGCGGAGGTTCTGATTCAAGTCAAAGAAAGGCTTCTAGCTTAATGCTAACATGAAGTTAGCTTCGACGTTACGGTCACAACGTGGGGGGGGGGGGGGGGGGGACACACTTACAGTATCCAAATATTTGTACTTACTTAAAGTTACTTCTCAAAACTGCTGCCGTCCACAGGGCGTCAACTGGTTCCACTGGAAGGGACACGAGACCTCCATCGAGTTCGCCGAGATGAAACTCCGACCAACCGACTTCGGGATTCCCGAGAGCAGGAGGAAAAGATCGTAGAGAGAGAGAACCTCAGCTCCACCAGATCCTCTCCAGAAAAAGAAAAATAAATAACACGAGACATCTGACAAATGTTTTAGTACAGCTAGTACATCATCCATTTGGCACATCATCATCATCATATGTTCAATTATGAATATGAAGTCATTCAATTGAGTCATCGTTAAATTAAGCTTTCTTTCTATGTAGTAGGAACTGTAACGTTTCAGGGCAAAATAAAGTGTTGGTTTCAAAAAATAAGTACATAATATGAACTTCATTTCCATTTACCGCCAGCAGGTGGCAGTGTTCACCAGTTCCTAATAGGGTTTACCTTCAGCATTTTTTTTCCTACAGATTTGAAATGTTATTAAGATTATTAAAAAAAAACATTGTCAACAACGTGTACAGGTTAGTTTACCCCATAACACACACAAAGTAGGAAATAAATGACTGATGCTTTGCTCAACTTTATTTTATTAATTAATTTATTTATTTTTTCCTGAGAGAGCTCAGTATTGTTCATTCGGTAATTTTACCGATTCGACATGTCTCTCTTTTTTTCTTTTTTTTTAATTCTTTTTTTCTTTTGTATGTGCGTGTGAGTGTGTGCTCAACTTTATTTTATGTATTTTTTATTTATTTTTTATGAGAGAGCTCAGTATTGTTCATTCGGTAATTTTACCGATTCGACATGTGTCTCTTTTTTTCTTTTTCTTTTTTTAAATTCTTTTTTTCTTTTGTATGTGCGTGTGAGTGTGTGCTCAACTTTATTTTTGAGAATTTAGTGGAAACCTTGCAGACCCTTTGGACCACTTTGTTGACACCTTTGTGACCTTTTGCTCATTTGTGTGCGCTTTTTTGGACCCTTTTACACATTGTTGACACTTTGTTTACTTTTGTTGTCACTAAGGTCGACACTTTATTGACCATTTTTGGACCATTTGTGTAAATTTGTGAACCTTGTGTTGGCTACATTTTGTCAACACTTTTGACGGAACCTTTGCGAAGCCTTTTTTCACCATTTGTGTGCACCTTCTGTTACAATTCGGTTCAACATTTACGTAAACTTTGTGGACAGTTTATGAATACGAGGAGGACACTTTATGGATTCTTTGTGTACACTTTAGAGGACCCTCGGTTGGTACACACGCACGTTATTGAGAAGTACATGAAGTACATGTAGTTTGCAACGTAGAAGCTCGCCTGAGGAAAAGCTGCTTGCAAAAGCTGCTTGCCTCGCTCAAACACGCCGAGCAGCATTCAACATGTTTTTTTTTGTGTTCTTGTCTTTCTAGGAATCGTTGTGCCGAGAGCTCGAGTGCAAGATGGGAATTGACAGCCACTCGATCTCACGCACATAAATCAGCACAAGTCCTCACACATTCCTTCGCTGCATATCGTACACGATTACAACATGTAGCGGACCATCTTTTTATATCCGTTGGCTGGATGGTGCACCCTCTTGCACACCCCTGGTTTGAAACCCTACTCTGAAACTCTAAGGCCTATTTTGCGACCCGAAACCCAACCTTGGTCTAAAAAGCCTGACGTTATCTTAAAACCCTAATTTAACTCATTCACTGCCATTGACAGCTATAGACTTGAAAAAAAAAATCATTTTAACAATTTCTATTAGTTAAAAAAATGTTCCCCCATTTTTGTTAAGAGTATGAAAACCTAGAATTTTTTTTGTACATTTAGAACAGATATAAAATTTGTGATTAATCGTGAGTTAACTAGTGAAGTCATGCGATTAATTATGATTAAAAAATTTAACTAACTGATTAACCAAATTAAAAAAATATATATATTTTTTTAAACAAACAAAAATGTTTTGTTTAATTATTAATAATGGGGTTTTTTTTGAATTTTTTTTTTTATAAAAAAAAAAAATAGACAAAAAATGTATTAATGTTTTTTTTTTTTAAGAAAAGATTATTAAAAATTAGGGGCGCCAGGCGATTCAAATTTTTCACAAATGTTCTAATACAATAAAAAAATTATACGTTTTCATATTCTTGTTAACAAAAGTGGGAACATTTTTAAACTAATAGAAATAGTTCAAATGAATTCTTGACGTCTATAGCCGTCAATGGCAGTGAATGAGTTAAAATCATACCCTTAGCTTCAAACTAATGTGAAACCCTAATCCGATTCAAAACCCAAATTTGAAACCCTAACCCGAGTATAACTTTAAAACCTGAGGTTACACATTCTGACAGTCATAAATTGCGACCTTACGTTGAAACCCTAACTCCAGGTTAAAACCCTACTTTGAAACCCTAACCTGTGTGAATATATGTCATTTGCATATTCTAATCAGCAAAGAAGGAAAGATGGATTCATCAAGATTTTATTTGAAGTTTTTTCTTTCTTTCGCGGAGAACATTTGGACGAGCGTACATTTCAGCAGCTTGTATGTGGACTTCCGACTAAGAGGATTGCGTGTGTTTTTTTAGCGCACGTATGAGCACACGCATGAGCCGGGTCACGAGATGACGAGCCCAATTTCTTTCATCATCGCGCCGCCATCTGTGCGCAAAGCTTCTTATGGCCGCAAACGTTACACTCGTCCAATCACATTCACCAAAAAATGAGCTCCACTCGCTAACCAAAACAGCAGCACCGAGCAGGAGTTTTGGCAGAAACCCAAGTGACACCCAGGACTGGTCGATTGTAGGGCACCTATAGATGAAAAAGACACTTTTGAACCCATACCGTACGCTACAACGTCGAACATGAACAAGAATCCTGCGTGGACATCATGAGCAGTTCGACCCGACATGACCCCGACTCGGTTGGTGCGCTGATGGCGGATTAGGGCCTCATTCTCAGGAGCGTTGGGTTTATTTTGGGTTTGACGGGATCAAACGGGATTATGGTGACAATGAATCCTCGGGGCCGTTGGAAGCCAGAGGTGCTTTCACATGCTGCATCGCGACGGCTAAATTTAGACACACTTGGTCAGTTATTCCCGTCACCTGCAACATATTTTTTTTTTTTTTTTTTTTTTTAAGATGGCTAGTCAATTATTATTTTAATTTCAATCTTAATTGTAAACGGAGAATTTTTTTTGAATTATTTTCTTCTGGAAAAAAATGAAGAAAAAAATCCATCCATCCCTGGAAATGTGCGCTGATCACTGGGTGAGAAGCGAAGTGAACTTTTCCGGCTAATTGTGGCCGCGGTTTGGTGGGTTTTTCCTGCGAGCCATTTCTGTGAATGATTAAGCAAGACCTGAACCGGCTGCTCTCTCCTGCTATCTGGCCTCTCGCTGATAAGCCGTCTGAACTCTCTCCCTTATCTTTTTTTTTCTTTTTTCTTTATTAAGTTCCCATAGCACCAAAATCCGACTGAAAATTCACTAGCTTAATGCTAACACACAATGCGAAGCCTCATAGATGTGCTAACGAGACTAGCATCAAAGTTGTATAAACCTTAGAACATATATTTGAACACGACATATTCTTGATCCTTTGTGAAAACTGCCACTTAGTTGTGAAATTCTTCTTTGTGTATTATGTACATCTGTATCATACTGCCCTCTGGTGGCGAGCACAATGTCCATTGAATTATCACCATGCAGAAACTGTTAAATTCTTTCCATTGAAGAAAAAAAAACACAATTGTCAAGGTTTTCTTTAAAAAGAAACATTTTTTATTTTTTAACGGAACCCAATACAGGTTTGAAGCAACACTGGTAAACTGTCAAATCAATCAACCAAACATGTTCGGGACTTCCTGCCAAAGAATTTCCAATAAGTCGTACAAAGCCAGAGAAACAACAAAATGAACGGTGCATGATGCTGAGGAAACTATAAAAAAAAAAAAATCATCATACGTCATAACATGAATCGACATCGGCAGCTTGTTTTAAAATGTGAAACAAAAAGGTCACGTGACACATTTAGTAGCCTTGAGGTTTTTTTTTTCTCTCGATGAAAAACATTTTTAAACAAAACAAATGTCGACCCGCTACAGTTAGCGATGACATAATTGCCATCCGCGCAGCTTGCACAGTTTTTGTTAGCTAACGCAGCATGTTGTGGAAAATGATCCAATTTTACTTAATCGGTCCGAAAATTATTTATTTCCTACAATTGATGTTGATTTTTGTTCATCCATCTATGCCAGCGACCTACAGCGATCCGAAGAACAATTCCATGTTCTTCCACTAGATGGCAGAAGGTACGATCACGCTGTTGCAAGTCATACAACAGAATTTCACACTGATTTGTAAATCATTATTTCAGTGTATCTGACTTTTTGTTGTTGTGGCGACACGGGATCGTTTTTCCCCAAACAGTTCGGACTGCTGGTATAAAATTCTCTACATCAAGGAGCTGAACATTAAAATTGATTTCCAAGGAAGGTTTTTTTTTTTACTTTTGGGGAAAAATATGCTGTATATCCCTGAATCTTTGTGTGTAGCGGCAATGTCTTGGTTGGGAACCGAATGTCGATGGCGGACGTGCTGGCAGAAGCGAAGTCGTTCCAAAAGCTAAATGCTAATAACGTTAGCATGGAAACGGAAGGTGAAACGAGCTCATCCGGCCGGTGTACGCATTTCATTTTCTGATACAGAAAAATACTAAAGTGAATCATGGATGTTAAATCTTGATTTGCCACTTTCCTCTCGCGTGGGGGGGGGGGGGAGAATATATTTTTATCCATATATATTTGTTCTATGAAAATAAATCTATACTGTGGTGTTCCGTGTCAACTGCATTTCTGAGCAAAGCAGTCGCAAGTTCTGCCCGAGAACGGGAGCAGTTTTGAAGCAACGCAGGATTAATAAAATATCTTCTGTCTCACCCCCCGTCGTTAAAGTCATTTCTAATCAAGTCGGACTTATTATTATTATTATCATCATCATCATCATCATCATCACCATTTCTAAAAACAAACAAAATCATACGTTGACGGTAGGTTGGCATTTGTACATTAAAAATACCGTTTGTGGATATTTACACAAGCTTATATCGCGGTTTGCAACAGAGTGTGGACAAACAATTGCATAGAGCAGATCGGAAACAACAACAAAATCAACTCAACGAGAACTCTTTTTTTCTTTTCTTCTTTCCCCCCCCCCATTTGTTTTTTTTTTCTTTTTGCTTTGGTGCGCTTGGTTCATAGTTTGACCGCCTCCTCCTCCTCCTGCAAAAAGTCCATAGGACTCGTCCAAAAAGAACAAAACAAAACAACCTGTTGAAAAAGTGCCATTATGCTACATTGATCAGCGGATCCACGTCTGCTCGTCCACAGCCAGTACCAGCGAGTACCAGCGAGTACCAGCGAGTACCAGCGAGTACCAGCGAGTACCAGCGAGTACCAGCGAGTACCTCAACACACACACAACACGCTTCTTTCATCATCGTTTCATCAGTTTTGGTCACGTAGACAATTGCTCTCACACATACGCAGTCTCACATGCACCAGCTTTCACAAACTCTCAGGGGAAAAACTCCCTCTCATATCACTTAACTCTCACACACTCACTCGCACTCAAATATTCTCACATGCTGCCACACACGGACGGGCTCTCTCGCATTCTCTCTGCCACAAACTCTTTCACAGTCAACAAACAACACAAAAAACTCACACATTTCCTCTCACACACACACAGACACTCTGCCTCACTCACACGAAAAAGGGGGGTAGTCGAGTTCCATCGTGGCCGGTAAAGCGTTATAGAGTCCGCAAGCACCGTTTAGGAAAAGGCCTCAAAGTGTCCCGGGGGCAGGGTTTGGGTCCGGGAGGGGCGGGGCCTCTCCGTCCCGCGCGCGAACGCTTAAAAGTAGATCAAATGTACATTCAGACTCGTCAGGAAGTCACTGAAAATGCTTCAGGTGTCCTTTTTGTGGTTTGTCGCCGCCCCCTTTCGCCGGCGAGGCCTCCTTTTAGCACCTCGTCTCACCGCAGCCCCCGCCCCCCCTCTCACCGCCTCTGCTGCGTGTAGACGGGGTAGGCGAGCGTCACATTCAGCGAGTCGTTGTGCTGCACCAGAGACGTGTGCTGGTAGTGGAGCACCAGTTCCTTCAGCGAGCCGTACAGGTTGTACGGCTCGGCGAAACCGAAGCCCGACGGCGTCTTGTTGATGACGCAGTGCTTCACCTCGCCGTCCACGCTGCGCGGGGAAAGAGAGAGTATTTTCAGATTAATTTCATGCTAGCGCGATGGGGAGGGGGTTAATGTTAAACATTTCTTGACAATATGTTATATGTGACCTCACGAGTCTAAACATGACATTCTGATTATTATTACAGCAAAATCTAGCTGTTTTATTATTATTATTATTATTATTAATAGGGTTATTATAGTTTTGGAATTTTTCATTTGAGTTTAGTTTTTTAAAATGTGGTTAGTTTTAAGGAGCGACGTCATCTGAAGGTGCTTTTCTATTGGCTGCTGCTCGATGACGTCACTTCTGTGCGACACACTTTCCAACGTCCTTATTCCGGTTAAATAAATATATTTAAAATCATCCCCAAAGGCTCATGCATTAAATTAATTACCAAAGACTAAAACAAAGTAGCTTTAGTTAGTTAAAATGCATTTTCGTTTTTTATTTTGCCAACAATTTTTTTTTTTTTAATTTTTCTTTTTTTTGGTTAGTTTTCGTTAACTAAAATTACCTTGCTCAGGGGGCGGCCATTTTGCCATTTGCGGTCGACTGAAGATGACATCACAGTTGCTCGGGGCTCAGGAAACGACCAATCACAGCTCACTCGTTTTCTGAAGCCGAGCTGTGATCGGTTGTCACTTGAGACCTGCGCAACTGTGCAAGTGGCAAAATGGCCGCCTAGTGATATGAACAAAAATGGCGGAATTTTGCTAACACGAACGCAATTTTAACCAGAATACCGCGATTTAAACGAGTGGGGCTGCATCGAACATATTGCCGAGATGTTTTGGGGGCGTCGACGTCCCCTTTACGTGTGCAGAGTACGTACACGACGCTGCAGGCGTAGCATCCCGCCTTGCTGCTCTCGCGCACCAGGAATGTTCCGTCTCGCTTGCCCTGGAGGAGCGCCTCGGCCTGCAGCCGGTTGATGTTGCCCAACTTCCACGAGCGCTCGTCGTGATGTGGCAGGTCTTCGTCGTCGTCCACCATCGAGTATTGACTGCCGGAACCAAAAAAAAAAAAAACCGGGTTAGGGCGCTTGTTGTGGGCGGCAAATTTCGCCGCGAAATGTTGACGCTTACTCTTCGGTGTTGTCGTTCTTGATTCCCAGCCACTCGTTGAGCTTCTTCTGCCGGACGCCCTTTTGGGTCAACCACCTGCAAGATGTTGGCCACGTCACACACAGCGAATGCGACAAAGTTGGGCGGAACCAATTGGATTTTTTTTTTCTCCCCTCGATATTGTGATTGCGATTTAATAACGGACTATTTTTTCAAGATTTTCTTCCTGTGCAAATTTGTTGACAAACAAAAGCGATAAAATAATCTGCACTATAATAAACCGTCTGATATCTGATAGCGCTCACTTCCGAATCTTTCCCCGTTGAGGCCGCTCCACTCACATGAGGTACTGGTCTCGGGTCTTGCGCAGCTGGATGAGGTCGGGCTTGATGCTGTTCATCCGCTTGTCGATCTCCCGGTAGTCGGCCGCCTGCTTCTTCAGGTCCTCCTCCAGGCGGCTCTTGCTGTCCACGATCTCGCTAATCCTGGACTTGAGCTTCTCGTAGTTGCCCATGATCCTGTAACGACAGGGCGCCCCCCCCGTTTAGTTGCGCAGGGCCCGACCCGGTATTTAGCCTCCGACTAGGAATGCGAGAGCCAGCGACTTCCGACGGGCGGAATCCGACTCCCTCCGGTCCGTGTCGGCGCAAAGCAGTGGATGCTAATGCTAATGCTAACGAGTTACCTCTGGATCTCCTTGTCGTTGCCCTCCCTCCGAAACTTCTCGATGTACTCTTTGCTGTAGCGCTCCTGCGTTTGGCACTGCTCCTCGAAGATCTTGATGGTCTCGTTGAACGCCTCAATGGCGGTCCTCTTCATTTGGATTTCCTGAACCGACAACCGGGGAGCGTTTAGACGGGAACGCCGGCGCGTTCCTACAAACGGCCGCCGGCCGGCCGCGCCCGCCCGCTTACCTGCGAGGTTCTGGTGTATTCCTCGTACAGGCGGTCGTACTCTTTGTTCTTCTCCTGGTACTGCTGGTGGTACTCGCACAGCTTCCTGCCCACCGCGTCGATGTTGTCCTCTTTCACCACCTGGTCCTGCTGGTGTTTGGAGACCGGGTAGAGCAGCTTGACGTCCAGTTTGGGGTTGTACTGCGCCAGCGACTCGTTGCGGTAGTGGTTGATGAGCTCCACCACCGAGCTGAAGGTGAGCGGGTCCGAGAAGCCGTACTTGCCGTCGCGGTGGAATATCTTGATGAGCTTGTTGTTGCCGCCTTTCCTGTAAAGCGCAAAAAAAAAAAATAAAAAATAAAAAAAACGGAGCATCAAGACAAGCCGCCAAAACGGTGGGTGGAAACGTCCGATAACGGAGCAGGCGCTTACCTGAGCGTCAGCGTGTAGTCGCCGTGCATCTTGGTGGAGGCGTCGCGCACCAGAAACGTACCGTCCGCCGTGTCCCGCAGCTTCTCGTTGACCTCCTCGCGGGAGATGTCCCCCCAGTACCATTCGGCGTCCTGCAGCGCCATGCTGCTGTTGTTGTGAACGTTGTTAGTGACGGGGGCGGGCTTGGGCGGCTTCGGAGGTAGAGCTGAAAAAGGGGGGGACGGCGCAGGCGGTCAGCGTCAAGACGGTTTCCCGAGCGTACGGACAGGTTGAGCGAGTCCTCCCCTTTATGAAGGGATTTAACCATAACGGCAAAATTGTGATATTAAAACTGCCTTGATTTCGTCGTCGGCATGTCACGATATTAGCGTATTCACTCGCAGCCATTTTCACTGAAGCAACCCCCTTCACTCCCGGCTGCTTTACTGGATTATGACTAATTTTGCAAGGCTCACAGAATATTGTGTTCTATTGCTATAAAAGCATGGAACCTACCAAAAGAAAAATTAGAGTCTCCTCTTTCATCGGGAAAAAAAAGTGTATTTGTATCTATTTCCGTTTTGCAGCAATTCACATTAGAAGATAGTGAAGTTTCATCGTTGTTCACAAATCTATTTAGAAATTTGAGTAAAAGAGATTTTCTTCAACCTGGCCCTGGTTGATCTCTTTTCCTCTGCTGCCACCTGCTGGCCGTTTAGGTAATAACCATTTCCTCAACAGTTGAGAGGCTGCATCAAATCCTTCTGTATGCTCTAGCATAAAAAAAAACTTGTATAAATATGTCTTTGGGACACATACATTTAAAATAGAACATATTTATACGTTTTTGGGAGCAAATGAGTTAAAAGCAGCACATCTGTCCAAAAGTAGAGGTTGTATTCCATTTTGTGCAGTTCTAGCACCCTCTGGTGGTTAGTGTATTAGTGCAGTTTAATTTTAATTAGGAATGGTTTGGCCACTGCGGCGGTTATCGCGCCCCACAAATCAGCCTTGCCAGCAAATATTTAATAAAACTTGACTTTCCGCTCGCTTCAACCGAACGCAGCAGAGTCAAGTCAAATCAACTTTATGTATATTGCGCTTTCAAACTGCCTTAGCTGTCATAAAGCGCTGAACAGCAACACAACACAAAACAATACAATCACAACAAACCAACATTTTTTCGCACCCACGACATACGCTTTGATGTTTGACCAGTTATTTACGCTCCTGAGCCAATAGGAGCAGGTCATGTGACATGACATGACAAAAACTATTTCTTTGTTATTATGTACAAAAACACAATATGATGATGATGTTGTTTTCCAATATGACGAAGCAACCTGCCGTGCATCCGTGTGACGCGGGATGCCGTCGTCGCTCATCCAGGAAATATTTCTAAGAAAAGCTCGCCGAGGTCGTAAATATAAGCAATCAAAGGAAAAGCATGATGTACGGCGCGTGTCATCTTACACCGCCGAGCAAACGAGATCATCGCGTTACTGTTGGCAACCTGGAACCCGACCGAACATGTCAATAAAGACTTTTGTCACACGTACGCCAGCCCGACCGTGTTTCATTTCAATCCGAAATCCAAATGAAGCCAACTGGAAAGTGAGCTTATGTGTTTACGGTTCGGGTACGGGAAACCTGCCCCTTTTTTCGTTACCGGGACGCCGTGTACTTTCGGAGGCTTCTCATGCATGCAAACGAGTCGTTTATCTGCGGCGGGACAACTTCCATTGATCCGAAGACCTCGCCCCCCCCCCCCCCCCCCCCCCATTATTGACAAGGCGATTCATGAGAATGAAATCCATTGAGAAAAGCCGCCAATGAAGCCACAAAGCCGCTCGCGCTTTTTCATTGGCGGAACATTCCTGAGCCGAGTCTCATTTTTGGAGCCGTGCGTGCGTGCATGCGTGCGTGCGGCTTTCGGGCAACAGCTGGCGAGCGCGCGGCAGAGATGGCGTGCGAGCTGTCGGAACATTGCGAACGGCGGAAATAATCTTAAATCTGCGCCGGTGCCCCCCGCGCGTTGACAGTTTCACGGGTGCTGCTAAAGGTGCCGCGCTATTTTTAGCCAGCCTTTGCGGCGGGAGGGGGCGGGGCGGCTTCCTGCTGCTGCACAGAGCCACCGCCTGCACGCCACTTTTATGTTTATACGCCATTAAAATACAGTCCTTACAATTTAAAAAAATAATAATAATCACCTCTCCTGGGGGGAGATTACGCGCAAGCGTTCACATTTAGTCATCAAATGCAGTTTCCAACGCCGAACCTTTCCCACTGTGAGGTTAGCCGCACGCGCTAGCATGTAAAATCATCACAGCGGGAGAAAGACGGAATCCATTAAAGGGATCCTGCTCGGTAACGCATTGCATCACTCACCGCAGCCAATCAGGCGGGAGCTGTGTCACCGGGCGCTCCGGCATCTTTCATTTCCCGGCGGCATGAAGTCATCCCAAAAGCCGCTCCCCGTCTTCCCCCCTCGCTTTGATTCCCCACCAAAAAAGCACTGAAGAGGATCATTAAACGACTGCTAAAATGTTCCGGGCGTCGTGCGGTGACGGGAGCTCGCGTGCGTCCGACATCCTCGTCCTCTCTGGCTTCCTGCCGCTCTTGCTCCCTTCGTCATCCTCTCTCACTCGGCCCCTCCCCTCCCCGCCTTCGACACAAAGCCGACGCATGTCCACCCGGCGAGCTCAAATCCAACCCCCCCCCCCCCCCCCTCTCAATACTCCCCCCGCGCAGGACTCAAAAATACGCTGTTAATCCCGCGGCGTGACACGGATAACCGCCTCCATTTCCTGAGCGCTGCTAAAATAGACGCCGCTTCTTGGAAAGGTGGAAAGGCTCAAGCGGAATGCAGCCGGGTCGTGAAAGGGGAGCGCGGCGCGCTGGAATAAGCGTCTGAAAATGTGCCCCGTGTGAGACCAACATGAGCAAACTTAAGTGATGTTCAAACGCTAAACGTTTGTAATTAGAAATTCCATTCCGACTTGATGCCTTTTTTGACAAAATGGCGATTTGGTCAATCGTAAAGACAAAGACTTTTTGGAAGATCTACGGCTACTTCGGCCCCTAAAAAGTAGGGATGTTCGATACCTCAAGTCATTTTGATTTATAAAATTTTATTTAACCCATTCACACCCAGCCATTTTCACTGAAGCAGCCCCCTTCACTCCCGACTGAACTAGATTTGGACTGATTTTGCAAGGCCCACAGAATATTGTGTTCTATTGTTATAAAAACATGAAACCTACCAAAAGAAAGATTAGAGTTGCTTCTCTCATCAGAAAAAAAGTATATTTGTATCTGTTTTGCAGCAATTAGCATTAGAATAGCTAAGTTTCATCATTATTCACAAATCAGTTTAGAACTGTGGGGAAAATAGCTTATTTTTTTCAACATGGCCCTGGTTGATCTATTTTACTCTGCTGCCACCTGCTGGCCGTTTTTGTAATTACTACCATTTATTTACCCATTCTCTGCCGTTCCGAGGCTGTATCAAAGCCTTCTGTGTGCTCTAGCATTAAAAACACAAACAAAAAAAAATTCAATACGTCTTTGGGACACTTAAAACATGCAGATGACGATTCACCGAGATGG